>NC_087216.1:19068568-19161068 GCF_015104395.2 Macrobrachium nipponense | reverse complement strand
AATGTTGAGTGAAGGGGAATTTTTTTTAGTTGATAATAATAAGTTCGGCGTCTCGTGGGATCAAACCACCGCATAGAGAGAACTTTGGATTGTAATGACGATAAGGCCAACAAAGTGATGTGATAAAATTCATATACATATATATATATATATATATAGTATATATATATATATATATATATATATTACATTATATATTATATGTGAGTGTATAATATTAGCCTCCACGACGACGACAAAAAATGAAAAATGAAACAAATGAGCAAAGGATTGACAGGTAATGGGTTGAAGTCTTCATTAGCGTCCATCAGGTACAATAAAGGCCTCCCCCTTAAAACCGGCCCCCCACCCCCACCCCAAACACACCGACAAAAGTGCCAGGGGGGTGGGGGTAGGGGACCAGAGCCTTCTCAACAAACACATTTACGCTGTTGTTAACGCTAATTATAACCTTGCAAGTTATTTACTTTGTCCAGAAAGGACTAACCTGCCTACAAGACAGGTGACCATGGAGCTAGCGTCTGGAGAGAGAGAGAGAGAGAGAGAGAGAGAGAATACATATACCTAACGAAAGCCATACCAAGGTTGTATCATAGAAGATGAGAGAGAGAGAGAGAGAGAGAGAGAGAGAGAGAGAGAGGAAACATGCATACCGGCGAAAGCAACTCAGGTGTATACTAGAAAATAATGTAAAGGAGAGAGAGAGAGAGAAGGGAGAGAGAGAGAATTGATGATGGAGAGGAGACAGAGAGAGGAGGAGAGATAGGAAAGAAACATGCATATCTGGCGAAAGTCATACTCAGGTGGTATACTAGAAAATAATGGTACAGGAGAGAGAGAGAGAGAGAGAGAGAGAGAGAGAGAGAGAGAGAGAGAGAGAGAGAGAGGAGGAGGGGGGGGGGGGGGGGAGGTTCCCAAAACGCCATTACTTATTATCAACGCATAAAACGCACAGCAAAAGCGCCAGCGATCTTTAATGGTGGCATTACGGGGATTACGGAGCGTATATTGTAATCTCGTGTATGCGTAGTTCCACCGTCTTCAATCTCGGGTAAGAAAAAAACAAGGCAGAAACGCAAAAAATGCGGCGCGAAATTCAACATAATTGCGTACGTTTAAATTTAGAGGTTTGTTTTGCAAATGCGCTCAACACTGTACTACGTAGTTAAACGAGATGACAGACTTCTGCTTTAGATTACCCAGGACGGATATCATTTTCGAAATCTGGGGTTTCTAAGACAAAAATCATAAGAATATGAATATTTTCCCTTCACTCGTGATAACGGCAAAGCAAATACCAGCTTCATGTACTCAATATGAAAACCACTTTATATCTAAATTCACAGACAAACTATCAAGAATATTCGTTATATAAACAAACGCTTCGTTGTGAGAGCAGGGAAAAGGAGGGTGGCCAATATATTGTTCTGTCTTTCTGTTAGTTTGAAAGAAGTGGGATTCCATCTCGAACATGCCATACGAGATGTCGGATATCTTGCCGCAAAATTGTGGGATAAGATAAATGACCACGATGGTAGATGACGCAATACTGACTAAAGGATAGTGAAGAGAAAATGGAGAGACTGGGGAAAGAGACTAACGTGTAAGAGGAACAAGTTGACAGTGCATTTGGTGAACAAGATTGTAACAAGAAACACAGATAGTGAAAAAAAAATGTCGAGACAGGTAGGATGAATTGCTTGTGTAGCATAATTATGGAGAATGGGGAAATGAAAAGATGACACATGTGTTTTGACATAGTCTGGCCATGTATATAAAACGAACGACAGGTTCGCGAAAACAAGAGAATGATTAGGAAGAGCTGGGACGCGGTCTGACGTACTGCTGATGAGCGTTCCATATACAGGTATATGGAGCAACTAGTTAAAGCTGCTTAACAAGGACTTCATATTTCGATCAAGCATATCGACAACTAAATATAAATAAATAGACACAAATGAATATATATACATACATATAGGTATATTAATACATATACATACATCAGTATATATACACATACATTATCTATATTTCATATATATAGATAATGCGTGGGTGTGTTTTTATATGAATAGCGACTCCTCAAATTTTGCTAACCTTTGTTTTAGCTTAACCATAAACAAAAACAACCAAAAAATCACCTCTCTCTCTCTCTCTCTCTCTCTCTCTCTCTCTCTCTCTCTCTCTCTCTCTCTCTCTCTCATTTGTATTTATTTATTTCTTTAACAAGTACACCACTTAACCAAGCTTTTCAAACATCGAGTCGCCGTACTTAACACTTTATGCAAAACGCTAACCTACTGTGATAAAGTCTTTCTATATTAGTCGTCCTTGGCGTTCTAGCACGGAGAGAGAGAGAGAGAGAGAGAGAGAGAGAGAGAGAGAGAGAGAGAGAGAGAGAGAGAGAGAGAAATTATTTTAATATATTTGATTTGGAAAAATATTTTTAACATTTAAGTGTGTGTGTGTGTGTGAGTGTGTGAATGATTTTAATATTTTTGATTTGGGAAAATATTTTTACCATTTAAATCTCTGAGAGAGAGAGAGAGAGAGAGAGAGAGAGAGAGAGAGAGAGAGAGAGAGAGAGATTTATGTTCGTTGAAACCAGCGTCGCAACATGTAAGTTACTAAATGTGAAAGTAAAAGAAGAATATTTGTTTAAAAGGAAAGCAGAGAGAGAGAGAGAGAGAGAGAGAGAGAGAGAGAGAGAGAGAGAGAGAGAGAGAGAGAGAGAGAGATATTATTTACGTTCATTGAAACCAGCATCGAAGCATATGTTACTAAATGTGAAAGTAAAACAAAATTTGTTTAAAAAGGAAAGCAAAAGAGAAAAGAGAGAGAGAAGAGAGAGAGAGAGAGAGAGAGAGAGAGAGAGAGAGAGAGAGAGAATCAATTCTATTTTCAGGGAAAAAAAAACCAACTCGTTTGTAAACACAACGGAAGAACAAAATGAAATAATTGTCTGAGGCCGAAAAAGAAATTCAATTATCACTCATTCGGCGTCTCGTAAAAATCAGAGGTAATGTCCATTCACACTTTTTAAAAGAATAATCCACATGGCCTGATACTTCACAATAGCAGCTAAATTGCGATTTTTCTTCCCCTGATGGCACAAAGAAGATATTCCTCCCCCTCATTAAGTGGGGGGCAATTATCACTAATTAGGGAATCGTGCCTTCCAACCAGACCCCAATTTCTGATGATGGATTGAAGCTGTCACGAAATGCCCCCGTCGGGTTAACCACCACCCCCTATCCCCCCCATCTCGAAACCACCACCCCTAGCCCCCCAACGCACTTGTAAGGGATAAGCCACTTTAAAATATCGCGAAGGGGATGGATTTTTTATATCTGAAATTCTAATTTTTTTTCTGTTCGAAAATTATAATATTCTCTTGATGCAAACAGGACTTGTTCCTATTAATACATACATACATACATACCATACATACATACATACATACATACATATATATATATATATGTATATATAATATATATTATATATAAATTTACTCACATAGGGATCGAACCCGGTGAGTGTGAAAGGCCAGGGCGTTACCAACTGACCTGCATACTATATTATTACTTATACGTTCTTAAGGGTTTAGTACTGAGAAGATACAACTCCTAGATTCTCAGTAATATATAGATACATATATATATATATATATATATATATATATATATATCATATACACACATATATATGTGTGTGTGTGTGTGTGTGTTGTGTGTGTGTGTGTGTGTGTGTGTGCAACTTTGATAAAAGGAACGACCGGAGCATATACGTATACAGCAATTCCGTTTGATTACTAATTCTTAGCTCATCTGTAAAATTGGTATTGCACGGAACGATTTACCAAATCTTTTTTATTATATTCCTGCTTTGGAACTTTCCCAATTGCCGTTTTTCGCGATTCTTGTAGCAATTTCCGTGAATCGTTTTTTTCCCTGTTGTTGTTTTAGATTAAGCTGACTTTATGCCAGCACGGGCTCTTGCTCATAGAGCAGCCAGTAAGGGTATTTTTTTCCCATTTCCGAATTTGAGATAGTTAAGGACACAGTTGCTCCAGCCATGGACACCAAAAATCATTCACTGCAACCAAAAAGTGGCTGTCAAACATCTGGTTTGAAATTCACTCAGCCGAAATGTATTGCAGGTTAAGGAAAACTGTGTTAATGTATACATGCACGCACGGCATGGGGAAAAAAATCTGTATTTTCTCAAAGACTTTTTCAAACATGAAACACATACCCGAAACCTTCCTTATAGAGAACATTGTTTACTGAGTGGTGTGTTTGCAATTTATATATATAATAATATTATATAATATATATATATATATATATATATATATATATATATATGTATTATACATATATTTATATATAATGTCTTTTAGTAATACAACATTGGTATATGAAGATTAAAAGAAGATAATATAAAACTATTTGAAACCGTTGCAACGTATCTTCTATATACAAAGACACACACACCACACACACCAAATATATATATAATATATATATATATAATATCTATATATATCTAATATATATATATATATATATATATATGCTATTTAATATGAGAACATCCAAAGGCGCTTGGTCAAGAAGATCGGCGATAAACAGTCAAGGTCTCCCTCCTACCACACCATCGACAACCCCCTCCCCCTCCTCCCCCTTCCTCTTTTAAAAAAGCAGCGATGCATCACGCAATACCCGAAACCCTTCTTATCATTAATTACCCGCTCTAACTACTCCTAACAACCCTTAACTACCCTCCCGTAGCCAATTAGCGAGAAGCGTTGGCAACTGCCCCTTCACACGTGCAGTATCCGAAGGCTCTGAGAGAGCGACTTCCCGTGACCGGCCGCCATTCTCGGCCGATACATCATCGCACATCATTAGAGGCAAAAGACTTCACGACGAGGTTAATGGGCTCCCCTAACCTTCCTGGGAATGGCTAATCGACCTCTCATGACCACCTCCTCCTCCTCCGGCCGACACGGACGTAACTACTACGCCCTTAAAACCGCAGCCGACGCCCCTTTGTTGAAGCACGGGACGCCTGCCGCCGCCTCGCGACGCTGACCAGCTCTTGAATGACGATTGGAGCGCCGGCGGGCACGCGGAGAGAGGGGGGGGGGGGGGGGGAATCTCTCTCTCTCTCTCTCTCTCTCTCTCTCTCTCTCTCTCTCTGTTGGACCAAATTCCATTGCTTATAATAAGACTTCATAATCCTTATAACATTGAAGAAAGGACATTTATCATACACTTTAAAAGATAAACAAAGTTAATTACAAAAAATAACTTCCTTGCAAAACCAAACCGAATCGGAAATGTGAGACTGCCATAAAAACAGCGAGAATAAAAAGAAATACATAAGAAACTCAGCTGGAAAGTAAAAAAAAAACCCATTTGTAAAGTTTCGTGATTTCATTTCCAAAAATCTTTTACCCAATGAACTGCCGGGAAAATTTACAACAGGAAGAGGAAAAACATGTAGACAGGCGGTAAAAGAAAAAGTCCGGAGTGAAATCTTGCATAACAGAAGGTAAATGGAGCAATTTTTTTTTTTTTTTTTTTGACTAAATGACTTCGATGACCAAACTCTCAAAAACTGACACGTTAAATACACATTGTTTATTTACAGACTGACATACCCTGTTGACAAACAAATATTAACTTGTTCGTCGCTGTTTGGAATATTGATTGTTCTTGAACTCGGGTTGCATTTTCCTTTGTGAGTCTGTTTCCTGAGAGGGAGGGATTAGCCAATTCGTTCTACCTAATACGCGCCCTTACACATTTTATTCAGGACCTCTTTCACACAACCCCCTCTCCTCTTCCGTTCATGGTGCCTGGTCGTCTTATCTCTTGTACAGTGCCTCAGGCCCTAAATACCTTCCAACCATTTAAATATCTGCAGGTCTTCATTATAATTTTGTTATGCCCGCCAGGCGTCCATTTCTCACATCTACTCTGGGGAAATCAACGTAATTCAAGTGCCTCTTCTAATTCGAAATGCCTCTTTTGGCTCTACCGACAGACACTAGAATTCTCTCCCAGCTTCCGTGTTTTCAGATTTTTTTTTTTTTGTTTTTTTTTTTTTTTTTTTCAGTGTTTTTCTTGCCATTTCTCGTTTACCTATGACCAAGCTCGATTAGGTATTTACATACGTTAATTCCTCATTCCCCCCCCCTCTCTCTCTCTCTCTCTCTCTCTCTCTCTCTCTCTCTCTCTCTCTCTCTCATTGCCAGGTGCCTCTAACGGACCAACCACCAGTCACGCATGCATATTAAGATCGCTTCAAAACCAAGCCAGTAGTAACTTTTTAATTCATTCTCCAGCACTAACTTTTTACGTGCATTTGGAAGCAAACGTAATTCCTTAACTAATTCCTTCATGCATTAAAAGGCACTTTCAGGATAAGACCCGCAAACTTTGAAAGGCCACTTCCTAATCATCGGGAAAGTTTTTCGTGAAACGGCCACCAACAGGAATAATTGATCCTTTTTGCGAATCCTATATTTCTAAGGTAGTCTGCCGACGATACCGTAGCGAAACAGGTTTAGGACATGCACAAGTTAGAAACATGCCGAATGCAAGTTATCGACTTTTTAGTGATCCTAACCAGTACTTTACATTATTTTCCAGTATTTGCAAGAGCAACTTTCCCAACTCACGGTCGTCGAGTGGTTTTCGATCTGCTGTCGACATGCACGCGATAAGTCTTACTGTAGAGCGCGCGTATCTTGACGCTTGGAATGATGAACGCTCCGAAATGTTCTTGAATTCCAGATCCCACGCTCAACATCAAATTCTATAACATAATTACTGCATCAATGTTAGAAACCCAATTTGTGTAGTTTTAGAGAATGAAACTTGCTTCTGATCTGAGGGTTCTGGTGCAAGTAACGCTCAGGACCGAAGAGCTAATGGGATAAGAGCAAGTCTTTAAGCTAGTCATTGGAGTAAGGTATTAAAGAAAATAACTGGAGCAAGTCATTAAAGCAAGTCACCGGAACAAGCCATTGGAGCAAGTCACTAAACAAGCCATTGGAGCAAATCATTACATATAGCAAATCACTGGAGTCAATCATTAAAACAAGTCATTGGAGTAAGTCATTAAACAAGTCATTGGAGCAAATCATTATAGCAAATCACCGTAGTCAGTCATTAGAACAAGTCATTGAGGCAAGTCACCAGAACAAGTCATTGGAGCAAGTCATCAAACAAAACAATATAGCAAGTCATTGGAGCTAAGTCATCAATAAAGTCTTTGGAGCAAGTCATCAAAAAAGTCACTACAGCGAGTCATTAGACCTAGTCATTCTCAGTCATTACCTAATCAATATCATGACCATGGTAATGATTTGCAACTCTCTGAAAAACTTAACTTTCCCGTCACTTTCCACGATAACAAGTCTTCATCAAACTCACTTAAAAAAAAAAAAAAAAAAAAAAACAAAAAAAAAAAAAAAAAAAAAATTTTTTTTTTTTTACCTCTAAAGAAAATCACAACTTCAAAGGAAAACTCACTTTTTCCTGATGTGACCAAAATTCCGGAAGGGGCTGGACATGGCAATCAAAAGAAAGCAATATTATTTTCCGGTAGCTGATATCAGACCTTCATTTTAATTAAGATTCTTTCAGAGTGGTCCGATGAATTAAAATAATATATTAACAACAACAACAACAACATTCCGGTACACAATGTGTGCATTACAGTCTCAACAACTACTTGTATCTTTTGTTAAATTTGCCTTAATATACTTTCCCTACACTATTATTCTAAATCTATGCTTACCGCAGAACGGAATAAAAACTAAGCACATAAACTTTCTGATTAATTTACTTTATTGAACTATAAAAAATAAAGATAGAACACTGACTGATGTAAAAACACAAAATGTAGAGATAAAAGGAACAAAAGACTGAATAATCAAACATCAAGAAAGATAACACAAGATACAATGTTTGAAATGCACAGACAACCAACATTTTTGTCTGGTCTCCAACGAGGAGAGAGAGAGAGAGAGAGAGAGAGAGAGAGAGAGAGAGAGAGTTTCATATGCAAAGATTTAGCAACAAGATTTTACTCAGGGAGAGAGAGAGAGAGAGAGAGAGAGAGAGAGAGAGAGAGAGAGAGAGAGAGAGAGAGGCTCATTTCTCCTCCCTCGCAGGAGACTGTTGCCATTAAGGTCTTGTGGAAGCAAACCGTCAATTTAACCTTATATTTATGTACGCTGAGGCTTTCCCTTTAATAAAGCCTAAATGTTGGTGCTACCGTAAATTTTCTGTTATTATGCGATTCGATTTTCTCTCTCTCTCTCTCTCTCTCTTACATTATTCCAATTTTCCCCTTTCTCTCTTCCCTCAATCTATAAGGGAAATTCAATTCTCTATTACACGACTCAGTTCGTTCTCTTTCTTCCTTTGATCTGGAAGGAAAATATTCTCTCTCTCTCTCTCTCTCTCTCTCTCTCTCTCTCTCTCTCTCTCTCACACACACACACACGCTTATTTTTACATTGTCTTTTCAATATCTGGCCTCTTATCTCTCCTTCTCACTGGCAGCATTGTTCATGCTAATATATTTTTCATTCGTTGCTTCTTAAGTCTGTCCTTCCGTCTTACTTACTTACACCTAACAGAGTTACTTTACTATAAGTTTCTCCAGTAACCAACTTGGAGGTCTGCCTGAACAGACTCCCTACATGATATATAACTTCATAAAACTGGTTTGCTTTTAGTTCATCTTCTGAACAATACTTAAATCTTTGTTCAATCCTTTCATTCAACAACGAGGACAAGAGAACAGTTTTATTTACAAACAGAATTTTGTTCCTGACCTTTGAAACACATATCTCATCATTTGTAGAGTTTCTATTGGTCCTTTATTCATTAATACTCGGAAACACAAGGACTTGGAACTTAATACCGTTAATAAATCCTTAGAAACTTGCAACAGACCAAAGGGGTATGACGTGAGTGGCAGATGATCATGAAACACTAAAATAAATGCAAAATTTTCTTCCGTACAGGGCCTAGACTATCAACTTTTTTGATGAAATATTTTGGTGGGGCTAACAACTTGACTTCCAAATGTTGACAGGAATATTCTGTTAGCGGCTTCAATATGCTCCTCAGACGATTAATTAATTCCTTCGCTGCATTGCAAGGAACTACGCTCAAATTTCGATCGTCTATTAATGACCTTTCAATAGATTCTTACTATCATCAGAATTTACCAATAATTTTCTAAGCAATTTTTTTTCTTAATTCCATTTGTTTATTTTTTTTTAATTCCAGTATTATGTTTCATTTCCTTACTGAATTTCCAGTCCGTTTTACCATTTGTTTACATTCACGCACTTTTTCGATGTCTTGCTTTAAATTCTACTAGACTTTTCAAGGTTTCTGCAACATTCCAGAACTTTTTTTAAGCCTACGTTTACATTTCGTAAGTCTTTTTTCCTCTTTGTCTTTTAAATTCCAGAAGCCTCTATCGAGTTTTGCTTCAAACTGCAACAATCTTTGTCAAAGTTTAATTTACATTCAGGCAGTCTGTTAGCCGCTGGAATGATGCCAGAACCTGACCTGACCGAACAAAGCACTTGCTGAAACAAACTACTAACACTTTGAAGTAAGCATGACTTTTCTTCAGCAAAGAATCTTGTATTACTCGGACACTTAAATACAAGAGAGAAAAGACCCAAAAATACTTCAAAAAGTAAACATGAGTATTTTCTTCTGCAAAGAGACTTGTATTTCTCGGACACTTACATTTAAGAGGAAAGACTCCAAACACTTTAAAAAGTCACTTAAAAAAGTAAACGTGAGTATTTTCTTCAGCAAAGTCTTGTAATACTCGGACACTTCAATACAGGAGAGGAGAGACCACAAACCCTTAGAGAACTAAACATGAATATTTTCTTCATCAAAAACTCTTCAATTTCTGCGACACTTAAATACAAGAGGAAGGACTCCTAACACTTTGAAAAGTAAACGTGATCGTTCCCTGGTACAAAAAGTCTCGTCTCGCCCGCACAGTTTAATACAAACAGAGAAAGACTCGGTAGCATTGGCGAAAGCATTAAGACTCGGCAGATACCTCAAGAAGGTAAACGCAGGGATGGCGTATTTAAGCCGTACGTCAGTGTAATGACCACAGATTCAAATAGTGAGAATAAGATTCGACTCTTAGCTTTATATATATATATATATAGGCATATATACTATATATATATATATATATATATATATATATATGATATATATATATATATATATATATATATATAGTTAATATATTATTTTTTTAAATAATTATATTAATATATATTATTTAGATATTATAATATAATAGATATAATTATATTATATATTATATATATATCTCAAACGACATTTGTAACTTAATGTGTGTGGATAAATATGTACATATGTAAGTGTATCTATGTATGTGTGTTTGTGCATGGGCGTGGTGGCATTAGAGCACAGATTTATATTGTTCTTTCCTTGGGACAGAACGCCATTTATTTAAATACCACGGGGTGGGTTTTCGGTTGTCGCTCTAAGCATGGGGGGGCATACTTACAAGGGGTATGTGGGCAGAAGTGCCAAGAGTTGGCACTGTTCCTGTCTTTTTCTCCTCGTTTTTTTCCCTTCTCCCTCGCAAGCTATCTCTTCTTCTCCTCCTCCTCCTCATCTCTCTCTCTCTTCTCTCTCTCTCTCCACACAGCTACAGACAGATAAAGCAATAACTTACAAAAAGCACAGAAAATATTCATTCTCTCTCTCTCTCTCCTCTCTCTCTCTCTCTCTCTCTCTCTCTCTCCACACACAGCTACAGACAGATAAAGGCAATAACTTACAAAAAGCACAGAAAACATTCTCTCTCTCTCTCTCTCTCTCAACTCACAGGATATAGTCACAGACTGATAACACCACATCTTACAAAACGCAAAAGGAAAAAAAAGGAAACAAAATGATACAGAAGATGTCCCATTAGTACTTTGTCAAGTGAGTAGCAACAACGTTTTACGTTTTAATACAAAAGTTACCTTCCAGCCTTCAGCGAACATCCACAACACGAACAAAAAAAAAAAAAAAAAAAAAAAAAAAAAAAAAAAAAAAAAAAAAAAAAAAAAAAAAAAAAAAAGAGAGAGAGAGCATCTGAAGCCTTAATAAAATTACCTCTCCATTATAAGAACGCGAACAGTCTACCAGAAATATCCGTTTGTTTTGAAACTGCTAAATGTTTCATAAGAACTCTCGTAAAAATTTGTTAACGTAACAAATAGTTGTTATTGATTTTCAAATGTTCAGGTCAACTGAATATTCCTTCGTGGTCATCAATAACCCGCAAGACGGGTATATACATAAAAGGAACAACAGTATGACCACAAGGGCACAGCAACGACACGAAAGGACTGTACTAAGACCTGATAATTCTGCGCCCGTCACAAATCTCTTTGGTTATAATTTACGAAAATTTAGAAGTTTATTACGTTTAAATGAAAAACAACAAGCATTAAAAATTAACTGCGTCGTTTTCAACCCATATTCTAAAAATAAAAATATAAAGACTGAATTTCGATCTGTGAAATCAGAAAATCGATCCTCCCGTAGAGAAACGAGCGTAGACCCAGTTCTTGAAAATCAGAGGGGCTGACTTAAGCATCTGCATTCCTTACGATAAGAAGGTGATAATTGTATTGCTAAAAGATAAATGCGTATGTATGTAACTTGTCATATACACATCATCACAAAACATGTTAAATACAAGTCAGCTATTTGGTAGTCCCAACCAGTGCGCCATACGATGATGCAGCTGGCCAAAGATTCGTTCGCCATTCTGTACTAGAGTCGACATTTTTTCGACCCGTTAGTAATATGTAGGCGATAAGTTACCGACATGTTTATGACAAGTTTTAATCTAGTTTCCGACATGTTTAGAACAAGTTTTAATATATTTTCCAACATGTTTATAACAAGTTTTAATATATTTTCCAACATGTTTATAACAAGTTTTAATATAGTTTCCGATATGTTTATAACAAGTTTCAATATATTTTCTGACATGTTTGTTATATATTTCAATAATGAAGTTTCCAACATGTTTGTGATGTTTTAATGTAATTTCCGACATGTTCATATTTTAATGCAGTTTGCGACTTATTTGTGACGTGTTGGTTATAGGTTTAAATGTAGTTTCCGACATTTTTATGACAAGTTTTAATATAGTTTCTGACATGTTAATGAAATGTTTTCATACAGTTTCTGACATGTTTATGACAAGCTTTAATATATTTTATCGACATGTTTATGACATACCTTAACTGTCGCAACGTCCAATTTGCAAAATCATTTCCTCTGGCGGGGGAGGTCAACCAACCCGACGCGCAAATATGATTCCAGACAGTCACATTTTATCATTCCGACAAAATGTCGCGCAAAGTGTAATACGTGGCCGGATCGGTCACTTTCATCGTCGCTCTGCGTAGCTATTTATTTTCCTTTTTGGATTTTTTCTTTTTCAATTTCCTGCAAATGAAGCCAATTAAACGGACTCTGCGACTTCACGAGAACGACCAATTCACTTGAAAATATTCGCCCAAAGAATACGGGGGAGCGTCGCGTCGAAAGCGAATTCCCCTTTCAACCTGTTCTACATGAAGTCGTGTCCAATTTTGTAACAAAAAAAAAATAATAATAAAATAAATAAAAAAGAAAATAAAAAAGCAACTCTCCAGTTATCTCCAATTGTGTTATTGTAACATGAAAAGGGAATCAAACCTAAATATTCCAATGCCTTTTCGCAGCCATCGTCAGTCGTTCACCCTTGGAAAGGCTAACTGTAATATTCTAGAGAGAGAGAGAAGAGAGAGAGAGGAGAGAGAGAGAGAGAGAGAGAGAGAGGTCTTGGACCCACAAGTTGACCGCGACATCTACGAGGTCAAGGAAGGTATAACAATTAATGCTTTTTTTTTTTTTTTTTTTTTTAAAGAATAGAGGACTACAGTATATAAGAAATTAGATAGTATGGCCGCCTTCCCAACGGGGGCCCCCCCCAAAAAAAAAAAAAAAAAAAATTAAGACCTGTAGAAATATAAGAACGACAAATTTTGAAGTCAAGATCTGAACAAGCCTTGTTTTCCCTCTTAGAAATACAATACACTATTCATACAACAAACTACTCACAACAACAACTATGAGCTAAAAAGTTTATCATCAAGCTAACCTTGAACATATTCTTGGCCAAATGCATCTAGTTACGGAATGTTTTCCAGTGATTCACTAACATGATAAACAGTTTTCCAAATATTTCTAACATGATTTCGCAATAAGGCTATGTATATATACCCAGTGGCTCAAGATATTCATGATTTCCTCTCTCTCTCTCTCTCTCTCTCTCTCTCTCTCTCTCTCTCTCGAGCTAAAACAGTCTCAACATGAATCATCAGCATACCAACTGCATTAGCCAAATTCTTTGTGTGAGATATATATATATATATATATATATTATATATATATATCTATATATATACTATATAGTATATTATATATATATATAGCGTATATAGACGTATATAGATATATGGTGTATATACACACACACACACACACACACACACACACACACATATATATTATATATATATATATATATATATATATATATATATACACACAACACATACATACATACAACCGAGTGTTTTCTCATTTCTAATCAATGAACAACAGAAAAACCTCGTAAGTATGAGTAACAAGGAATTGATTTATATCTCATTTGCATGTCAGATTTGAAAAAAAAAGTAAATAAATAAACAAATGCAGCTGAGTTGGAGATCTCCGACAACTGAAGACATCACAACGAATGAGAACATCTCTGTGCCAGGAAAAACATCAATCGAATTCCCGAACATTAACGCAAACATTATGCCGTTAGCTAAACCTCTTAGGTGGGACTCATAAATGTTGATGTTAATTTTCAGTATCCTTATTGTTGTTGATCAGAAATGAGAAAACACTCATTTGGAAAATGAAGAACAATTGAAAAGGCAATATCGAACAGAAATTAGGATGCCACTTAAGAGACTAAACGATAAAAAAAATTAGGCTACTTCAGTCTAAAAAAAAATCAAGAAATTAGGCTACTTCAGTAAAAAAAAAATTCAAGAAATTGGGTACTTAAGTGAATTTTTTTAAATTAGGCTACTTCAGTCTAAAAAAATCAAGAAATTAGGAAGATGCTTTCAATAGTATCAGCTGAAGAAGAAATATTATGGCAACCGACCCTTTAACCTAAGGATAGAGATGAGGAAGAATAAGTGACATGTATGTATGTATATTATATGTGTGTATATATATTATATATATATATATATATATATATATATATATATAATATATGTAGTATATATATATATATATATAATATATATATACATATATATACACACACATGACACCAATCAGGAAAACAACAGCGAAAGGAAACCCAGCTAAAAATATTACCTGTCAGGACGACAGTCCCGCCATACTCATGAATGAAAACAGGTAACAGGCAAACAACACGAAAGAAAAACAAATTGGTCAATCAATGTACCACTCTCACACGTTCCGAAAACCGGGCAACGTCATTTTCACACGAAAACAGCGAAGCCCTCACTCATTATTTCTCGTTGCAAAGCAAGATGGGCACTAATAGCATTAATGGGAGACCCTATGGACATGCAAGTAATAGGTGGATGTACAGACAGACAGACAGACTGAAAACATACATAATGGGAGACCCTATATACATGCAAGTGATAAGTATAGATATATACATACACACAATAATAGGGAGGAAGGGGACGAGTCCATCCTTGGACGGGGGGGGGGGGGGGGGGAAAGGAGTAACCAACAAACAATAAACATACATCAGGGATCATGGGACAAAATTCCTCACTTAAACTGATGCCTATCAGGTGAAATTAACATAGTTAATATTTAAACAAAATCAATAAACTCCCGTCATTCGACTCCGCTATTTGGTAAAGGAGTGAAATTAATAACGATTTCAGTCCATCAAAATTCGACGAGGTATTTAGCAATGCAAATGGGATGGAACAATTCTACAGAGAGAGAGAGAGAGAGAGAGAGAGAGAGAACAGGCCTCCTTGGGGTATCCCCCCTCCCCCTTCCCCAAGCACAATCGACGGGCAACCGAACCATCTAATAGTTAGGCTGTATCTTCTCAAATGATCATTCTACACAACAGAAAAATGACTAAGTCAGAAATTCAAAATACAAGCCACTTCCTATCAGGGAACCAAAGCAATTCAATCCTCATTGCTTCGTATCTAGTACTAATCTTTTTAACGAAGGGAATTTGCATCTGGATACGAAGACAGAATGGCTAGACGGTCAAGATCAGTAATTACGTAACGTTACGTAATTCACCGCTACCTGTTATCAAGACATCAAAACTTCTGGCTCGAATAAGTCATGTATTAGGTCTACCTTGGTTATTCTTCCGTTTTTCTCAGTCAGTATACGGCCATCCAGCGCATGCGCTGTAAGAGGACTCCAAACATGAAAGGTGGAAGTTTGTATAAACTCGTAGAAACGACAATAAAATATAATTGCTAAACGTTATCTGACTAAATACTTTGAAAACAAATATAATTTAGGTAATGAAAAAGTAGACGAAATAATAAATTAAAAGGCATAAATGTAAATTTCGTTTGTAATTGTCTTGCGCATGGTAAATCAATAACGCAGGTATTGGTAATAACAGTAACAATGGTAATAAAAGCCTATGAAGATGTCAGTTTAAACAACACACACACACACACACACACACACACACACACACACACACACACATATATATATATATATATATATATATATATATATATATATGTATATTACATAAAAAAAATAGCTTTCAAGAACCTGCTCGATTCTCCATAACGAGAAAATCGAGCATTTTCTTGGAAGCTCTCTTTATATATATATATATATATATATATATATATATATATATATATATATATATATATATATATATATATATATATAAATATCACATATTTGCACTATCATCATTGACTCCGAAATTATCAGTTTTTCATAAAGAATAACAAACAATGCCGATATTGATAACAAAACACGACGAAAACAAATAAATATTACTTAGAAGAAAACAATTAAGTGGACGAAAAATAAATAAATATTACTTATGAGCAAAACAATTAAGTAGTTCCTGCAGTCGCATCAACGACCCTCAAAACATAATTGGATCTATAGGCCTACCTAAACACACTCACAAACGACAAAATTAAATTAAAGTCATTCTTATGCCACTGATTAACCATACATACTCCCAAAAACATCCATCAACGTATGGCAGGGAAAGGGGCTCGGGGTGGGGGGGGGGGGGGAGGGGGAGGGGGGACCCACTACGGCCGACCGTTCATTTTCTGGAACGTATATATCACCACCACCGCATTCCCGGGAACCAAATGAGCGTTCCAGCGGCATATTTTAATTATCGGTTTTTGGTTTTCAATTCCCATCGGCGTCTCGCGCAGATGGAGAGGTCTCGATTCGCCGTTTGAAGACGAGTTGATGTTTACAAACGAGTGGGGGAAACATCAACATCACTGGCAAAATATGTTTCTCTAAAGAAACCGGATCTTTCCTATAGAGCGACTCCCAAGGGTTTTAACCCGGTGTGTATGTATATACCCACCTTTGTGGCGTGTTAAGTACCAGCTCGTTGGAGATGACCGTAAAAACGCAAAACAAAAGACTGTAGGGGGCCACTAAATAAGAGCAAAGAGCTGGTCTTTGCTTGTATCACTGCTGGTGCTTTGATGTGAGGGCTTGTATACCTGAAGAATAGATAAAGCTCTTCAAAAACGCCATAAATCTCAGCAAGTCCACTTGCGGGTATAAAAAGAGGACATAATCGTACCCCTGGCTTCATTCATCTTTCAGTAAATGGCTGAAAGACATACTGAAACGTCAAGAAAAACAATAATACCAGCACTGTACACGCCCCTCTCTACCCACGTGTCACCTGGGGAGGCAAGGCAATGGCTATAGTGATGTTTTAAAAGGTACACCTATATATCCGCACCCCCAAACCCTTACAGTTTGACCCCAACTAGACTATAAAAAAGTGTGTCACAGAGAGCCTATCACGGACAAGGGCAGAACTGAACTTGTGATCAACTGTATATCAGGAGCAGCAGCACTACTCACTTGCATTGAAGTCTGGCAAGGCTCTATAAAAAGATCTACAATGATAAAAACAATATAAATAAATTACACACACATTTATATGTATATATAACAGAGCAAAAACACTGTATATATATATATATATATATATATATATATATATATATATATATATATATATACACACACACACACACATACAAAGAACAAAAACTATTAAAATCAATCGCGTGGATTTCACTTGATTACCAACTCAAAAAATACCGAAATCCTCAGTAACAACAAAATTTATTACTACAGGAAGTCTGCCCGTGATTACAAAATGGTAATTACAATGAACTATTTAACAAAAAGGGGCCTTGCAGTGACTAAAATCCTTAACCTACATTGAGTCTGAACATTGTGTGTGTCAGAGAGAGAGAGAGAGAGAGAGAGAGAGAGAGAGAGAGAGAGAGAGAGAGACTCAAAACCTCACTGCATCGGAGGACTAGCTCCTTCCCAGGGCGCGAAAAGTGCCCATAGAGTGTGTGTGGGTCGTCTTGCTACCTCAGTAGGGGCGCACACCCGGGGTGTTTTTCCCCTTGACGTAACCCGTGTCTGTTTTTCTTGGCGGCAATGGGTATCTCGTCTCTCTCTCTCTCTCTCTCTCTCCATGGGTATTTCCACGGGGGTTATCCGGTAGGATTGATTATATATATATATATATATATATATATATATATATATATATATATATATATATATATATATATATCATCATCATCATTCAATATCTTTCAGATTCCTTATTATCCTACGACATCAGGACCTTTCGTCCCTAACCTTTCCTAACTCCTCATCCTTGAACTCATTACCAAACCTTCCGACGTGAATAAGGAGTCAGGTGCTGAATTGAGAGAATAGGAGGAGGAGGAGGAGGAGGTTGTTAGCAGCGTGACTCCCTCACTGAGGAAGGGGTTGGTTGGTTAGGAATGCCATACCGCTAACAAACCCCCTACCTACCACACACCGCAGGGCACCTTTTTTTCCGTTATCTCAAAACCCTCCCTTTAACCCTACTGCATTTTTGCCATCATGCCCTACGACCTAACGCACGCACGCACACAGACATACCCAGACACACATATACACACGCGTACGCATTCATACATACTACAGACACACGGCTGTTATATTTCCCCTTCATCTTCGCTTTCTAACCAACAGCTACTTCTCCATTCTACTCCCCTCCCTTGACCCCAATCCCCCTCCGGAGGATCAGGACCTCTTCCCCCCGCCCCCTTTCCCCCTTGAGTCACAGGTTATGCGCTCGAGGGCGCCAAAACCTTCTCTTTCTCACCTTCTTCACCCCCCCCCCCACCCCTCCCTCCCTTCTCGAAGAAGGCTTTGGCTACATGATGTCATGGATCGAAGTATAGTAGAGAGGGCTTGCCTCTCCCTCCCTTTAACAGGCCTCTGGGCGATCTTTCGTTCGCTGGTCTTATACCTTCCGATTGGATCTTTATCATTATTTTTTTTTTTACTTTTCCTGAATTTGCCTCGATTTGTCATACTTATACGGTCATCCTCTCTCTCTGTCTGTCTGTCTCTCTGCAGCATTGTTTACCTGGAATGCCTGACTAGAATGAAAGGAGATCTAATTCATAAGCTGCAAAGTTCCTCTCATTCGAAAACTGAAATAACAGGCAGAACTGACCGCACACAAGAAACTGTTTTCTCTCTGACATCCTGTAATTAAGCCTTAAAATGTATGGAATCTTAAATATGTACTGAAAACTTAAATAAAACCAAAAATCTTTCCTATGGCCTTTGGCAAAACTTCCATCTGCTGATAATTCTAAACTTTCACCAAAATAACTTTAATTGAAAAATGTCTCCTTAACGACTTATTAATTCCTTCGGGGTATTGCATGCTCGAGTTCTTGGAAATATCGGCAGTTTAGGATATATCTAAATATGTCTAGCGGTTGGAAAATAACTCGTTCACTCAACGACTGAGATGGTTGAATCTTGGACTTTAGATGGGAATTCAGGCGAAGTGCCCACAACGCAACTGACATTGAAGACACCTCATGACACGTCTAACTCCGTGAAAGGATAATCTAACCTAAAAATATAATAAAGATGATGATGATTTATATTATCCATTGCTTCTTTGCTCCGAATGGCAACACTTCTGCATTCGACCAGATTATTACGTATAATTCAATGATCAGGTCAAGGAAAGTTCGATTTTTTTTTATTTATTTATTCATCTATTTTTTTTTTTTTTTTTTTTTTTTTTTTTTTTTTTTTTTAGGAAATGTAAATCACTTCCCGAAAACAGAGGTGATTTAACATCTAATTACATCTAGGAAAAAGGAAAAATCTGCGCGAGTGCATTAGACAATCCTTCACTAACCAGCGCCCCCCCCCCCCCCCCCAACCTCCTATAGGACTTTTTCACAAATAAGCGAAGCACAATTTAGAGGCAAAAGGCACTGATAGCGAAAACTCACAGAGAGAGAGAGAGAGAGAGAGAGAGAGAGAGAGAGATTCAAGCAAATGAAACAGAGAGAAAAGTTGCTATTCAATAATCTTAAATATATATACACGAATGAACAAAACAACCTAGTCACTTTTGCAAGATTTTCTTGTCTTGCAAGACCAATGTATACGAATACATCAAGTAACTCAATATTCGTCATTTTAACGCGTCAACAAAAAGGCCAGACACTGCTATAATCTACTAAGTATACAGACTGCGGGAAAAGAAATGGTTAACTTTACATGTGCAATAATAGTGAAGGCATGAATGAATAAAATTCCACTGCAAGCAAAGGCAGCTCTCGCAACAGAGTGAATAATATGATTGTAGAGGGGAGCTATTTATAAATGTAAGCAAGGTTGGAAGAAACCATTCTTCTGGCGAGAATAATTGCATTCCAACGACCATGCAAAGCAAATACCATGCATGGCCGAGTATGCATGCACACACACGAGCGAAAGAAGAATATCACACGTATGCATATAAGCAATTCTATTATAAGTGAATGTAAAGTTGGTGGGGAAGACTCTGACCAGAGAATATCAAAGGCTTTTGCTAAATTTATTTCTCTAATTTCTTTGCCAACACAACGAAGTGAGTCTTTCAGTACCCTGATAGGTGACAAGAGAGTAGAACAATGGCCTTTAACACCTTCAACATTCACAAGGCCAGGCAAGGGCTCGCAACCTCATTCCATATATATTTGAAAAAAAAAAGAGAAAAGATATAACTTCTGGCTTTACCTACTCTTATTCAAAAGGCGTATTGCGAGGATTATTATTATTATTATTATTATTCATTATTCTTCATTTATTATTATTATTATGATTATTATTATTATTATTATTATTATTATTATTATTATTATTGTTGTACTTACGAAGCAGACCCCCTTTCAAGCATACTTCATTAAAAGTAATGGTTACTTCAGCAGCGTTACACTTGTAGAGATTCTTCCCTATTTCGCAAAATAGAGAAGAATCTCTACAAGTGTAACGCTGCTGAAGTAGCCATTACTTTTAATAAAATATTATTATTATTATTATTATTATTAAAACAACAGAGCCAAAATATCTAATTCCCAAACAACTGGCAAGAAGAATTAGGTCTCAGACATTACTAAGTGTTTTTTTACAGTAAGTTAGTTTTGTTATTTCGTGCTGGCCAAGTTTCAGTTATTTCCAAAGAGCGTAAATAAAAGAAAAACTCCCAACTCGCTGATAAGACTCGCAGATGTGGCAAACCTAGGAGGGCATTTAAATCTTCGGTTCCTTTTACTTTTTTTTTTTTGACAAGATTTTAAGGATATCTGAGGCAATGGATACATCCTTTTGTCATTACCGGACTTTTGATTATCTTACAAAAGTAAACATATATTGTTCTAATCATTAGTTAGGTTTTTATTTGGTCTGGGACCTGTTGGACCTGTTAATATTCGTAGTATGAATACATGTATCAATATTAATACATATTCACACGCACACAACTAAGCATCAGACAACCAAAAGATGTCTAATCAGAAGACAACGAGGAACACCAATTAAAAGGAAAGAAGAATGTACAAGGATGACCATGAGATTTTGTACTACATGAGTATGCAGGCAAACCACGAACGTGCTGATGCTTTCTGGTTGGTGGCCTGGAGAGAGAGAGAGAGAGAGAAGGAGCTCTCAGAGTCAGGCGTGGGCAGTAATGGGGGTCGGTGCCACCGTGGCCCTCACCTGCGGGGCGTCAGGGTTCTTGGCACCGTGCCAGGTGCCAAGGGCAGGGGGCGGGGAGGGGAGGAAAGGAGGAAGAAGAAGAAGCGAAGAAGGAGACATGGAGGAGAAGCCACGACGCCCTCGTTGTAGTCCCTGAGGAGAAGAAGACCCTCTCCATCAGAAGTTTAGATGAAGCTCAAACAGACTCAACGCCAGAAAGGTTTAACATCGTCCTAAGTCCTGAGATCGCAAATTTCAACATCTAACTAACGTTTAATATAAAATGACGAAAACTCCTGAAGGAAGAAGTGCAATGCCCAGACCCGCAAGGTGGATGGTAGATGGCACAGACGGGGAGAGGGTATGCGTGGGCACAGCGGGAGGTTAAAGGGATGCGGGAATGGGGAGAAAGACGAAAGGTGGGCATCCGTGAAGTGGGGAGGGTAGGGGAGGTAGGAGGATGGGAGGGGGGGGGGGAACAGTCGGGGCATGGCAGAGAATTGGCATCCACCTCTGCCAAAAAACTCCCGGACCGGAGGATGCCAGTGGCGGAGGTCTTCTCTCTCTCTCTCTCTCTCTCTCTCTCTCTTTCTTCCCTTCGCTTCTCCATCAGGCCATACAATACAACGACGTAAACAAGGCGCTGTTTACCATCAAAGGGGAGCAGCCGCCCCCGGAGAAAAAAAAAAGTCCACCTGGAAGCCCACCATCCCCTTGAGGAACTCCTATGAACATTGGGGAAAATGGGGACATGACCGAGTACAGGCGTTCTGTCATCGAGAAAATTCCCTTTCTTAGAAGGAGTTTCTTCTTCGTGGCACCTTCATCAGGCAGGCAGGCACCATCTTGGCACCGTGCCCCGCCAACGAGGATCTGTTTGTCCGTCGCCCCCACCACTACTATCGTCTATACCCTCCTCCTCTGTACCATAAGATCACCATCATCATCACTGTCACCGTCACCATCAACTTATTGGTGTTAGTCACTATTTGACTGTCTACCTAATGATGTGACTATTTTCTTCATTATATGACTATCTTCCTCATTATGTGACTATCTTCCTCATTATGTGACTATCTTCCTCATTATGTGACTATCTTCCTCATTATGTGACTATCTTCTTCATTATATGACTATCTTCCTCATTATGTGACTATTTTCCTCATTATGTGACTATATTACTCATTATATGACTATTTTCCTCATTATATGGCTATTTTCCTCATTATATGACTATCTTCATCATAACAGGCACTACCATCAACACTTATTTGAATCGAAGTTCTTGTGCAAGTGATTAGCTTAAACCGATATATCTACGTATAACTATCTAAACACAAAATAACTTCGAAACCATTCTCATTCAAGTATTCAGATCTCATTAATTCGTAGCTTATTAAAAACTTTCTCTAAACATTCATAACCGCAGTCTCTGTGAACGAGAAGGTGGTGCGTTTACTTTGAAAACCGTAACCTTAAAACTCAATCTGTTTTGAATATTTCATCATATGACTTCGGAAACCCCTAGCGTTATTTCCTCTTAGTGGCATCATCAGATTTCCTGCCTTTTAAAAAAAAAGGGGCATAAGGACAGCTATTTAATATCCTGTCTATTTCAATAAACTTTTAAAAGAAAATAGACAGAAATTTCTGGTTATGTATGTCTTGCAAAACCTCGAAAAAGTGCGATGAATTAAAAAAGGCTCACAAAAACAGATGAACAACATGTTGCAACACTGAAACTACAGCCATGATAACTAGGAATAATTATATATATATATATATAGAAGAGATATATATATATATATATATATATGTATATTATATATATATATATATATATATATACTATATAAAACCTCCCACTGTCACTAGCACTTTATTTAAGGAAATGTCAAGTTACACTTTTAGTGGGCAGGAGAACATCACTACAACGATGCATCACGTATAAAAATAACGCAAATGCTTTGAGAGATTTCAAATAAACAGAGATTCAAAAGAAATGCAAAGAGATTAGGAAACAGAAAGTATACCTATTAGTATTTATTATTTACTACGGATATTCCAAATGGAAGTGTGCTCATAATAATAATAATAATAATAATAATAATAATAATAATAATAATAATAATAATAATAATAATAATAATAATAATAATAATAGGATCTTGGAAGTAGATCATCATTGAATAAAAAGGCAGTTTCTGTAATTTCAACGGCATACAACTGCCATTTCACCCAATAATAATAATAATAATAATAATAATAATAATAATAATAATAATAATAATAATAATAAGTCAGACAGTACCTCGTCGCCCAAGACAAACGTACGCACCAATTACGTAAAAATAAGTGCCACAATGACGCACTTTTTCTAATAATTCAGGGCCACTTGTCGAACCATCGCCAACACCCCAACACCCAATCATCTCTGCATGAACGCCAAGAACTGCTTCCACCCAAGTATCTCTCCTCCTTAGTTTACGCGCGCGCGAGAGAGCGTATACACGCGCACACACACACATACAGTGGTTCGCAGGTCAGACTGATGAGTAAGCTATGGGGTAATGTCAATGATCTGATCAATCAATATATAATCATTATAATAATAATACAGAACGCTATTATTATTATTATTATTATTATTATTATTATTATTATTATTATTATTATTACTTATCATTATTATCCGGATAATAATAATAATAATAATAATAATAATAATAATAATAATAATAATATCATAACTAATAAATAATAATCTTATACTTCTAGTCCTAGCAGGAAATGAAGGGAAGTAGGATCCTGCTTTAAGAAAAAAAAATTAAGAAACCAGTACAGTTCACTTATAGATGTCTGGACGTTCAGAGGTCCATGCCGGGCCTCTTCACCCTGTACCACCTAACCTCATCCGTGAGCAGACAGACCTAAGGCAAAGGCCCGTGTTGGAATAAAGCCAGCTTAATCAATAACCGTTCTATAACCAAATCAAAAGTTCCATACCTTTCGCAAATTCGACATTTCAAGCAAATCAATCAATGCCAACACGATAATACTTCTCGGGAGTAATAATTATTACAGAACATCTTTGTTTGCTATATCATAAGAACTTAAAAGAATGTATTTGTTATTCAAAGACTTCCAAATACAATTATTATCAAGGCCTCATGACATTGTTCCTAGAAAGCAATTATGGTTATAAGGTAATATATATATATATATAGTATATATATATATATAATATATATATATATATATGTGTGTGTGTATCTATATATTATATATATATATATATATCATATATATATATAATATATATATATATATATGTCATATCACATTACCGTATTCATATACATATATCGAGCTACAAGAGTCCCTTTAATATTCTCTTGCGGTGGCGGAGTGGGTTAAGGCTTCACTGTCGTCCTGGATTTGAAGGTGTCGACGGTTCGTGCCCATCAGCCGGCAAATCTATTATCGCCTAAAAAATTCCCCTTCTGTTAAACATATATGAAAATATATTAATTCCGAGGTAGAGTGAATTAGATATTAAAGGACATTTGTAGCTCGATATATATATACATATATATATATATATATATATATATATATATATATATATATATATATATATATATATATATATATATATATATATATATATATATCGCTCCTTTCATGATACAAACAAACACTTGAGTTCTGTACATCACCTGAGGAAGTATTGGCACAATGGGTGTAGGTCGGATTTTGCCAGCTTACCTGTCAAGGATATAAAACATTTAATGAAATGTACACAAAGCAAAGCTAAATGTTATGGTTTGGGTGAAACCTCACAATGATTACGAATCAACAATTATAATTCATTCACTGGTGATGTTTGGTGAATGGAAACACTACACAAATAAATGCATTATAAATAACCGGTGATAATCTAACTTAATAGGAATAGAGACAAAGAAATAAATGTCATAAGAACAACAAAGACAAATACTCATTAGTCGTTATAATCAAATTTATACCGATTATATAACTGTTATATTTAGCCGTAGTTACACTTACTGGAGAGCTCTAGATGTAATGAATAATTCTAGAACACTCGCTCTGTCATGCAGATAAAGTTAACCTTATAGTGTTATAGTTTTATCAGTGAGAAATATAAATAAGCAATAGGTGAAGTTTCTGGAAGCCAAGTGTGAAATCAAGATCGCACTGTTGAGCCAACTCTTCTTTGTGGAAGTGAAATGTGATTACTGGATGAGTTTATATAATATAATATATATATATATATATATATATATATATATATATATATATAATATATATACACTTTATAGGCCTTTTCCTCATAAACCTTATGGCCACAGAAAATTTCACTCTTGGCGTCTTCAGCACGTCCCTTTGGGATGAGGTTGCCAGCCGTACACCCTGCCCCACGGGTCTTACGCGCCAACGGCCTCTAGCGACAAGGACCCAAAGCTGCTAAACTTGGCTGATCAAAAGCCCGGCAGCATCGCAGTCTATACTGCAGCTGTTGGTTAGGTTATACCTTCATAAATCGTCTGCTTTAAGGTCAAGAAGTTATTATCTCCCTTCTTTCTTGTGGATGTGGGGTTGGGAGGGGGGAAGGGAGGGGAGTAGAGGGGTGGGGGAGAAGTGAGGCAAAGCCAGACACTTGACCCACCAGTAATTAAAAGGTAGGACAAATTATTAGGGTCTTGCTTTCCTCTGGCGCCATTTCGTTCGGAAGAGAGAAAATTTGGGCTGAAGTATGAAAGGATAATAGTATCTATTGGAGAACACCGCAAACCGGAATTAGTATAAACTAAACAAGAAGTTAAACTAACTGATAGATCAATACTCATATAAAATAGAAAATATCACGGATAAAATCACCAAAGGCCAGAAAAACAAAAAACCATGAAAACGACTCCGCTAGAGAAAAAGCGAAGAAAGTGAGGGTACAGGGTACCAATTTCCTGAAATGAAGACTAACACGAACAACAATCAATAAAAAAAATGAAAAGAAGGAAAACCACAAAGAACCGTGGAGACGAAGTGAGAAGGAAAGAAAGAAAAAAAAAACGAGTAATTCAGCGAAGAAAAATGGAAAAGCCACAAACGAGCAAGTCAACATCAGAGCCTAGAAAATATTGCTGTTGACACCAAGGGCGAAGTACGAGAGAGAGAGAGAGAGAGATGGGATAAGATGGAGGAGGGAGAGCCACATCGAGATGGAGTTAAAGGGAAGGGGAGGGGGAGGGAATAAGAACTGCTCTAAGAGTCTTTCTGTAGAAAGACAGGAGAGAAATGGCACAGAAGCATGTGAGGAATGTCTGAGGAAGAGGAGGAGGAGGGGGAGGAGGAGGGGCTGAGGAGATCAGTTTCTGCTCATCCATTACGTGACTTCTTAGGAGGAAGAGGATGAGGGGGGGAGGGGGGAGAGAGAAAGGGGAAAAACACAAGCAAGCCTCGAGGACGAGGACAAAGAGAAGAGGCATAAAAGGATGACTGGGGAAACAGGATGAAATAAAGTAATATCTATTAACGCTGTTTGGACATTAGGTCCCACACCTAGTTGTCCAGCTTCTTTAACTACACCTAGTACAAATGTTTTGTCTTTAAATTAAAAACTCATCTCTTGGAAAACTGTAGTACATAATACAAATGCAAAATAAGTGGGCTCTTTAATTTCCATAATAAATAATAATATTATAATAATAATAATAATAATAATAATTTATAAAACTCTTTAGATCATGTAAGTCGCTTAAATTGTAAAAAAAATCCACACTTACATAAAATCATAATTAAAAATACACATACGAGAACTTTCGAGATCCTACTCAATCTCCTTGGCATAATAATAATAAAAACTTCTTTCGGTTTTCTTCTGAAGATAAAAAGAAACCCACAAAATTACTGTGTGTAACGTGTTTAATTATAAGTACATTTTATTTTACTCAACACTCTAGTGAAATAAAATGTAAATACTTATAAGTAAACACGTTGCACACAGTAATTTTGTGGGTTTCTTTTTCAATAATAAAAAAAAAAAAAAAAAAAATAATAATAATAATAATAATAATAATAATAATAATAATAATAATAATAATAATAATAAACCCATATTCATGGAACAAGCCTACAGGAGACACTAACTTGAAATTGAAGCTTCCACAGAATTTGGGATCATTTGAAAGACGTTGCATTAGATAATAGGAAATAAAGGAAGAGGGGATCAGTTTTCAGAAAAGAAAAAAAATAATAAATGTTCATCCACAAAGGATATCGGGTCCCCCTTTGGACAGCAGGGCTTTGGTAAAACCTTCAGTTCCTCCGAATACCTGTACTTCATGCCTGGCTTCGCTCATCTTCCTTTTGCCAATTGGATTTTCGCATTCGCCACCCTCTCCTTCGACTGCAGCAATTCCACCTTAGACGACATCTTAAAACTTTTGACCTAAAGCCTCAACTGTACTTTAGGCGACCTTTAATGCTATAGTAGATTCACATCAACCGTGCATTTGATGTCTAGGCCCGTTTGTTACGACGCTCCTGATTGGCTGTTGATAAGCCAATCACAGGGGCTAGAAACTCTCAGTCCTCTCTCGAGAGTTCACATGGGCAGGATGTATGTTCCACCTCTCCTGAGGTATACATTTGAAAAACGTATCTGAGATACACAGGTCACTTGATACACTTTGGGTGACTTATTTTTGGTATTTGGGACCTATGTCATCTTGGATGCATAAGTATCGTAAATATCTGTGCTCTATAAATATCTGAATTCAAGTATTTTGGTATATAAAGATATTACTAATCAACTACCAAAAGGTTTACGTGTGTTTGTGCATGTGTGTGTGTAATACGCCCAATACGTCAGAAATGACCTTTGTCTTCAAAAGCCCGCCCATACGTATTAGATTCATTACTCTCATCCTCTTGAACATACGGCTTTTCGGAGAGAGAGAGAGAGAGAGAGAGAGAGAGAGAGAGAGAGAGAGAGAGAGAGACTTTCATTTAATCCCAGCAAGCAGCATCGCAGCCCTCCATTTTAAATATATTTACGTAGACGATGAAGAACGCGGCATCAAGGGGTCACTTTCGGTGTCCACAATTAAAACGCGAATAGAAACGCAGCAACCTAAAAGCATTAGCGGGCCGACAACATTCCCCCCCTTTTATAAGCAGCGTCCAGACCCTTTTGAATCCGAGTTACGCGACGGCGATAGAGAGTTAATCACTTGCCTAGAGGAAACCTGGATTTAATTAGCGTATTCCACATCAGATGGCTCGCGAACAGTCCGTTAATAGAAGAGGGGGCAAGAAATTCGCTTGATGGTGACGTTTATCTCCGAAGCATTGTTTTATTTGCGCTAATTTCACTGGGAGTTTATTTTCGGGCTGTATACGATGGGAATGGCATCGATATACGTCTTTTGTTCACCATTTGCAGAGTTATTTTCCCCCATGTGACTTTTCTTTCCATTTTCATTACTTTATTTTTTTTGGGGGGGGGGGGGGAAGCTATCTGATTAACATGAAAGGAATTTTCAATTACATTTGGCTAACTTTTAGTACCAATATATTATACAAGGCGATAGATTTTCTTCGACGTTACTTGCTTACCACAAATTAATTCCTCAAATTTATATATATATATATATATATATATATATATATATATATATATATATATATATATGTGTGTGTGTGTGTATATATATATATAATATATATATAAATATATATATATAATATATATACATATATATAAATATATATATATCTAATAGGATACAACCCATTTTCAAACAAATACGCTCACCTATACTTTCATTTAGTGATTGCATTATAATACGAGAAATTGAACGAAACCTTCCAATACTTCCGCACTTGACAACTGAAGAGAACCTTTAAACACATACGCATGTTAAAAGTCGAAGTCTCTCTCTCTCTCTCTCTCGTCCTTTCTTCTCTTCTCTCTCTTCTGCTCTCTCTTTATCTCTAGAGAGAATCATCATTTACGACAAAAGCTAGGGTAAGAAGATCCTCTCCCTCTCTCTCTCTCTCTCTCTCTTCTCTCTCTTCTCTCTCTCTCTCTCTCTCAAGCAGTACAAGAACCATTAGAGTACCAACATCTTTTAAAGGTCCATTCTCCACAATCGCCTCAAACCAATAAAGACAAACGCCAAGGGCGACCAGGACCAACCTGAAGGACGCCATCTGCCCACAAATGGGTAGAAGGAACTTGGAGAGGTGGGTATGAATGGGCACGGGCGTCAAGGACAGGGCATTTAAAGCATTAAATCTAAAAAATGCCCACAGAGACACTGTCTGTCATTAAAGGGGCTCTTTGCCTCATCGCGGAGAGAGAGAGAGAGAGAGAGAGAGAGAGAGAGAGAGAGAGAGAGAGAGAGAGAGAGAAAATTATTTCATTGATAGGAACGAAATTGTCTATTAATTTAATTAGTACATAAATCCATCCACTGTTAAAGCACGAAGCGCAAACACTTAGAATATTTTTAGTTATTCATATCCTGAACTGGCGTCACAATACCAAAGGTCAACATGAAATTTTAACGGCGCAGAAATAGACTGAACTTGCGCAGAGGTTGACGACAAATAAGAATTAAAAAAAAAGAGAGAGAGAGAGAGAGCATTTTAATATTTTATAAAAGACTGATATGACGGTAAAGATGAAAAACGATTCGCAAGATATGAAAAAAAATAAGAATCAGAGAGAGAGAGAGAGAGAGAGAGTTATCATTATTACATTTCATGAAAGACAGAGATATGAAGGTACGGATGAAAACGATTCGCAAGAAGTTAATAAAAAAAGTTCAAGTGAAGGACAAAGGCGAACTCTGCGGTGGCTGAGCAGTAATCTCTTCCACCCTACATTCTCTCTCTCTCTCTCTCTCTCTCTCTCTCTCTTCCGCCTCAACTGTTTCTCTCTTTCTGCCTCAACTGTTTCCCATTCATCACACTCACAACCCCCAGACGCCTAAGGACCAAGGATGTTTTCCTACAAATGCAAATTCGAAGGACTTGACAGAAATCCTTGAGGACGAGAAAAAAGTAACACTACTTTTAAAGAGAAAATACTTGGGATATAACGCAAATAAAAGTATGGTTTCTCTTGCAGACTTTCTCTTGCTTTCTTTAAATCTATCCCCCCACCTTCCCCAGCCCACTTTTTTTTTTTTTTTTTTTTTTTAAAGATTTATCGCCTTTACAATGTACTGTCTTATCAAAACTTCATACGGCTGAAGTCTTGATCAGGCGATAGAGAAATAAGTTCGGTTTCTCTTTTAGATTTTCTAGTGTCATTATTTTGTTTTCTCCATATTATACTGTATTCTTAAAATCTCCACAGGAAAAAATCATATTCTTAAAGCCTAATCATGATCATTCTTAAACCCTCATCAGGAATGATTCACATTCTTAAAATCCAATCAGGATTTATTCACATTCTTAAAACCTCACCAGGAAATATTCATTCTTAAATCCTCACCAAACATTATTCACATTCTTAAAACCTCACCAGGAATTATTCACATCCTTAAAACCTCATCAGGAATGATTCACAGTCTTAAAACCTTCACCAGGAATAATTCACAGTCTTAAACCCTCACTAGGAATGATTCACATTCTTAAAACCTCATCAGGATTGATTCACATTCTTAAAACCCAACCAGGAATGATTCACATTCTTAAAACCTCATCAAGAATTCCTCTCATTATTAAAACCTCATCAGGAATGATTCACATTCTTATACCCTCGTCAAGAAAGATTCACAATCTTGAAACCTCATCTGGAATTATTCACTTTCTTAAAACCTCATCAGGAATGATTCACATTCTCAAAATCTCAGGAATTCTTCTCATTCTTAAAACCTCATCAGGAATGATTCACATTCCTAAAACTTCATCAGGAATTATTCACTCTTCAAACCTTACCAGGAAAGAGTCACATTCTTAAAACTTCATCAGGATTGATTCACATTCTTTAAAAAAACAATCAGGATTGACTCACATTCTTAAAACCCAATCAGGAATTATTCACATTCTTAAAACATCATCAGGAATTCCTCTCATTCTTAAAACCTCATCAAGAATGATTCACATTCTTAAGAGAAAGATTCACATACTCAAAACCTCACCAGGAATGATTTAAATGGAATTCGCCTCTTAAACGTCTCTACAACCCAGACCGGATAGTGACCTTCAACAACATTAAATAAATCTGCTCTATCCTGCATCACACTTCCCACTTTGCATGCAATCTCTTACTCGGTCTCTTTCTACTCTGATTACACCGTTCCACAAACTAAAGAAAGAATGGGAACAAGAGAAAGGAAATCAAACTGGCTGAGCGTGTTTACATCAAGAGGTTTCACTCTAGGTCAACACCGGCATTCCATGGTATCTCAGAAGCACGAGAGAGAGAGAGAGAGAGAGAGAGAGAGAGAGAGAGAGAACACATCCATAGGTATCTAAGTTGGATATCAAGTAAGGAATAATAATATTGAAATACTAGTTTCTTTTATCATTAAAAATGGGCACAAAATTCACATGATACAGCATCAGAATATCTAATCACTAAAGAACCTTCCACATGATGAAAATCGTCATATCAACTTAAATTAAATTTTAAAAATCTGTAGGGGAGCAAGGAAATCTAGAAGTAATAAAGATGATAAAAAGGCATCAACACAAGAGAGAGAGAGAGAGGAGAGAGAGAGAGAGAGAAGAGAGAGAGAGAGAGAAGGCCAATTTGTTAACTATTCAAGAGTATCTCTAACAATAGAATAAAAAAAAAAACATAAAGAGATATAAAAACACGACAAGAAATATAGTAAACTCAAGACAAAGCAACGCGGATCCCTCCTGCTCGTCTTGAATGATAAGAGCAGGACGTCTGCAAATCGCAAGAATACTTCTTATTTAAATTAAAGCAACACAAAATCTGACAGACACAACGTTGACAATTAATCATAAACGCAAGTTGTGGGAACTGCAAAATCGAAGACAAATTGGACGACAAAGAAAGATAAAGATGTGTATTTTAAACAAAAAAGGTAAAGGACAACTTCCGCTACGGTCGAAAAAATAAAAGGGGGGGAAGGGAGAGGACGAAGACGGCCCGAAGTGGGTAGGGGGTTGGGGTGGGGCAGGGGGAGAAGGGCGGGGCAAGTCCGCAAGTCTTCACAAACATGGCTTTGATATCTGTCACTTATTTACCGGTAGCACGCCACGATTCCAGCTCCTACCATTATCACTTTTTGCAATACACACTAATTCGTCATAGTTCGTAATATCTCTTACAATATCAACTACTCATATATATATATATATATATATCTATATATATATATATATATATATATATATAATATATCTATATATGATATGTATTCATACTTCACCTAAAAGAAATGGAATTGCACTTTTAACAGTCTTACTTATCTCCACTTTCAAGTCAACACCGTAGCTATGACCCACTTCACAAGATATATAGGCCAATAAGATGCGAATCTATGGCAAATAATTAAAAATAATTATGCTTTTTTTTTCAATATGTCAATGGTGCGATTATGTTAGCAAGCCGTGCTATAAATTCTAATAAGCGGGTCATTATATTTTATGCCATTCATTTAGCGCAAAAAGAAAAAAAAAAAAAAAAAAAAAGTGTACATGCGCCCAAATCAAAGGCCCTTCTTTAAACAGCTGTGGCTTCATCCATCACTGTACTGTGAGCAAAAAACAAAACAAAAATAAATAAAAAATTTAAAAAATAAAAAAATATTTGCATAAAAACTGATCTTGTAGACAGTTATCATCATGCGCTGTGATCAAGTAATTAGATCAAGCTAAGTTATATAAAAATATGTTATAATTATAACATTATCTGCCATTAAAAAAACATGACAGGATTCATGACACCATCGCGAAAGTTAGGCCTACTCTCTGGCAATTTTTATTTTTATGGCACAAGGATTTGTCGTAGTAGATGGACACCCAGAGAAAATGGAAAACATTAACATACAGAAGCAAATTCTCTATAACAAATATAATACCATATGTTTGGTAAAGGCCTCCACCTCGATAAACGAATTGAAATATGTATTAAAGTCAAGTGCACTGACGAATTTGTCCTACAAGGGAATCGCTAGATAACTTCCCTTTTACATTCAACTTGATAATACCTTTCACTTCCTATTGTTATTTCATTCTATCTGTAAGCGATGCTTGTTGCAAACATGTTCAACCAAAAGACTTTCAATAACATGTTCTACAGAGTTCCCATTAACTGGTCTATCCTAGGAGTGCCTAGCTTTTAACTATCCTGTCTAACTGTGTTAATTTAGGGTCAGTAATAGGAACGACTACTCTTGCAGACGTCCGTGTTCTTACCTCTCTCAAGAATGTCGTTTGTCTAGCCATAACATGAAACTTTTCATTTTTAGAAAGGACGGGAAAAACGAATACAATAATTCGCAATCTGAGCTAAAAATAATGATGGCGAATCCTTCTGTGATTCGACTACATTTAAACGAGATAAATTAACGCGGATTCAGCCACTCCACACTCCATCTATTACACCCTACGTCCATTTCGTTAACACGGGTTTCCTTGGAGCTACAAGGTTGCTTTCCCTGGCAGATGTCCTAAGTGGTTTTTGTCACTACCAAACACCGAGTGTTAGCTCAAATCTAGGTACTAGGGAACTTGCCCTCATTCTAGAGGCTGAATACAAACACACACACACAGTCCACTTCCTGGAGATTTCATCTGATTCCAAATGGAAATATTTAAAAGAAGTTTGGATGTCCTATGACGATATCTCATCGCCACAATTATTACCACGAATATATAAGTGAATATTTTGATATATGTCGTCAGTTCAATCGCTGATTAAAACCTGATATTTTATGCTTTACAACCAAATATTTTATGCTTTACAAACCAAATCCACAGTTATGTATAAGGGCAAATATATTTAAAAAATAAATTAAACACAGCTTCCGGGAATCTGTTTAATTCCCTTTTTCAATGCGACTGATAAAGGGGCATCCATACATCAACCGTGAGCTTGTTTCTCTACTTCAGGATTCACGCTACGATGAGTATTTTTCAATGTTCAGATCGGTGAAAAATAAGTAAAAAATACACACAAACGTACTAATGAATGCATCTATCATCATACCCATGCAAATATGTCTACTACAAGTCAGTCATAAATCTGTAAATAACTTGACCATCTCTCCTGCAACAGCAAACTGAATCGAAGCCTCTCACAGAAGGTAACATATGGTAGGTAGAGGACGGAACGAGAGAGAGAGAGAGAGAGAGAGAGAGAGAGAGAGAGAAAAAATGGGGGGAGAGGAGAGTGTAAAGGCCCCGGCCCCCCGGTCGCACGTGAGAAGGGGCATTTGGTGCCAAGTAGTGCCACGTCCCTGTAATGAGGGGCACGAGCAGTTCCTTTAAACAAACCCGCATGTGGCATCTTCAACCCCTTCCTTCCTTCTTTACTTCTTCTTCTTCTTCTTCTTCTTCTTCTTCTGCTTCTTCTTCTTCTTCTTCTTCTTCCTCTCTTTTTCCTTCTTTCTTTCCTTCCTTCTCGACCCCAGCTCCCATGCAGACATGCTCGCACGAGCATACGTGGATAAACACATATACGGCTTTTTTTTTTTTTTTAAGAACACTCCTTTCATTAGAGCATCATTTCTACAGCATGAATTTTAAATTGAGTCAACTGCGTTCAATTAATATTTGAAATAATAGAATAAATCCACTAAAGACGGAATTTCTGACATCTAAAGTGTAGACTCACACTCATATGTTGAGAAATACATATACTATTTTTTTTATTTTTTAATATACTCGTTTCTACTGCATGTATTTTAACCACAATCAACCCTGTTCAATTAAAAAGGGAACTCATAGAATAAGTCAACTGTAGACGCAATTTCTGATAATCTTTTGGCATCCGCAGACTCTCACATTCGTCATCTTGCAGTCAGAGATTGGGACCTTTGGATTATATTTTATATTGCATAATATATTCTTAGAAATAACGATTCCTTTAATGCCTTTGTTATGAAGCAAAAGATACGAATTTAAGCATAGAATAAAGCACGTCGGGTACAGCTCTGGTAGCTGGATCTACTAAAAGCTACTGGCAATTATCGTTCAAGCACGTTTTTATTTATAAAATCATGAACGTAACAACACAATGTTAATACAAAAAGTAATACATACGGTAGCATTTATTATTATATATATAATATTATAATATATACATAAAAGTATGATATATATATTATATATATATATTGTGTGTGTGTGTGTATATGTGCACCAACACAAAACTACCAAATCAAGTCATCATCATCTACACGAAAAACCAGCGGGATAATCGCCTCCCCCTCCCCCCCCAAAAAACAAAAGTTCTCCTTTGTTAACTGACCAGGCTAAAAAGCAACGCGCAACTGTTGCATACAACCAAGTCTATAGCCTTCCGAAAAACTCGCGGCGCCATATTTCCGATACGGGAGACAGAAACGAACTATTTACACGGATTTTAAACGACGGACAAAACGCGAACTTAAACAAAGGCGACGCGCAAAGGATTTTACTCATTCGGGTGTGCTTTAAAATATAATACATTTTTACAACAATAATTCAAGCAACACACACACACAGTCCCACCGTGCAACAGTCGGTCGCGTTAAGGGAAATGAATATAATATATTTGGGGGGAAAAATGGGCCTAATTAACTGCTGCCTAAATTTCATATCGGGTAGAAAAGAAAAAAAAAAAAAAAACTGAAATTAATTACGAGGCCCATTTAGGGAAAAAAAGGCATCAAAACTAAGGTTGGGAAAAATCCTCCCGACAAACTAGCTCAGTTGAAAAACATTTCGTATAATTAGCAAAAAAAACATCGCCTGGCGATAAATAAAAATCCAGTGCCCACTTAATTTGCATAAAACTGCCACATCAAATTGGTCGCAAATAATAATTAGCTCGGCATAAAATTGATGTAAACAAATGTCTCATTTGATCAGCCGACAAAATTCCCGACTTAATAAACCAATGCCGGAAAATTTGACGCCGACAAAAATGTTACATTCGAACTCAATTAAAGCACATTATTTATCACTCTCACTCAAACACACGCGCGCATGCGCATGCACAAACACACACACACATGCACGCAATAATGATTGCTATTGAACAGAGTATTATACTATCTATCTCGATAAAAACAGAACGATAAGATTTACTGTTATAAGAAATTTCTTAAATTTATATATATATATATATATATATATATATATATATATATATATATATATATATATATATATATTTGTTATTCCCTCTTAGAAGACGGAGAGAGCACTATTGTTATCTCTCTCTCTCTCTCTCTCTCTCAATTTGCACACATTCACACACATACTATATATATCTAGTATAAGAGTCTGTAATTTGAGAGAGAGAGAGAGAGAGAGAGAGAGAGAGAGAGAGAGAGAGAGAGAGAGAGAGAGAGAGAGAGAGAGAGAGAGAGAGAGAGAGAGAGAGAGAATATAAAAATGAATTACAAAAGTACTCTCTCACCCTCTTCTAAGAGGGAATAACATCTGCAATAAGTACTTCCTCGCCCTGATTGAGAGAGAGAGAGAAGAGAGAGAGAGAGAGAGAGAGTCGTCCCGGGTAATGGTAGGAGGGAAGCGGGGTTGGTGGAGGGGGGGAGGGGCGATAATTCACAACCGGGTGCAACTTAACCACGAGAGTTGAAGGGGAAAGGAAAATGCCCCAGGGGAACTATCTGGACCACGTGCCCCTTGATGGATGAGGCCACAAACGCTCCTAATCCACCAGCCATCATCATCATCATCATCCTCTCTCTCTCTCTCTCTCTCTCTCTCTCTCTCTTTTTACCCCCATCCTCAACATCCGTCTTTAACCCGCCCACAACTCCTCCTCCTCCTCCTCCCTTACTTCTTCTTCTTCTCCTCCTCTTCCTCCACCTCCCCCTAATCCTCCTCCTACTACTCCTCCCTTCTGCAACGGGGCGCAACAATTAACCAGAATCATTTCCTCCTCACCTCCCTCCTTTCCATTTCATTTCTCGTCTAACTCTCTGTCATCACAACTTTATTTTCCTTCTCCGGTCATCTTATTCTTCTAATCCCGAAATCCTTCTCGTGCTCCGCATTCTCGAATCATTCTTCTTCGTTTTCCTGTATAGTAGTAATTCCTGTGCTATACTGTACCTTCGAATTATGTATTCTCTCCTCTTCATTATTATGATGTCCTCTCCGCAATCGTTCTTAGCTTTTTCACAGTCTCATGATCTTTATCTTCCATTTTATGTTTAAGATTTCTTCGTTAAAAACATTTAAACAAGCGTTTCCACATTATTTCTACAATTTTTTTTCTATTTCTGACGTGAAATTCTCTTACAAAAATATATGTGAATTCTTTCCTCTTCTTTACATGCTATTCTTAACTTTTATCTTTTATTTTCTAATTATTATTTTGTTATCTATTTACTTATCTATTTTTTCATTCATTTTTAGGGAACTCTACTTTCTCCCTCGATGACACAAAGCAACATTTGCCCTCCAACTCAGATCATATATTTACATCGTTTTCCGGGACTTAATTCAAACTTCACAACTCCTCAGACCAAACACGTGAATCTGATGAAGAAAAGACTCGATATGACTCTGGGGAAACGATCGTTTGATTCGGAAGAAATGACCTTAAGTGTCATGTTCATCTTCGGACAATTTAAATTCATCTCGCGATCATTTTCCACCCTCAGTGATCAAAGAGTGACCTGATTTTTACTCGCTGGACGGAAAACCAAACAAGTTAACTTTGAGATGCGTTAATTACTCAAAATCAACAACTGTGTCGCAGTCTTCAAATCATATCAAATTTCCCTGTATATTAACCAAAGAATTCAGTATTTTGTTTCATTCCACGGCCGTTCAATGAAAACATGACACGAAGACAATTCATGAACCACTACTTGAATTATGACGAACCCCCCTTACTCATTATACATAATACACAAGATTTGGGAAACACGGAAGAGGGTGGCGAATTCTCTTGCCTGACCATGAACGGTTTAAAAAGAATTTTTCAAATCGGCCGACATTCGAGAGGCGACTATCATTCTGTCCATTAGAGATTGCAAAGCTTATTTGTGAGCCTTTCTTACAATCTTTGGAAGGCTGCAAAGCCCTTTTCTCAAAGTCTGTAAGAAACTGCAAAGTCCTTTTCTCAAAGTCTGTAAGAAACTGCAAAGTCCTTCTTATGATGCATATGGGGTACGGCGAAGCCTTTTTGTTCTCGTCGTGTCATGTGGGTACAGCAAAGTCTTTTTATATATATATATATATATATATATATATTATATATATATATATATAATCTCCCTAGGGGACGACAAAGCCTTTTTTTTTTTTAACCTCTAATATCTAAAAGAGATTGTGAACCCATTTTCCTTTTTTATGCAGTCTATAAAAGACAGAGAAGACATTCCCTCAAGCTTCCTATGTTGGCTTTTGAAGCTTTTGATAAGGAACCATGAATTCAGCTCGATTAGGATCGAATCAATACCGGATTACTTCCTAAACTGGTTTGACCTGCATCTTCGACGGCGTCTGGCCTTCGTGTTTACTAAGAACGCTTTGTAATTAAACATGAGTTACTATTTGATATGAAAAGAAAATCCTTAGAATCGCCCCAAAAAATTTTTTTAAGAATGAATCACAAAAGGTGAACTTCGCAAAGGAAAAAGACTCGACACATGCAATTCGTCCCTGAAATAAGAGATACTAGATACAGATGCTGCATTATAAATGAATCTCAAGACAGTCCATCGGTGTAATTTGAGGTAAGAAGCTAAAAAAAAAATCCTACGTAACTTCATTAATTTTTTTTCGATAAAAAAAAATGCGCATGGCTTAACATCCCCCAGAACGCAAAATATAAAAGAAAAAATGCACTGGTTACTCATTTCTCTCTGGGGAGAAATCAGCATATATCTTTTTCAAATATTTATCTTAACATAGAAGCCACTATCTCCAAGGGTATTTGTTCCCTTTCTGTAGTCAGCTTTTTTTTTAATTCACAGACAATTTTAGTATTAATACATGGATCGACCAACGGAGCAATAAGTACCCATATTTTAGCTTACAAAGAAAACTACCGTGTTCTTCCGTCATATTCCAAACTTCACGTTCTTATATCTATATGTGTTAAGCCTTGAAAATAAGACACATACACCGTACTATCATTACACCTTTCATTAGCTAAGCCAATAAATCCACAGGTGTTAATTGCATACTTAATGTTGAGGCTATGTTACCTAACAGGTTAAACGGTAGACAAAGTAATGATTTATAATACAAAAATATCAACAAGTTCTATATTGTGCAAACGCTCTGAATATTTTTCTTTACCATTACTTAATTAGTATAAAATACTTCCCATTGAAGTCTTTCGATTACAATTAGTTAACCAGCATAATCAAAGAATATCTTGTAATAAAATCCCGATCGAGTTATTGATGTATGACATCTCGTGTAATCTAAGATGAACATGGCTTAGATTCTCAACCGAACTATACTCTGTTTTTTTCCATCTGTCCACCCGCCTGTGGTGTTTGCGTATGTAAATAAAAGGATATCTGGGTGTACATTTGCAACTGAAAAATGTTTTAATAATTTACTGTATACGAATTACATACCGTTAATATTCGAAATAGGATATTATCATAATCGTTGAATGTAAGCTGAATGTAACTATCTAAAGCTCGGGACGCAGTGTTATCATACAAAAACACCACAGGCGGGTGGACAGATGGAAAAAAACCGAGTATAGTAACGTCTCTGACAGAACTACCTTCTGCTCCTATGACAATCATCTTAACAGGCTACCTATTAAGGCTTATCAAAACACCGATAAATAAAGGCACTATAACCATTACTGTCTGAATTACAAGGTTTTGGACACCCGGTTGTGAACAATGGTCTCATCGAGTGGCTAAATTCCTATCATATTTGGCAGGACACTTCTCCGCGCGAATGGGTCCGAAATACATACGCGATTGTCACCTACGAGAGAGAGAGAGAGAGAGAGAGAGAGAGAGAGAGAGAGAGAGAGAAAAAAAAATTAAATTTTAACAAACGAAACTCCATGGCATTTGAATTGTCACTGAACTGAATATTTCTGTGAGAGAGAGAGAGATTTTGAGAGAAGAAATATTTGGAAGAAGACAAGAGAAAGGACAGTAAGAGAAATTTGGGAATTGATCAACGAAACGTCTGAATGGGGATGTCAAACTGACTTGAATATTTTATGGTGAGAGAGAGAGAGAGAGAGAGAGAGAGAGAGAGAGAGAGAGAGAGAGAGAGAGAGAGAGAGAATTTTACTTCAACCTGCACTGAGAGGATCGTTTAACCTCTGATTGCACTAAATTTGATGGTTCTCTGATTAACGCTTCCAGAAACTGTGCCGTAAATAACAAACCTAATTTTTCTTTAGTAACTTCAAAGAGGCTTTTCGCACAGCCATAAGATCATGAGTTATATAATGGGATCTTTTATCCGTAGATAAATAAATAAATAGGCTTTAAAATGAAACAGATACAGAATACGATAAACTTCTCCCATAACTACGAAAAATGTAATCGTTTTCAAGCTCAGAAGAATTTAGCTTCATTCAGACCTTGTATACTGTGACGTCATAATTTTCTTAGGCAGGATTCTTGCCCTTTCGTCCACTTCTTGGCTAATGGAGTCATGAGGAAGAGAAGAATGTGAACTCACTCTTTGTTCAAATGACGCCTCGAAAATTCACGTATGGATTCCAGTGGAATTTTGTATGGGGTGGGCTAAGTACCAGGAGAATCCAAGAATTCCACCTCTCTCTTCTTCCAGTGCAAATTTTCACTCACTCTCACTAATTCACAAATCTCTCCTATAATTTTCCTTCACTATTTTCTAAAATTTTTCTCTCTCTCAATGCAAATATTCAGTCAAGTGACAATTCACAAATTGTCATGAATTTTCTTGAAATATTTCAAAATTTTTCTCCTCTAATCTCTCCTCTTCATCTCTCTCTCTACATTCTCTCCTCTTCTCTTCTCCTCTCTCTCTCTTTCTGATAGGATTTAAGACGTCAAAGAACAAATCATCAGATTTTGAGATAGATTCTGATGAAATAATTTAACTTTGGCAAGTTTATTTGAAATGGGTACAATTGGATGACCTATTAAATGAATGGAATTGATAGAAATTTAGAAATTTTTTATTATCATATTACATATAGCTACCCCGAACAATTCTACCTTTATTTTAATAGTTTACTTAAATTTTTATCTATCTATTAATGTTAACCTTATTTTATTTTCTAATAACTGATGTCTTTTATATTTCCTACTACTTTCAATCATCTCTTTCAGATGAACATATTCTGAATAATAATAATAATAATAATAATAATAATAATAATAATAATGGACGACATCAAGCTGTATGGTAAGAGCATCAAGGAAATAGATACCCTAATCCAGACTGTAAGGATTGTATCTGGGGACATCAGGATGGAGTTTGGAATAGAAAAATGCGCCTTAGTCAACATACAAAAAGGCAAAGTAACGAGAACTGAAGGGATAAAGCTACCAGATGGGAGCAACATCAAACACATAGATGAGACAGGATACAAATACCTGGGAATAATGGAAGGAGGAGATATAAAACACCAAGAGATGAAGGACACGATCAGGAAAGAATATATGCAGAGACTCAAGGCGATACTCAAGTCAAAACTCAACGCCGGAAATATGATAAAAGCCATAAACACATGGGCAGTGCCAGTAATCAGATACAGCGCAGGAATAGTCGAATGGACGAAGGCAGAACTCCGCCAGCATAGATCAGAAAACCAGGAAACATATGACAATACAAAGCACTACACCCAAGAGCAAATACGGACAGACTATACATAACACGAAAGGAAGGAGGAGAGGACTACTAAGTATAGAGGACTGCGTTAACATCGAAAACAGAGCACTGGGGCAATATCTAAAAAAAAAAACCAGTGAAGACGAGTGGCTAAAGAGTGCATGGGAAGAAGGACTAATAAAAGTAGACGAAGACCCAGAAATATACAGACAGGAGAAAGACAGAAAGAACAGAGGACTGGCACAACAAACAATGCACGGACAATACATGAGACAGACTAAAGAACTAGCCAGCGATGACAATTGGCAATGGCTACAGAGGGGAGAGCTAAAGAAGGAAACTGAAGGAATGATAACAGCGGCACAAGATCAGGCCCTAAAGAACCAGATATGTTCAAAGTACAATAGACGGAAATAACATCTCTCCCATATGTAGGAAGTGCAATACGAAAAATGAAACCATAAACCACATAGCAAGTGAATGCCCGGCACTTGCACAGAACCAGTACAAAAAAGAGAGCATGATTCAGTGGCAAAAGCCCTCCACTGAGCCTGTGCAAGAAACATCAGCTACCTTGCAGTAATAAGTGGTACGAGCACCAACCTGAGGGAGTGATAGAAAACGATCAGGCAAAGATCCTCTGGGACTATGGTATCAGAACGGATAGGGTGATACGTGCAAACAGACCAGACGTGACGTTGATTGACAAAGTCAAGAAGAAAGTATCACTCATTGATGTCGCAATACCATGGGACACCAGAGTTGAAGAGAAAGAGAGGGAAAAAAATGGATAAGTATCAAGATCTGAAAATAGAAATAAGAAGGATATGGGATATGCCAGTGGAAATCGTACCCATAATCATAGGAGCACTAGGCACGATCCCAAGATCCTTGAAAAGGAATCTAGAAAAACTAGAGGCTGAAGTAGCTCCAGGACTCATGCAGAAGAGTGTGATCCTAGAAACGGCACACATAGTAAGAAGAGTGATGGACTCCTAAGGAGGCAGGATGCAACCCGGAACCCCACACTATAAATACCACCAGTCGAATTGGAGGACTGTGATAGAGCAAAAAAAAAAAAAAAAAAAAAAAAAAATAATAATAAAATAATAATGGATTTACTTTCCCATCTTATTGACTCTTATGATCATGAGTTTTCTTTGAATAACAACAACAACAATAACATTAACAATGACAATAATAATAATAATTAATAGGGCCGCGTTCATTTCATTCTCATAGCGCCATGGGGAAAATATATTCGACTGACATAAATAGCATTTTGATTGACTAACTTTCGTGATAATTTGGTCGAGAGAGGACGTCGCAATATTCTCGTATGTACAAGGTGTTATACCCATCTGCGCATGGGCAACGCCCACCCACATCGCTATTAGTCCAATTAGCAGCTTCGTGAAGAAACCTCAAACAACGGCTTTGCAGCCCTATCAGATGACAGGTTCGTTATCACGGATATGATTATCGTTAAGGAGCGCTCAGCCGTTTCATCATCTATTATCTCCGAAATAAATGACGGATGCATTTTCAATTTATATATACAACGGGGAGAGCAGGGCAGGCATTGAGATTTATTAGAGCAATAAAATGAGATCCCAAGCCTATTTCAATTTCAATACTATATCTGCTTGCCTTTTTTTAAAATTCTCAATCTTCTAAGAATAAAACATTTGGATTTCATCACAGCCTCAATCAATCTACGGCCAGTTAAAATCGGGAGCAAGTACGACTAATCATTATAACGACCAAGACGTATTTACGACACTAGATCTGAAGGCAACTTGTTTACGACTTTAAAACCATAAGCATGAATCACCAAAACGTTTCGTTTTCTACTCAAGTTTCCTTGCGTATAATCCTGAGCTAACGAAACCCTCCAAGTAAGAGAGACTGAGGTTCGATCCGGATGTGTCAGAAATTTTAAGTATATCGAAACAATGATAATGATTTGTAGTTTGCTCAAAATAGTTTTCCACTGACGGTCGTTGATTTGTTCCCAACCTATTTGTGGAATATGTGCAGTAACTTTGCTGACAATGAATTTGTAAGCTTCACTGTGGTGTTCCATGGTATTCAATTTAGGATATCCTGTTTTTTGGCCGAATTACTTGAAATCTATCGGTCGCAATCAGTGGTAGTATGTTAACCTTTTTGGGCTACAATTACATAAACATGTAATTGCAGCCCACTGTTTGCACAACTTCCAAGATTCACCTTGGCTTTTAAGAGACATTCTAGAGAAGGGCCATTTGGTTAAAAACCCAGGTCCCTGAATTTCCCAGCTCAGCTCTGTAATGCGGTCGAAAAGTAGCCCCTGCATGTAGAGGGGCATTAGTGGACTGGGGGCGCAAAACTCCCATGGAGTCCCAGAGGGTCGGCCTCTGACACTGAGTTTGATTTAATCTTATAAAGTAAAAAAAGTTACACAACCCCATCCTCTACCCCCTGCAGTTCCTCAGAGGTTGTGGGTTCATGAAATTGCAATGAAATGCTGATTGAATGAAGTCCTTAATAAAATATAAAAAAAACTATAAGATTACTAAAGAGTTTGCACAAATAAATAAATTACAAAATGTCATAAGAAATAAAAAAAAATTTTCAACGAATGAAATGTCCCTAAATAACATCTATATAAAAATAAATTGAAAATCAATCCAGAATCTTAACCGACAACAAACCGAAACTCAAAATAATCGTGTTTCTCAGAGTAGAAATCTACACCAAAACGAATTAACGGGGTTTCAAAATGATAAAAAAAAATTATATTAAATTTCAAAAAATTATATAACTCTCACAAAACAATGCCTTGTACACAAAACGAACGAACGTAACCTTGACCTAGCGCGGCGACAACGCCACAGAACACGGCTTCTCGGATGCTTACTCATTTCGACATCAAACGGGACGACTGAACGCACCTTTGCGAGCCATTAAATTCGTCCCAACGTTAAGAATGCGAAAGTAAAACGACAAAATCGTGATCACGGGAATCCGGAGGAATGGGAATTCCGTGGGTATCACGAGCAAATCCCTTTCTTACCTGAAAATTGATATAGAGCGAACACGGATTCATCCAAGGATTACATAACGGCGTATAAAGATCCCTTCCACAACTCGTGTCGCCATTTAGCAAATTCATTATTGTATCTCTCTCTCTCTCTCTCTCTCTCTCTCTCTCTCTCTCTCTCTCTCTCTCTCTCTCTCTCACAGAACAAAGAATAAAACCGGCAAACTATCAATTATTATGATTTTTTGTAAAGCAAGGACGTAGATTCGGGTATACTAATATTTATAATTTCAATTCCATAGGCACAATTGAAGTGTTATTCGACATAAGAAACATTAGCCCCGATATATATTATGCAGAAATGAACCTGGTAACTTGCTAAAAGTGTATTTCATTTTTTGCTTTCTCAGTGATTTTACGATTTTTTTTTTTTTTTTTTTTTGCTGAAGCATCTCGTTAAAATCATTGCTTGAAGCTCATTATGTTCAGACTTGTCTTACACACACACACACACACACACACACACACACACACAACACACACACACACACAACACACACACACACACACACACATATATATGTATATATATATATATATATATATATATATATATATATATATATATATATATATATAAAGACAAGTCTGAACGTATTGAGCTTCAGGTAATGCTTTTAATGAGTTGCTTCAGCAAAAAAAAAAAGTGTAAAATCACAAAAAAAAAAAAAAAAAATAAATAAATAAATAAATTTATAGCAAGATACCAAGGTTCGTTTCTGCACAGAGTCATTTAACAGTGAATCAACTGATTGAAAAAAAAATGGAGTTTTGTCCCATACCAGCAAATGAATGAGCCTGTAAATGTTCAATCATAAGTTTACTGTATCACTGTATTATTCCAAATACAAAAGGTGGTCAAACCAAATGGCCCCAGGGGAAATATTGAATTTCTGATTACATGTCCACCATTGGCTGTTCCGTGACGTACATCCATCAATATATAAGTAAGAGATAAACTTCTGCAAAAAATTTTAATTTAGTTTTCTTTTATTTTAATAGACTGACGTCACAACAATCGCACGCACGTACGCACACACACGCGCACTACCAAACTGTCACACTCACACGCAGATAGAGTCCGTCTTCGCCCAAAAACCTTGCTAGAAGTTATGATGTTTATGAAATAACTGAAAGTCTCTAGCCCACTTCCCTAGAAGGCCAAATATCCACAGCCCGAGTTTTAACCGAACATATGCTTCAAGAGAAGAGAAGAGAGAGAGAGAGAGAGAGAGAGAGAGAGAGAGAGAGAGAGAGAGAGAGAGAGAGCATACAACTCCCTCCTCTTCTTTTAACTATGCTTACCTGAGATACCGCGACTGGAAACAAGATAATATATCCACGTCGTAGGCGACTGGTTAAGTTCCTTATCAATGAGACGTCCACTGAATGAACTAGAACGTATATTCATTCATTAATCCTGACACTCCTAACAGTATTCTTTCAAAGTGCAAAGGCTGTGACGCAAAACGAACCAAGAATAAACATATCAATTGCTAAAACAAACCACAGCATTACGCAATTCCTGTAGGAAGGTCTGCCCTTCTTATTTCACTAACCACATTCCTCACTTTCCTTCAAAAACTGGATGACCAAGTAAATGATTTCTTTTCATGTTTTCATTCAAATGACACAAAGTAAATGAATTTTTTTTCTTGTTTTCATTCAAATGACACCGAGTAAATGAAATTTTTTTTCCATGTTTTCATTCAAATGACACCAATCAAAAAGCTAATGCGGAGATATCTGTGTCAGTTCAAGGTCACCAAGGCCCTTTCAAACCCTCCAAACGGCCATTTCCTATAAAGATCAACACCACCACTTCTACGTTTCTATAAAGTCAAAAAGAAAATTCACAGAATGAGAGAGAGGGAGAGTGAGAAGGGGAGGAAAGTCGAAGAAAGCCGAAGGGCAGCTTCTTCACAACACCAGCCCTCAGAAGAGACTCGGCACTTCTATTACTGCTGCTGGTGGAGGTTCCTCGCTTCCAAGGAGCTGGTGGTGGGATCTAAGAACGGAACACGCTTTATATTTATTCCCCTGTAGGTTTATTTTCAAGCCGGGGCCGGGGCGTCCGTTCCAAGAGAAGGTGAGGCCCCGGGCAAGACCGATTTACCTTGCGGCACGAATGGAGAGAGAGAGAGAGAGAGAGAGAGAGAGAGAGGGCGTGGCGTGATGGGTCATTCAAACGCATGAAGGATATGGACCTGTAAATTCATGTTACAATGTTTCGATGACAAAAGGATATTTCGCCCTATCCCTCGCTTGGGTGGTCACTGGTTTCTTAATACGATTGTCTCTTTTATGCAGACAATACTCATTCAGTTCTCATTTTACAAACCATGATATAAATTAAATTATTATAATTCTATATTAATTATGACTTTTAAAATTATAATCTACATTGATTTAAACTCATAGTTTCAACCTCAAACAATATCTTAGTGGCTGTCACTATCAGAATTGTAGTGTCGACAAACAAATAGTATGAAGGCTAGAATATTCTATCCAACCCATAAGAATGAAATAAAAAAAAAATCGCAAAAGCCTCATCAATCATAACCCTAAGAAAATCCCTTTCCCCCACCCCCTCTCCCCAAAATCCTAAACCAAGGGCGACGCCAAGAAAAGGGTACGAGCTCAAAAAAAAAAAACCACCTGAGCTCCATCAGGTAATCAAGCCGCCAAACCGAGGGTATTTTCTTCCGGGCCGAGTCGTAATAAAGTAATAATAGGCTTCTATTCTTATATAAGTATTATCAATCTCAGGGAAGAAGCCAAGAACCAGAAGGGAGATCTGAGCAGGGAAGGGGGAGTGAGGGGGGGGAGAGGTTAGTGGAAGAGGGACCACATGCCAAGTCAACCAAATAGAAAATTCGTCATCTGCCCATATAGGACATTCCATAGTGAAGTATCCTTCTCGTCCTCTTACGTTACTTCGACGATCCTGAAGTCCTACGGATCCTGGCTCTAAATTCTCGTGCCTTGCAATCCTGGCAAAGCTCAGAGAGAGAGAGAGAGAGAGAGAGAGAGAGAGAGAGAGAGAGAGAGAGAGATGGTACTTAGGAACAAGAGAGGGGGAATCCACTCGAATCGTGACGTCAAATCCTTCCCGAGTCCGCACGAGGGCGGCCAAAAGCTTAGCAACCGCCGACGACGTCGTCTCTGCTGCTACAACTGTCAAAAGGGCGTCCCGAAATAAAGGTCCTCTCCCCCTATTTTAAATACAGACCTAAATCCTAAAGATATACCTCTCCATCCATGCCAGGGAAAAGGGACGCTAAATTTATCAAGAAGAGACTCAAGGTGTGTTTCTGTGTGTGTGTCGGCTGCGGCATTCCAAAAACAAACTCTCTCTCTCTCTCTCTCTCTCACAAATCGGAAGGAAAAGCAGGCAATAATTACCGATAAATAAAATAATAACAAACAACAGAATTAATTTTTACCACTTAATTATACACAAAAAATATATTTCACACAAAATTTTAAAACACAGTTTTAATTATGCAAGATATCATATACTTCTGGCGATCTGCATATACTCAGCTTGGAATTACGAGGAAAAAAAATCAAATATTATTTTTTTAACATTAAAAGCTAACTTCTCTGTTAAAATCACTGACTACACAAATTTACGCAAATTGACCGAAACGCCATACGCCAGGCGTTACGGGTCGTCCCAGAGGCTTGTTGCAGACCAGTCTGTGAATGACCTGTAGTAAAAGACGGCCATGAATGAATCCCAGACAGTACAGAAAGAGAGCGTCTGACCAATCCCTGTCCTTCAAAGGAGTCACTTCGAGAATAAATTCAATTAACCAGTGAAAGACGAAGGGACATCGGAGTCAGGATCAACAAAAACAAATCAAAGGGACAAGTGCCATGCCTATGGGCCGGGTCGAAATCATCTCCGTCGGGATTCCTTTGAGGGCGCGACCAAACACAAACACACTCAGGCACTACCGCAGTTCCTCCTCCCTCCCTAACTGGCCCCAACATCCACCCCCCCCAAAAAAAAAATAAAATGCACGACCACGGCGACCCAAACAACAAGTGTTTCGCCAGAATCCCTAAACGCGTGTGAGAATCGTTGGCTTGTCAGTACTCGCCCGAAATACACTTGTCTTATTTTACCCTCTGGCACTGAAACCCCCTCCGCCGAAGTCTCTTCTCCCCCCCCCACTATCCTCTCCCCCTCCCTCCCCCCACCCACATCTTTTTCGGAGCCCGTGAACCATTCAACTACCCGCAATTTAGCGCCTTGGGCTATTACCGCCGGGCTCGCAATTCGCAAATAGCCTATGAAAGGACAACGTCGCTGACGCAACCCGTCCGTTATGGATACACGCGGATTGCGTCACTCTCGGATTCTCCTTCAACGTAGGGAAGATTCCCCATTACTAATACGTCGTTTTTTTTTACTTCTTTGACAGGAAGGTTAATGGTTGGTTCCGTTTCCTGAGCAATAATTAAAAATGAAAATTTGGCCGAATATCAACTGCAAGCAACTATGACAATACGTCAGTTTTTACTGTTAAAGACAGGTTAAAGGTTTTGCCTGATTGCCATAATATATTAATTAAAAGTACAAAGAAATGGTTAAATATCAATAACAAACAACTAACAAAATTAAAATTTGGTTAAATATCAATAGCGAACAACCAATAAAGTTCAAATTTGATTAAATATCAATACAAAAAACTAAAGTTAAAAATTGGTTAAACATCGATAGCAAATAACTAACAAAGTTCAATTTTGGTTACATATCAATAGAAAAAACTAAAAAAGTTAAAATTTAGTTAAATATCATTAGCAAATAACTAAAAAAGTTAAAATTTGGTTACATATCAATAGCAAAAGCTAACAAAGTTAAAATTTGGTTAAATATTAATAGCAAAAACTAACAAAGTTAAAATTTGGTTACATATCAATAGCAAAACCTAACAAAGTTAAAATTTAGTTAAATATCTATAGCAAACAACTAAGAAAGTTAAAATTTGGTTAAATACCAATAGCAAAAACTAACAAAGTTAAAATATGGTTACATATCAATAGAAAACTAACAAAGTTAAAAATTTAGGTAAATATCAAAAGCAAAAAACTAACAAAGTTAAAATTTGGTTAAACATCAGTAGCAAACCACAAACAAAGTTAAGATTTGTTTAATTAAAATTCAGGCTGTCAAACCCAGCACTGGAGCACTTTTGGCAATACAGCGCTTAAGACACTCGAAAGAAGTTAGAGCAGCTGGACAGCAAAATAAAGAGATCCAGATAATAAGGGAGATGTAGCACAAAGATCTAAGAAGTAACTGTTAGAGGTGCTGGACAGCAAGACTCAAGGAAAAATAGGCGGGAGTGGAGGTAAAGTAAAAGGTTGAAAGTAGGTGCAGCTAAGGGTCGATGGGATGCTGCAAGCATCCCTTATTAATGCCTATAGCGTACCACTTGTGGTACACTGTCGGCACTAACTTGTTCGGGATGTCAGGCTTTAGGTAATAAAGATGGAAACTAAGGTGTTGTAGAATATAGTAATGCCTACAGCGCACCACTTATGGTGCACTGCCGGCACCAACCGCCTTCGGGATGTCAGGCTTTCACGTAATAAAAATACTCATTAGAAAGAGAAGTGTTGTGGAATAATTGTATCCATTGTTGTTACATCTACTTGTCGCTACAAAATGTTGTTCACGAAGTTTCGTCTATTTATAGAACATCCTTGAACGCATTCCAGGTAAAAGATTAAAACCCAAAACTCAAAAAAAAAATCCATCAAAAAATCAAATGGCAACTTTGAAATCCTCTGGGATCAGAGATGAAAACTGGTTGAACACGTCGAGATATTTTCCGGATTAACGTCCAATTTCAGTCAGCATTTAATTTCAGGTATAAATTATGGGTGGACCAACATTTTCAATGACACATCTTTTGAATTATTTCTACGAGCTGCATTTCCAGATGTGGGTACAAATGTCACTACGTGTGTGTATATATTATATATATATATATATATAATATATGATATATATATATAATATAGTATATATAGTATATAATATATAATATATATATATTATTATATATATATATATATATGTATATAACACCGCCCTCCCTTTTGTATACATCGAGTCTTGTCAACCTCTCCTTGATTCAGTTTGAACTTGAGAACGTACAAATATACTACGAAATTAGAGATATATATATATATATATATATAATATATATATATATATATATATATATATATATATATATATATATGGTAGTATTCATAAAGAGACGCGCCAAGACAAAACTACCGATAGTAAATTATTATGGAAGTGAACGAGAGAGGCTGACAGTCCAGGGAAGCCTAAAGTCAGGGAGAAAGGAAGGAAGATTAGGAAGCGAAGAAGAAACTTCTCGAGACAAGGAAGATGATGAGAGACAAAGACAAAGGAGGAGGAGGACGACTTGAGAGACTATGAGACCGACGATAAAGCTAAGCAACGAAACAAAGAGAAAAAATATTACGCACACTGCGATATGACAGAGAAAAAATAGAAAGAATTGTAGAGGTGGGGGAGGGGGGGGAGAGGTTGTTGGGTGGGACATACCAGAGATAAAAAGGGGGGGTTAGAGGGGGGGAGAGGACAGGGTAAAAGAAAAAAAAAAGAAGAAAAATCCCGAATGAATGTTGCAGAGGCAAATTCCAAAGGTTGGCAATCTCGATCAATAACACCGAAAGAGCAAAAGGGGAAGAGAGAGAGAGAGAGAGAGAGAGAGAGAGAGAGAGAGAGAGAGATTTTCAAAAATTTCAAATAGAACAAATAGTTCTTCCTAAGAAATGTTTTCGTGTAGGAGATATATAAAAAAAAGAAACGAATACTTGACTAACTTTTCTTGAATGGACGAACGGCGAAACGAATGCCTTTTACTTTTAATGTCGAAAACAAAGTTAACCTTTCAAAAGGAACGAGCGTCCAGCCGGCCACTTGGCGTAACTTTCTCGCGTCCTCCGACGGACTCGGATATTGACTCAACATAAATCAATCTTAGTACTTTTGTCAAATGTAATTAGGATGACTCGGCGTTTTAATCCGAATATATCCAGCGAAGATGCTTAGTCAGATGTATTTTAGTGACAAACATGTCTACAGAAAAGTCCCATTGTAATGAAATGCTTGATTTTTTTTTCAGCATTGCAATAAAATGCTTTATGGAATGACAACAAGATGCATTACTTTTAACATCACGATGTCCTATGGCGTGAAAACGAAATGTATCACTTGTTACATTACAATGTCCTATGGCGTCAAAATTAAATAAATTTCTCATGACATTACACAGCCATAAGGCATGAAAACTAGATAAATTACTTGACGATTTAAATCCCCTAAGGCATGGAAAGAAAGACAAGATATTACCATGTCCTATGGCATGAAAACAAGATAAATAAACAAATGACACTCTACATCCTTGCATACGAGTTCCCGAAAACTTTGCAGATTCAAAGCTCTCCAGTCCATAAGATCAAGCCAAAACAAAGGCGGTATTCTTTTGCATTATGATAAAAAAAAAACGGCTATTCTAACCTGAAGTCAACTAATATACAACTGGAAGGAAATGGTGACCTTTTATCTCCCCTTATGTGAAACAGACTAAAATCAACATTTAACCTAACATATGGAAGACCAAAGATACAGAAGATCGCATTGCCTTTTCATGAAAAAATAAATATTAAAAAGATCTTAATAATGAAACAGTGAATTTTCATCTCCCTCTAAGTGAAAAAAAATTAAATTAACATTTAATCTAAGACCAAGAAAATATATATAAAAACAGCATGGAAAATCAAATGTTAAAAAGATCTTAATTATGAAACAATGGATTTTAATCTCTAAGTGAAAAAAATTAAATTAACATTGAATCTAACAACTTGGAAGACTAAATAAATTAAATACCGCATTATTTTCCAATGAAAAAATATATAAAAAACAGCATGGAACTTTAAATATTAAAAAGATCTTTATAATGAAACAATGGATTTTCATCTCCCTCTGAGTGAAAAAAAATTAAATTAACATTTAATCTAATAACTTGGAAGACCAAATTAATCAAATACCGCATTATTTTCCAATAAAAAAAACATTGAAAAATGAATGAGACGCTGCATTTAATGAAAACATATTAAACAATAAACTAACACATATGAAAGTTACGAGGAATACATTTACCACAACATACTGTTACACAAGCAAAGTAAACTTTCTATAAATGGGAAGAGAGAGAGAGAGAGAGAGAGAGAGAGAGAGAGAGAGAGAGAGAGAGAGAGAGAGAGAGAATCTTTTAATACATCAGAGGATTACCTCCACGTAGAACAATCCCTCCCGAAATTACAGCGTGCCCGGAACAAGAAAGGGAATATAACAAGCTGTCACAACTCACCTGCGCCGATAATTACACACGAGGAAACTATCACATTCGTCACATTACCCTTTACTTTAACAAGACGACCAGGCTATCATTATGACGCTGACGTACGCAGGCACAAGCGCACGCAAGCACACACACACACATATATGCGCATACACACAGACTCATACATAGAAGCGAGGTGTAGTAGGAGCGACTCCAACCCGATTACATTAATAATACAAAGACAAAGTTTACTCAACTCTCTCTCTCTCTCTCTCTCTCTCACTCTCTCTCTCTCTAAGTATCTATATGTATATTTATAATCTAATATACAAATGTTTCATGGTATATTCACATATATATATAATATATATAATATATTATATATTATTTATATATATATATATATTATTATTAATTATATCCAAACTATAATCCTGATATATGTATATATATAATTATATAGCAAATGTATTCATGTATATTCTATATATATATATATTATATATTTTATAATAATATTATATATCCAAATATATTGGTATAATGTAATTTTATATATATATGGTGTATATATATATATATATATAAATATATATATATATATATATTACACACACATACATATATACGTATATTCAACGAATGAACAAAACCAATACCTACCACTGACATCAACCAGCGTAACAATCCCTGCATTTTAAGCAAACAGGTACGGATCACCGTAAGCGCAAAGTGCCTCCGGAAACGATAGGAGCTATTTAATCGCGCTATCGCGGTGAGAGAATAACGTCCGAGAAAGCGAATACTACGTCCCCTCCTCCTCCTCCTTCCCCTTACCCAGCACCGACTACACCTTATAATAAGCATGTCAAACAACAAAGGAACGAGAGAGAGAGAGAGAGAGAGAGAGAGAGAGAGAGAGAGAGAGAGAGAGAGACGTCTCAATTGGTGGCGTTCGCAACTGCAGTTTACCAACGCCCTCCTAAGTAGTCTACGTCCTCTTCCATTACAGGTGGTTAAACACACGAAATACATTTAAAAAATATAAAAACAAAAAAGGGGAAAAAAATCCTCTTTGTTGTCCAGATCCTTTCAAATAACCTTTTAAATCATCAAAAAGGGGATCCTGCTATTTAGAGTGTCAAGGGGTCGCTCTCGGGCGTCCACGCTGGATTAAGCGTAGTTTTAGAATTTCGGGGAAAATTTCGTTATTTTTTTTTTCCCAGCCCTCGGAGTCTTAACCCTTTACACATGCTCAAATGAAAGCAGCATAAAGGGTGCTGTTGTTGTAAGTATATATATATATATATATATATATATATATATATATATATATATATATTATATATATATATATATATATATATATATATATATATACGCACATATATACTTTGTATATATTAAATCTTTTAACTTGCATAATAGTTCTGTGCATCTCATTTAAACGGGATGCAGTAATATATATATATATATATATATATATATATATATATATATATATATATATATATATATATAACGTATATATATATATATATATATAGTTTGGAAGTTTTCTGCACATTATGTCAATCCCTGATTCAAAAGGAATACGACGACAGTGACTACCCTTTTTTTTTTCACCCAAGAACGAGGTCACGCACTAGTCACCGAAAAAAAAACAAAAAAAAAAACGAAGGCTACTAAATCCTTCTGCTAAAGGCTTTCAGTAACTTCCAGAGGAGAAGCCAGCCAGCCAAGACGGCCGACACCCCTTATAAATAAAAGATTAAATAAATAATAAATGGCTGTCCGAATGGTATTTCAAGAACCTTAAAGCAAGTCTATCGAGGGAACTTGAGGCTCCAATACGCAGTTGTTTGACATCAAAGACACATGAAGGCTTTTTTGGAGCCTTTTTGGTTCCCAGAGTGATTTTTTGGCCCAACAAATTATAACTAATAAGCAAAATTGCGTGCGTAAGAAAAGCCATATGCACTGTTACTATTCCAAGTTTCTTTTACTGTTAAATTAACTACTCGAAGTGTTTCTTTGGCTCTTCAAGTCATAATTATTAATGAACAAAATAGTGCCAAAGAAAAAGCAAGTGCGCTGAAAACAATTCCCAGTTTTGTTTACTATAAATTCAGGAGACGAGGCTTATTTCCACCATCCTCTTTATGTACAACTAACTACTTGTCCTCAAAATTAACGTCATGCTATTGCCAAAATCAATCCAGAATTGAAAGGAATATAAACGATACTTCCATCCCTAAGTTGCCATCCAAAACTTACGAAAACTAGAAGGAATTTCGACAGAAACCTTAGTATATCACAATGGGAGCTATATATACATATACATATATCATATATATATATATATATATATATATATATATATATATATATATATATATATACATACATAACATACACCTACACACACACATATGCATGAAGTCTTAATTGCATACATGCCCAAATACCGCATAATGGACAAGTGAAAAAGCGACTGAAGACTTCTTGCGTCTCCAGTATCTATCGCTCAAGTTCATAATGCACGCAGTGCGTCGGGGCCAGATTCTTTAAGAAGGTGAATTCCATAATACAACTTGATTTTCTTGCTTTCAGGAATATGATTAACGTTAAATACTCTTCAGAAGGGCTTTGACGACTTCGGTTTATATGTATACAATTAAGCGATCTGTACAAGGCAGATCTGAAATCGCTGAAAGCTGACTGAACGCTGACTGAAACTGGTTATACGCAGACATCACTCATTTAAGAACTGGGAGACAAGGGAGAAAAAGAGGAATAAAGCAATAGTAGAAAATACCATTTACTTCAAAATACCTAAGAAAAGACAAACCGAACGCGGCATACACGAACAATGGATCAAGTAAAAGACTCACCTGAAGAAACTAGTATTGAAAAAGGGTTTGGATCTCAATGACAATAAATAATGAGGTTCCGACTGAAAGTTTCTATCGGTGTACCTTCTCTGAGGAGCTTATATCTTAACCCGTGTGTGTGTGTGTGTTGTGTGTGTGTGTGTGTGTGTGTGTGTGACGGACGCGCGCTCGCTTTCACTAGAGATCACGAGAACGGATAAACAGATTCAGATCTGGAAAATAAAATGCTACATTAAAAACAAGGAACAGACGAATTAACGAGCCATTATCACCTTTACTCTTCCCCGTTTTTTAAGAGGAAAGATATGTGAAGGACAAATTCATCCCATTTCATAGCAAATGGAAAAGAAGATGAAAGGAAAAGAAAGCCCATTAGGATAATGTGCGTGTGGGAAGCATTCAAACTTGATCCATTTGGTTACGTCCAGACACCGTAGTAAATATTCCAGAAGACTACTACTCTGAAATGAAAGCAATGTCAACGTCTTGCCCTTCAATCTCCTCCTCCTCCTCCTCCTCCTCCACTCACTGGTTCTCTGGTTTAATCAGCGTTCATCTCGATCAATCGCAGATATTTCACCAATAAAATCGTTAAAATTTTTCGCTATTATTTTCATGTTCATGACGAAACTAATTCATTTTTGTTGGCCGAAGGAATAAAAAGATATATATGCATCGACTACGAATTAGGCAAAAACAAATTGTTTTCTCTGGAATCATGAGTTTTTGTTTTGGTTTGTTTCATTCTTATGGCCGGTGAAAAAAATAGGCTCAGCAAATGGCTTATTGTCATGCAATTCTCTCTCTCTCTCTAATACAGCCAAACAATTTACCGTTCTCCTCATTTTTAACGTTTTCATTTCATTTCCAATGGACATCTAACCAAAACAAAATTTTCGCAAAAGTAATACCTAACATTTCCAACTATTTCCAAAAGTTTCTGTTGGAACTAAATTACCATCCTACATTGACACGAAATTCCAATCAGAAATGAATCTTATAAACCAAAATCTCAAAATTTTTGTTAATTACCTCACTACTTTTTCCCGTACTCCACATTTATGATAAATCTGTTCGCTCTGTCACCTAACCCATCTAAAAATCGAAACGCATTGAGACCCAGATACCAACAAGCTTACCCCTTCAATGTACGTGCTTACCATAGCTAGACACCCCCCCACCTCTCTCTCTCTCTCTCTCTCTCTCTCTCTCTCTCTCTCTCTCTCTCTCTCTGTTGTATTTTCGTAGGCCCTATTTCCGGCCAACTCAAAAACGAGCCAAACGTCCCAGCGGGGTCCACAACCACCTGCGGGATAGTGACGTCGAACCACCTGTAGTACCACCACCGTCTACTGCTAAAAGCGAAATGCCCTTAAAATATCTTGGGGGTTCCCTGAAGGAATTCTAAACGTCTGAGACCGAGACGTCTCGTCTCGCGGAAAATATACATATATGACAAATTTGAGGGATTTAATATATACATAAAAAAAAAAATATATATATATATATATATATATATATATATATATATATATATACATATAGTATATACAAAGTATATAAAAGGCCCATTAAAACCCTCTGGTTTAAAGGTAATGGGCCTTTTATACGTGAGACGTATCCTGTTTTAACGTGTGTATAATATACTATATATATATATATATATATCATAATATATATATATATATATATAATATATATATCTATATATATATATATATATATATATATATATATATATTATATATATATATATATATATATATATATATATATATATAGAGAGAGAGAAGAGAGAGAGGAGGAGAGAGAGAGAGAGAGAGAGAGAGAGAGAGAGAGAGAGAGAGAGTTACAAACAATTCGAGAAAAATTGCAGAAATGTAAAATTGAATTGAAAGACGATTTAAGGATGGAACAGTTATTTAAAAGAATATCAGTAAATGGAAAGTTGGTGGAGGAGGAGGAGGAGGAGGAGGAGGAGGAGGTTATGGTTAGTCCTAATCATATCGCCAAGGTGTGGAAGACGAATCCTAAGACAGCATGGCGCCCCAACTCTCCGGACCACCATTCAGAAATAGAAGAGGTCGGAGGAGGTATGCTCTCTCTCTCTCTCTCTCTCTCTATTTCTGCTGAAGGTTCTTATTTTTTAACTGTTTAATTTTGACTGGAGTGCGCAAGACACGAGAATATACTAAGTAGTGTCGTCACCACAACAGACACTGGACCCAGTGCCGGAAACAAATGAGTATGATTGTTTGTACATATGAATGTGTATATGCATATACATACATGCATACATAAATACATATATATATATATATAATATATATGATACATATAATATATAACATACTTATGTACATACATAATATTTATGTAAATATATATATATATATATATATATATATATATAGTATATATATGAATATTTATCACATCACCGTGATTCATATAAATCATTCGAGCTACAAATGTCCTTTAATATCTAATTCGCTCTACCTCGGAATTGATATATTTTCATATATGTACCGAGGGGGAATTTATCAACTAAAAGAAATTCCCCTCGGTACATATATGAAAACATATCAATTCCGAGGTAGAGCGAATTAGATATTAAAGGACATTTGTAGCTCGAATGATTTATATGAATCACGGTGATGTGATAAATATTCATAATAAGGCTGCGTGGGTCAAACGCTCGAATCGGCTAGCATGGTGGAGGGGGTTCCATATCGATTCTAATTACAAATACAACGAGATCGGCGTTGATTTGAAATGGTCAGAATCGATATAAACCTTTAGCCTTACTTGATAGCCGTTTCGGTAGCGTCACTGTCCGATCCTGATTTCGTTCCCCGTCCAACTGGACGGTGGTTCGATCCCATGGGGGTACGAAATTATTATCAACTAAAAAAATTCCCCTCGGTACATATATGAAAATATATCAATCCGAGGTAGAGCGAATTAGATATTAAAGGACATTTGTAGCTCGAATATATTATATATATATATATATATATATATATATATATATATATATATATAGATATATATAATATAATATATATATATGCCTTGATTGTACATAGAAAAAATTAAGAACCGACTGAAACTCTACACAAAAATATAACTGTCAAGAAAACTGATATGTGAAAGACAAAATAGAATTATAATATATATATATATATATATATATATATATATAATATATATATATATATATATATATAGATAGATTTTTAAACCATTCTGATCACAGGCACCACCAAGTATCTCTTCCCTGAAACCGATATCAGTAAAACAGTTATCGATCGACAAGATAATGATACCATTAATCATTTAACTAGCAAATTATGGAAAAGGACGATTCTCTTGTTCGTATATTTATTTAAGTTTCCCTAATTACATTATTTTCCCGCTTCCAGCTTTTCCACTTGAAGGTTATCACTGAATATTTCTTTTATTTTCTCCAATCACCTAATTCATGGACATTTTCGCCAAGTGACACATTTCAAAACACATTATTTACTTTGTATTTCATTTTTATTGCATTTTCGTGCACAACTCTTTCATTACGTTTTCATTCCATCCTCATATTTATTGAACATCTGGGAAATATTGCATTTGCGACGTCGATGACGTCACTGACAATCCCTCGCGACGTCACAAGGTCGCGTATCGCAGGAAGGCTGTTTGGTATTTATTGTTTATCAAATTCCAATAATATCCTGGAATACAGGTTTAAATAGCGTACTGATGACGTCAGCGATACACTGCATTTCATGTGCAAGCCAAATTTTATCACAGTCTGGGAAGAAGTGAAAAATGCTATTTACATTCACCGCCTGACTTTGAGAAAAATATATTCTCGCGCGTATTGCGTAACGAAATCCAATATTAACACTGAGAAATATAATAAATATTAATCAAATTATTAATGAGCATAATCAGAATATTTCCCGATCTAATTTATTACGCTGACACAGAGATGGCAGTATCCCGGCAAAGTAGCAGATAATATATTGACAGAATAAGCTTATCAACACTTCCCCAAAATGACATATTTTTTAGATAATATTCAAATTATAAATCCTCTCCCTCTTCTTTAGCTTATTTCAAAGTTCCCACGTAATCTGTAAATCATATCAGTGATTTATCTAAATTCTCCTTTCGCAGTGCAAATTGAAACCGTTAAATAGGATATGTTTTTGTTTATCGGTGAATTGGGCAATACTGACACCCAAGGTTACCGTCAATACACACACACACACACACACACACAGATAATTACATATTGTTTAAGTATAACACAACTTTATACCTTAAGACAACTCTGTGGAGATTTCATGAAGACAAAACAGCTAAGTTTTTAAAATTGCCAACATACAAAAAAACATGACTTAAAGAGGAGCCAACAACATATTCTATATATGATGAGATCCCTTTCACTTTACACAACACTATCACTTAAAATATTGGGTAACTAACACTTGACATTTTATCACTTTACAAGGATACCCCTCTCACGGACGAGATCTTTGTCTGTTCCATTATAAAGCCCGATTCCTTTTAAAAATTCAAAACTCGGTGGTGAAAAATTTTCTAAACGCCATTCAATGATTTACAGAGACCAAAATTTTCAAGTCTACCTCAAAGCTTTTCGTGAACATCATTTCAAATTCCAAAAACTTTTTAGCGAGTTACTTGTAAAAAAATTAAAAATAAACTAATAAATAAATAAAAAACTAATCAATAATCAAGAAGCAAACTCAGTACCCAATGACAATTCTACCTAAACAGCTAAATGGCAGTTGTCTATAGCGTTAAATATTAATGAAAATGCCTGGAAGTAATAATTAAAATCAACTCATACAATGCCTGACTGAAAAACAAACATTTGTATCGTAAATTACGTACTAAAGCACTTTCCTCAGTTATAAGATGTTAACACTTACTCTATGTTAAATAAATCTTTTTTCTTTGGGGAAAAAATATAATACGATGGTAAAACGCAAAAATGACCGAAGAAAATAAAATTTCTATTCTGATTTCGCACAGCTAACCTATAAACCAACCATATATATCTGTAAAGAAATGAGTAGATTATTGTCATTCTCTACTTTATATACTTCCATGAACTAATATTAATGTACCAGGAAGTAGATGCAGATTACTACAACACTGGCCAATCAGCACCGACCCACAACGATCCCTTCTTTTAGCATAAGGCAAAAAAGGAGCAGTTTATAAAACCCCAAAGGCGAAAAGCAGGGAGGGAGAACCCAGCGCGAGCGGGAACTGAGCAGGAGAGCCCCAGCAGCAGGAGCAGGGTAGGAAGAGCGGTTACAAAGCCACGACTGACCCCTTCCTACTACTTAAAGGCAAAACAGAAGTTTATATAAAACACTCGCCAGCAGTTGCAAGCATCAAAGAAGCAGGGATGCAACCGAGCAGGAGCAGGACCTGAGCAACAGCAGGAGGAGGAGCAGAGTAGGCAGAGGGGTACAATGACATGACCTCCATCAGACAGAGAGAGAGAGAGAGAGAGAGAGAGAGAGAGAGAGAGAGAGCTGATAAAGATATGATGGAGCAGAGGCGTGTAACAGGGGCCGCCCGCCTTCGCAAGCATGCATACCGGATTGGCGTTTCTCTTATACAGGAGGGAGCGGTCGGCATCCAACACTCACCCATATTACATCAGGATTACACTTTTATACAGGAAGTGTCAGAGGTCAATAGCTTGGAGGTCACGTCCTGACACACGCATGCACAAAAGCACAAACACACACACACACAAACAGACATACAGACTCGCACATCAGGTCAAAAGGAGAAAACCACACTAGTTTTTTTTTTTTTCCTCTACATCTTTTACAGCTCCGCCAATGGCGTTCTCTGCTGCAGAGCTGCTGCTGCTGTTGCAGTGCAGAGATGCTGTTGCAAAACTGCTGCTGCAGATTCCTTTCATTTTTAATTATTCTTTATTCAAAGCGCGCAGCTTTATGCGAAGGATTTCATGCGAATTACGTGCGTGGAGAAACCCGCCTAAGGTAAAGGATTTATAACATGTTCAGCAAAAGCTGAGGTCATCATAATAATAATAATAATAATAATAATAATAATAATAATAATAATAATAATAATAATAATAATAATAATAATAATACAAATGTTTATCATTTACAAATAATACAATTTATTCACAGTGATTTTTTATATACAACAGTTTTTCACAACATTGTGAATGCATTAGCAATAATAATAGAAATAATAATAAAATTTTTACATTATACAATAAAATCGATTTATTTAATTGTGGATTTTTAATAAACAGTTTTTACACAACATTGTGAATTCTTTAGGAATAATAATAACAATAATAATAATGAAGAAGAAGAAGAAGAAGAAGAAGAATGAAATATTATCGTACCCATCGTTATTATAGTTATTATTATTATTATTATTATTATTATTATTATTATTATTATTATTATTATTATTTATTATTATTTCAGAAGATTAACCCTATACATATGGAACAAGCAAACAGCGGCCACTGACTTGGAATTGAAAATTCCAAATAGTATTAATATTATTATTATTATTATTATATTATTATTATTATTATTATTATTATTATTATTACTACTACTATAATAAAATAACTTTAATACATTTAGGAGGAAAGGAAAGAACCGGAAAGTCAAAAAAAACAACCGAGACTTGAAAAGAACTCGAGCCAACTTCCCGGTAATACCAACAACAAAAAGAATCGGATGCCGACTCAGTAATTAATTAAGACATGATAGTTTTCGCTTTCCCCAGACTGAGAAAACAGGGAGAAGAGGAGAGAGCGAGAGAGAGACGGAGCAAAAACAACGCGAGGGACTTGAAGAACTGCGAGCCATACTTCCGCGGTCAATACCACAACAAAAGAATCGAGATGCCGACTCACCAGTATATTAATCTACAACGTCGAAATCTATGTCGCCTGCCTTTACCCTAGAAAACTAGGAGAGAGAGAGAGAGGTGTCACAAACGTAAGTCTCCGGTGCGTGGCATGAAGGTAGTCAAAAAGACGATGTGTATTTGAGAGAGAATAAAGTACATCGATATTTTTCATTATATGATATATACCTATATATATATTAAGATATATAATTATACATATATATATCACAATATATATATATATAATATTATATTAAGCTTATATATTATTTATATATATATATATATATTAATATAAGGTAGGTTGCTAAACGATTATCTTCTCAAAAATGAGGTCCTTTTGCAAAGCGATCATCAGATGCAGAAATCATTCAGAGAAAAATAAAACTAAACATGAGAAAAAACAACACACACATTCAGTTGCCATGGAATGGAACGAAAATAAAACTAAAACAAAATAACCAGTGCGAAATATATAGATATATATATACCTTTACACCCCAACGTCAAACCAGGACGGAACCACAAAACTATGTATAATTCAGACAAGTCCACGACATGTACATATCTATACATATTACAGGTCTGACCCACTTTGGAAATGCAAGTTCGGAAGGCGTCTGTCTACCTCTGAGAGAGAGAGAGAGAGAGAGAGAGAGAGAGAGTCCGTTTTCGCCGCATGTTCAGGGGGATTATAAACAGACCAGCACTGATATTAATGGTTATCGGAAACTAGGCAAAGTGTAAAAGGGGATTCTCCCTCCCCATAAACGGCATAACGCCTGACGGGCTGAGAGAGAGAGAGAGAGAGAGAGAGAGAGAGAGAGAGAGAGAGAGAGAGAGAAACATTTATTTTAGCAGTATTATAATAATCTTGTGTGCATTAAAAGCCAAATATTGTGGAGAGAGAGAGAGAGAGAGAGAGAGAGAGAGAGAGAGATTATATTTATTTCACAAGCATTATAATAATCTTGTTTACCTTGCAAACCACATAAGGCTATCTAAAAATGGAAGACCGAAAAACTGAAAAAAATAAAATTTTATTAGTGACGAAACGATCCAGGTATCAACAAACGATCGGCTGGCCTTCGAATGAGCTCATATCTATAATCCAATTTATAATCAAAAGGTTTGATCAGGACGTCCTAAATTTCAAATGGAGAGAGAGAGAGAGAGAGAGAGAGAGAGAGAGAGAAGAGAGGATCAAACAGGTTACAATGACGTTAGTATTATCAGCCTATATGATTCAATATAATTTCGTCACACTGACGATTAGTATCACCAACAATTGCGTTTCGACATCGTTTCATTTTCCCCGTCTCTGGACATGTCAATAAGCAGTTTTTGTGTGGGAAAATATTTGAGGGGTTTACTATAAATTCCTTGGCATCTGGGGGGGGGGGGGGGGGGGTAATCCGTCTATTCACAAAGATCCCTCCCCCGAGTACCATGGGAAAGCAAACCCTTGGGTATATAATAATATGTCTAAGGACAATCATCTTCTTTCCTACCGTTATCCCTACATTAAGGGATCGGTTACAAATAATGTCATTTTATAGTATCAGTTTGAATACTTTAACACTACTCCAGTTTGCTAGGAGTCTTATCTTGGCTACAATTAAATTGTGGAATAGTTTGCCTTGTGCAGTTGTGGAGTCTACTGATCATTTATATAAGCGAGAATTAAACCAATTCCTGCTTCCTACTGACTGACGCCTCATAAATTACAGGTGATCGGTTTGATTTTCTATTACATCACATTTAGTATTCATTCATCTCCTTTTCCTGTAACTTCTCTCTCCTGGAGTGATTCTCGATAGAGGCTCTTGGCGGTTTTATGCGTCTATTGACTGTAAAATATGGGTTTTCAGCTGAAGATTGCAAGAAAGAAAATGATGGAGTATATGTTGCTACGTTAAATTACGGTAAGTAACATTACGTAACACTAACCAGTTCCCTTTTTCGTTTCTTAAGGCTTTCATTTAACACCACTCTCTTGCTTTCCAAAACCTCTCTAAAAAAAAAGATGTAGCAGAACTCCCTTCCCTCAAAACCCTCTACTACAGAAAGGCAAATTCGATTCTATACAAATCTTCCCAGAGCGGTCCAGTCGCATTCTTCAAACTGGACTCCCACAAGGTAGGTTTGTTCTGCTGGCTCAAATCCTCCACTACTACTATAATCTTGAACAGTTCAATCTCTCGTTTTCTTTTCCCCTCCGGCGTACACAAGGGCGCTTCCCTCCCTTAACAGCAGTTTTGATGACCGTGGAACGGTGTCCATACAAAGGACAAATGTCGTTTGATGCGAAAGACACTGGACTGAGTCTGGTTCACCCGCCACTTAAAAGGGACATCGCCAGCCGAATGGAGGTCGGTAAATAGTAGTGGAGTCTGATGAAGACTTCAATAGCTTCATTAAAGTTATGATGGGTCATGGTAATAATAATAATAATAATAATAATTAAATAATAATAATAATAATAATAATAATAATAATAATAATAATAATAATACCTTAGAACACTTACAATGCTACAAAATATAAAGTAGGCGAGACGCTAAAGTATATTTAGACTGTTTAATCACTTCAATAAAGAACTGGGTCACGTCGTTATAATAATAATAACAATAATAATAATAATAATAATAATAATAATAATAATAACCAATAATAATAAATAAATAATAATAATAATAATACAAACTTACAGCAGCAGCAATGCTACTTTTAACAAGATGACAGGGTATGCGAGACACTAAAATATATTAAGGCTATAACCTCATTATATATATCATTCCTTTCATTAAGGCTATGCCCTGATCATTCATTTTACGAGGGTTGGACTAGCAATTAATTTTATTAGGGCCAATAACGTAATTACTCACTGCAAAACGAGACGAAATAAGTCAGAAATAAGAGTATACTATGCAGATCTGCAACAAAGACAATTGTATACAATTCAGTGAGGATGATACTTGCACTGGCCCACCTAATTGTAAATAAATAAATAAATAATTCAATAAAACGGAATAAGTCCAAAATAAGATTAGATCTGGAACAAAGACAGAGGCATACAATTCAGTGAAGATAATACTTGTACCGGCCCACCTAATCATAAATGAATAAATAGACAACAAAATCAAATCAGCTGGCAGAAGTTTCCCCGACCCCCCAAAGACAAAAAATCAACCCATTTCGAAAATCATAACTGCCATATACCGTCCAGTGAAGATGAAACTTACACGGCTAACCCAATTGTAAGTAAATAAATAAACTAAAATATAAACAAATCAAAATCACATCGGTTTGCGGAAACTTCCCGCCCCCCCCCCCCCAAAAAAAAAAAAAAAAAAAAAAAAAAAAAAAAACTTGTAACCGAATACCAATCATCCCTTATCCCATTCCGAAAATTATAAGCATCGTTAAAGGCGAGGGAACCATTTTTGAGGGATTTATGGCAGGGAAATCTTTCGGTAATTGTTAGTCAACAGATTTCTCCCCCGCTCTTTTCAGGATCGCTCGAGATTTTTAATGCTTTTTCGTTCCCCCTTCCTCCCCTGATGCGCGTCTGGTCATTAAGTTGTATGTCTTTCGCCAATTACACTCTCCGGCGTGACGTCATCCGCGTAGGCCGGTATTTACGTAGTTAGGAATGATCATACATACAGAGTTACTATATAATTTATGCGCGTGCAGATATATACGGTATTATATGCTGACTTCGGGTGCTGTCCCTGAGCGATAATGTTCATTTATTTCTTTTGTTATTTCTTATTATATACTTCTACGTCGTCTCTTCTATTTACTTTTATTAACGACGGCGACTTTTAATGCCCTAGCTCGTCCCTTGCCCCGGCCAGCGCTAACTACCCAACTAAATTAAACCCCTCGTTCGTAAAAGAGCAAATGAAACATAACGACGACACACTCTTTTCTCTCCTCTCTCTCTCTCTCTTCTCTCTTCTCACACACACACACCACACACACACAACGCAACGTCAACAAAGTTCACCTCTGCGAGAGGGGAAAACAACATATGATCGCCGCCCCACCACCCTCACTCCCTGGCATCACCCCACCACCCCACCCATACCCCCCTGGGAAACCTTCCCCCAAACCCCCCATTCCTCCAACACAGATCTATAACATTATTTTCGCACCCTCCACAAACGCATCCGAACGCCGCCAACGCAACAAGCAAAGACTTCATACTGAATGCCAGTGGCGGGGGAGGGGGAGGGGGGAGGGGGAGGGGGAGGGGGAGGGGATTTTTCCCATGCATTCCCAAAGAGCCTCTCCGCCAACAACACGGTGTCGCAATCGAACTCGAAACGGAATTATGGAGGGGGGGAGGGAGGGGGGTTGTCAATATTATTAAAGTTGGACGGAATACTCGAATAAAGGCCATAGCGTCGTAAATAACTGCTCGATCATTGAGAGAGAGAGAGAGAGAGAGAGAGAGTTGACCTACGAGAGCAACACGGCGGTAAGTAGGGGACAAAAATGCCTTGGTATATAGAAGGTCCTTTAAATATACTCCCTGAGTATATTTAAAGGACCTTGGGTACATACGTACGTACTTCCATTGCTAGTACTTCCTAGGCGATGAATATAGCGTTCCTTTGACCTTAACTTCATCAAGGATGCACTTCAATTTTCCAACTCGATCAGATGTGGCAGAAAGAATAATTTGTGTCGCTAACAATGATTCCTGCGCGTGCAGAAAGAATGAAATGTATCATTATAGATCATGATACATTCTCGTGCGTTTGACGTCCGTTAAAATGATTCCTACTTGTAAACGAACGTATATGAGAAAAAAAAGTGTTCAATACTCATTCGATGGACCACAATCGCTACAACATAATAAGGAACATTAAATACTGAAAAACAACATTCCATGAATTTTGTAGAATCTCCTTTTTAATTATTGATTTTACTAAAGGCGTATTCAGACACTTTATAACCTCAAGTTAAAGTAAACTCAATTTTGCTTACCTTTCTCTTGAGTCGTTCCTCAAGGCTCTATCTTACCCAACCACTCACTTTCCTCTCATTCACCAGTGACCTGCAGTCGAGCAATTTTCCAACGTCAAGTTTCTTCCTATAACTCAAACATAAACCATACCCCATATATATATATATATATAATATATATATATATATATATATAATACTATATTATATATATATATATATATATATATATAGATAGATAGATATATAAGATTATATAATATATATATATATATATATATATATATATAATATATATATATATATATACACACATACCAATAGGAGTCTGCAATTCCCTGATACAAAATTATATGATTCCTTTGTACATAGTTTATATTTCATATTCAAATCTAACCACGGAAAGATCACGGTCTTCATATTCATAAATAAGAGTCCTAAAAATGAAATCTTTTGTTTCTTGTTTTTATTTTCTTTTTCGACATAACCAAGAATGTCATAGACTATGGATGCGTTGCATTCATGCCTAACAATCACCAGAAACAAGACCTGATACACTATACGTAACTTACAATCATGTGTATAAAATGTACGCTACAATCACCAGATACCAAACCTGATACATACAAGTAATCTACATGGGAAGTAAGTATACTTATGTATACTTACAATGACCAGAAACATGACCGGATATACAAAACTCAGTATACACAGTCACGTGGATAAGACAGATCACGAGTAAAAATAAAAATCACTGGATAAGCTGGAAAAATACATTATCTGATCTTTCGTTGCTTTGACAATTTTTAAAACGTGTGCTTTACATGCCATTCATCCAGGTTTAATTTCCCATCCTGGCCACAAATTCTGTTCACACACACACACACATGCACAGAGAGAGAGAGAGAGAGAGAGAGAGAGAGAGAGAGAGAGAGAGAGAGAGAGAGAGAGAGAGGATTTCTGAGTGGAGAATGTTAGTGTAAAATACAAACGAACATTTACCTAAGTGTCCACTGACTGCAACATAACAGTCAACGAAACATCTGTAAATTAGTATACATTTCTAATAGAATACATACGAGCATAAGGTCGAAGATGAAGGACAAGTCACATACCTGTAAATAAACAAAATAGAACGTTAAACTTGCATGAAGAAAACAAGCAAACAAGTCCAACAAAGACAATTAAAAACACGTTAACCCTTGCTGATAACATTACAGTATTTGAGACATTTTCACAATGATAATAAGAACAAAGGGAATGAATTAATTATATTCATCTTGAGACTACAATTATTAAGGTCAATGTGGACATTAAGCCACTTAAGAGCCAATCTCCTGTCAAAACAAAATCAGCCAGAATGTCCTGACCATTCTCCCTACATCCTTTAAATGCGACAACGTAAGCCACCACCTTCCTTTAAACCACATCCCCCCCCTCCACCCCCTCGACCCCCCACCCCCCCCCCTCCACCCACCCTCCCACCCAGGCCAGTGGCCCTCTTCCTTCCGCTTCCTTCTGCTCCAGTCTCCGTAAGCCGTGATAATAAACACAAGCTCTCTCCTATCCAACCATTCCATAAACCTCCCCCCTACCCACTCCCCCCCCCCCCCAACCCCCCCCCCCCCCCCCCCCCCCCCCCACCGCAAAATAAACCCTCTTTCCCATTTCCCACCAGACGGGAAGGGAACCCCAAGCATGGGATCAGTGTGTAAACTTCCGGGAAGAAGAAGAAGTAGAAGAGAAGAGAGAGAGAGAGAGAGAGAGAGAGAGAGACTGTTTGTTCGATGAGATGCTCTTATCATTGGAAAATAAAAAAATTAATAGGATTTTTTTTTTACTTAAATTGGAAACGAACACACGCACGTACACACACACACACACAAGGATTGTTTTTTAAAAAATTAAGGCATTAAAAGATGGAAAAATCTTACAAGAGAGAGAGAGTAACCAATTGTTTTATACGATGTCATAAACAAAGGAATACTTACAGAAGAGAGAGAGTAACCAATTGTTTTATACGATGTCATAAATAAAGGAATACTTACAGAAGAGAGAGAGAGAGAGAGAGAGAGAGAGAGAGAGAGAGAGAGAGAGAGAGAGAGAGGAAGTATCGTGCATTGTCTCGGCGAGAATTTAAACGTAAATCGTCGCAAATTCCGGGAAAATCTATAAGAATTACTACGCCCTCCTGAAGGGACCGCCTTTTCACACATTCAACACATACTTCGCCGCAAAGGCCTAGTATAACCAATGGTACTTAATTACTAGGACAATATGCTTAAAATGCACTCGGACATACCAGAAAAGACAGATTGAGGAAGAAAAATTGATGTGGTGTTTCAATTTTGACAATACAAATGAGGATCATTCATTTATCACCCAATAAAATTGCTATCGGATACATGGAATCTTACAGTTCATAATACGTAAATACGAAATAAAGATGCATTGACTGTGGCACGTGCACTGAAGATAACATAGATAGAGCCTGATAAAAAAATTAAATTGAATACAAGACATTAGACACAAAATATTAGCCTGTGATGCTATAATCAAGTTCTAATAAAATCTATTTCGCTGCAGCTACAGGTGATTTCGGAAGGGGGACGGAAGAAAATTGGGCGGATGGGAGAAGGGGAGAGGGGAGAATGAGAGAAAGGGAAAGTGGAGAGGACAGAATGGGGATGGGGAGAAAAGGTAAAGGGGAAATAGGGGGAGAGAAAATGGGGGATGGGGAAAGGAGAAGGGAAAATGGGGGACGCGAGAAAGGGTTGGGGGAGATGGGAGAAATGGGGAGAGAGGGGAGAAATGTGGAATGGGGAGGAGAGAGAGGGAGAATGGTGAGGGGAGGAAGGAGGAGAGAGAGAGGGGGAAAAAGTGTGGGAATGGGAAAAAGCGGGAGAGGGGAGAACTTGGAATGGGAGTAAGGGGTGGGAAGAGGGAAGAATAGGGGAGGAAAGAAATAGGGAGAGAGGAGAAAGAAAAATGAGAAAGGGGAGGGAGAAGGGAAAAAGTTGAAGAGGGGAGAAAGGGGAAGAATGGAGAAAGTTGTTGAGGGGAGAGAAGAGGGGAGAAAGAGGTTTGAGGAGAGAAAGGCGAGAGGTGAAATTGTGGGAATAGGGAAATTGGGGAAAGCGGGGATTGCGGGGGAAGGGGGATGGGGACGAAGGGGGAGAAAAAAAAATGGGGAATTGGGGAATTGGGAAAAAGGGGAGAAAAAAAAGGGGGGGTGGGGTGGAAATCGCATCTGCGAAACGACCTCAGCGGAAAATCAGTCCACGAGGATGTCGCTAACTTTGGCAGGAATTCCAGATGAAGGAAGAGGCAAGACTTTCGTCGACTTCTTCTAAATATAGGTGCGATTCGCAAGATCCGGAAAAATAAAAAAAAAATATATATATATATACACACACACACACACACACACACACATATATGATATATATATATATATATATATATATATATATATATATATATATATATATATATATGTAAATACATAACCTTAAACATTTCATTTTACAGATTTTTTCCCTTTATCTGACGTTGCAAGATACGGAACAAAAATATAAAAATATATAATACATAAACACTAAACATTTCATTTTACACATTTTTCCCTTTATCTGATGTTGCAAGATCCGGAGCAAAAATATAAAAATATATAACACTAAACATTAAACATTTCATTTTAAAGATTTTTTCCCCTTTATCTGACGTCGCAAGATCCAGAAACCAAAATATAAATATATAAACATTTTTAAATTTTTAGAATTGCAAATACATAAAGATTAAAAAAAAAAAACATTTGTAAAATATATTTTTCCTATATTTTACTAATGATTACCAATGATAACTAATAACTGACTACCACGGAATCAGCAAACCTTTAAAACGGTTTATTAATAGAAAAATAAAGCTAAGCTCTCCTGTCGATTACCAAAGTAACTTTGATTTGACCCCAGTGCTCGTATGATGTTTGTTGCAAAATGTAAATTAAAGGAAGTGAAAAAAAAAGACAAAAACGACGATATCCACATATATATATATATATATATATATATATAACATATATATATATATATATATATATATACATAAAATAGAGAGAGAGAGAGAGAGAGAGAGAGAGAGAGAGAGAGAGAGAGAGAGAGAGAGAGAGATGTTTTCCAGCGCTTAAGAACGAAAAACCATAAAACTACCCTATTGTCGACGACAAAAAAAAAAAAAAAAAAAAAAAAAAAAATCAAGAAAGCCAGAAAACACCCACTAACATTCCCGAGCCTCAATACCTTAATTTAGATAATAATAATAATAATAATAATAATAATAATAATAATAATAATAATAATAATAAAACACAGTGGCAGTGCAGTAATCAGATACAGCGCAGGAATAGGTGGAATGGGACGAAGGCAGAACTTCGAAGCATAGACCAGAAAACGAGGAAACATACACAAAGCACTACATCCAAGAGCAAATACGGACAGACTATACATAACACGAAAGGAAGGAGGGAGAGGACTACTATGCATAGAGGACTGCGTCAACATCAAGAACAGAGCACTGGGGCAATATATGAAGACCAGTGAAGACGAGTGGCTCAAGAGTGCATCGGAAGGACTGATAAAAGTAGACGAAGACCCAGAAATATACAGAGACAGGAGAAAGACAAGCAGAACATTGGAATGGCATAACAAACCAATGCACGGACAATACATGAGACAGACAAAAGAACTAGCCAGCGATGACACGTGGCAATGGCTACTGAGGGGAGAGCTCAAGAAGGAAACTGAAGGAATGATAACAGCGGCACAAGATCAGGCCCTAAGAACCGTTGGCGTTTTTCGGAGATTTTTCGGTGATTTTCGGCGCTTCAACCAGATATGTTCAAAGAACGATAGACGGAAATAACATCTCTCCCATATGTAGGAAGTGCAATATGAAAAATGAAACCATAAACCACATAGCAAGCGAATGTCCCGCACTTGCACAGAACCAGTACAAAAAGAGGCATGATTCAGTAGCAAAAGCCCTCCATTGGAGCCTGTGCAAGAAACACCAGCTACCTTGCAGTAATAAGTGGTACGATCACCAACCTGAAGGAGTGATAGAAAACGATCAGGCAAAGATCCTCTGGGACTATGGTATCAGAACAGATAGGGTGATACGTGCAAATAGACCAGCCAGACAAAATCAAGAAGAAAGTATCACTCATTGATGTCGCAATACCATGGGACACCAGAGTTGAAGAGAAAGAAAGGGAAAAAATGGATAAGTATCAAGACTTGAAAATAGAAATAAGAAGGATATAAATACCATCCAGTCGAATTAGAGGACTGTGATAGAGCAAAAAAAAAAATAATAATAATAAATAGATGGAAATAACATCTCTCCCATATGTAGGAAGTGCAATACGAAAAATTAAACCATAAACCACATAGCAAGCGAATGTCCCGCACTTGCACAGAACCAGTACAAAAAGAGGCATGATTCAGTAGCAAAAGCCCTCCACTGGAGCCTGTGCAAGAAACACCAGCTACCTTGCAGTAATAAGTGGTACGAGCACCAACCTGGGGGAGTGATAGAAAACGATCAGGCAAAGATCCTCTGGGACTATGGTATCTGAACAGATAGGGTGATAAGTGCAAATAGACCAGACGTAACGTTGATTGACAAAATCAAGAAGAAAGTATCACTCATTAATGTCGCAATACCATGGGACACCAGGGTTGAAGAGAAAGAAAGGGAAAAAATGGATAAGTATCAAGACCTGAAAATAGAAATAAGAAGGATATGGGATATGCCAGAGGAAATTGTACCCACAATCATAGGAACACTAGGCACGATCCCAAGATCTCTGAAAAGGAATCTGGAAAAACTAAAGGCTAAAGTAGCTCCAGGACTCATTTACAAGAGTGTGATCCTAGAAACGGCGCACATAATGAGAAAAGTGATGGACTCCTAAGGAGGCAGGATGCAAACCGGAACCCCACACTATAAAAACCACTCAGTCAAATTGGAGGACTGTGATAGAGCAAAAAAAAAAAAATATATATATATAAAATATAATAATAATAATAATAATAATAATAATAAGAATAATAATAATAATAATAATAATTTCTTTGACGTCTGTGTCTTTAATTCATGGACACCGGAAGACATCGCTTTCCCCGTCCGTTCACAGGTTGGCAGAAGGGAAAAAAAAAAAGTCAACGTATATTATTAAAGCCACAAGCCACGGGTTGTGGAAAGCTATATGTACTCCCAGGTCGGGCGATGGCAAGCCATGTTGGATAATCCTAACAGCAACGACAATCTCTTTCTTTTTTGAAAACTAAAAAGAGCATTCTTCTCTCCCTGTGGTGCCTCTGTTCCCTTCGTAGAGGATAATCAGTTTAGCATCCGGAGACTACTAAAAATTTTCAGCCTTATAGAACAGACTTGTCGGGTCTAAAGATCAGATTTAATATTATTCAAGATATCTGGTACCGTTTCAAATCTTTTAATTTATTTAAAATGTTAACAAATAGACCTGTTAAACATGGCGTATCTGAGAGTTACTTCAGGCTAATTTTGATGTGGTCGGAACGTATCTAAACCGTCAAGAAAACGAATAAATGGAGCAGAGAGAGAGAGAGAGAGAGAGAGAGAGAGAGAGAGAATTTAAACACAGCATCGGACATTTGAGCAAGGTGAAAGAAATCAGTGAACTCTAATTTCTGGCTCATAATTGATTGGTTAAAGCTGGCCTTATGCCAGCAGAGGCTCTCTTGACGCAGTCTATATGCAAAAGGGCTATCTATTTATCTATCCATATCTGATTCCGTCTTAACCATTAACAAATTTGTAGCTTTCTTATCCATGCCTGACATTCTCTTAGAAAACTCGATTTTTCAGTTTGCAGTCATTCAAAATATTAAGAAAGAACAATACTTGGTACATAAAGAAAATAAATACCTGATACACACACAGCTCTCCCTCTCATATATATATATATATATATATATAATATATATATATATATATATAGTATATATATATAAACGATGTGGTTTAACATACGTGGATACAAAAAGGACATGTGTACAATTCTCAGCAATTCAAATACACGTTTATAACAGGTAAAGCACAGCACAGAGGCAAAATCAGGTGCAAGCTCTCTCTCTCTCTCTCTCTCTCTTCCCCTTCACAACACGAAAAGAGAGAGAGAGAGAGAGAGAGAGAGAGAGAGAGAGAGAGAGAGAGAGAGAGAGAGTGTCCGAATATCGATAATCCTCTTAGGAGCTCAGCCTAGCAGGAAGTTAATTCTGGTATCACAATAGGTGTAAACCTAATGGCTCATTAAATGCACTAACGGATCAAGTCTTTATCTCCAGCAAATTTCAAAACATTGCTTGGCAAATGCTCTCTCTCTCTCTCTCTCTCTATCTCTCTATCTCTCTCTCTCTCCTTCCAACTTGCTAAATGGCTTTCGTATGAAACGGCATTGGAAACATCAGCAGGGAATAATAGAATAATAAGAGTTATTTTCTACCATATTCCTAGCCTGGCTGACAACACAAGGAACAATTGGCACCAAGCACGGGCAGCAACAAGAACAATGGGTATGAAAACGGCTTTTAAAGTTCAGAAGGCAGATATCTAGACAAGGTGGATGATTGTGGAATATCTCTATTCTACATAACTTCTCTGCAGAGACTGATTGTTTGATGCTGAATAAACTTTAAAAAAAAATCATAGCAATTAGAAAAAAATTAATGATAGAAATCCCTCTGATTCCTCATGTTATACCCCACCCCAGAACAGTCACTATCCTGACATCCAGAGAGAGAGAGAGAGAGAGAGAGAGAGAGAGAGAGAGAGAGAGAGAGAGCATTCCAGACTTATCCTGACATCCAACCAGAGAGAGAGAGAGAGAGAGAGAACTCCAGACTTATCCTGACATCCAACCAGAGAGAGAGAGAGAGAGAGAGAGAAACTCCAGACTATCCTGACTCCAACCGGTGAGAGAGAGAGAGACGACCAGATATGAGACGACCAGAGAGAGCGAGAGAGAGAGAGAGAGAGAGAGCATTCCAGACTTATCCTGACATCCAACCAGAGAGAGAGAGAGAGAGAGAGAGAGAGAGAGAGAGAGCATTCCAGACTTATTCTGATATCCAAGGGGAGAGAGACAGAGAGAGAGAGCGCGCACTCCAGACTTATCCTGAGACCCAGAGAGAGAGTAAGAGAGAGACAGAGACAGAGCGCGCACTCCTGACTTATCCTGACATCCAAGAGAGAGAGAGGAGAGAGAGAGAGGAGAGAGAGCGAGAGAGAGTGCAGATATAAACACGGGGCACGTGGGTAGCTTCTGTGTATACTAACACCTCGGCTACACAAACACACTCCTGACGGGGTAAAGGGCAACACTTTCCCCCCCAACCCCCCGTTCCCCTTCCCCAAAATCTCCCCTCTCCAAGCAGTCACCACCAGGGTCCATTCATCATCACCGTCCTCATAATCACCAGTGATGAGTCATCGGTACCGAACCAAAACAATAATAATATTACCAGTGAGACCGATGGCATTTCTTGCTATCATCGTCTCTATTGCTTGTAATTGTGATGTCATTATAAAAAGCAATTCGTATCATTATAATTTTTAACATTATGATTATTATTATTGTGTTGTTGTTGTTGCTGTTGTTGTTTCAAAATACGAATTTTCTAGCGTATGTTGAAAAAGGCGAAATCATAAAGGAAAAAAAGGAAAAAAAAGTTGAAAAATGAGCTGCAAATCATTTGGAAAAAAATAAAACTGCGAAACTAGCTATAGATATCAAACGAAAAATATAAGCAACAATGCCCCTTTCACATCGCTAAGACAGGAAAAAGAAGGGTCAAGGCAACTGTGAAATTACCATTTGTCCTTTCATTGATACTGAAATAGAAAACGGGGATCTACAGTTAATTTAGAATGGAAAACGGGAAATCTTCATATCTTGCTAGTTATAAATTTCTTTGAGGGTCCTATGGGAAATTAAGTTTCGTTTACTTTGACGCAGGGGCCGACGGGTGTGGCAATCTAAAACGCCGTACCTTGCTAGTCAAGGCTCGGTGGGGAGAAAACGAAGGTTAGATGGATGACAACGGAGTCAACGTGACTTCGTTGCAAAATGTAAACAAAGAAACTGGGAAAAGGGAAATGAGAAGAGGTTTCCAAAGCATACACAGCATTTCAAGGTAAACTAAAGGATACTTCTCTTATTCAAATAGAAAGACAGTTTAGAAAGGCCTCACCCAAACGAAATAAATTCAAAGCGTCAGAAATGAGGATTAACCAATTCATTTGAATGGCGTCTATTGATAGTTCGGGACGCAGATACAACACAATGGCATCGACCACATTCTGAAACTGTAGGAAGATTTTCCTTTTGTAGCTTTTGGATTTGACTAACCCCGATTCCATTCATCTACAGCCAATCCCTTGTTCCAATATCTGTAATTGGGATGCGAAAATAATCCACAGAAATCACTTCGCCTGCCAATGTAGCAATCATCTTTATCTGCAGCCGAGATTCAGGAGTGATAATTTTTTATTTTTATTTTATTTTATTTATTTATTTATTTTTACAGCCTCTGTAGTTGGTAAAATGTCGGTTTTACCTTGTTGTTGAGTCACGGTTAGCGTTACTTGGAAAGAAGTTTTCATGTTTGTATTTTTTGCAGAGAGAGAGAGAGAGAGAGAGGAGAGAGAGAGAGAGAGAGAGAGAGAATACGAAATTCACAAATAATTGTGTTGGCCAAAATGATATTTTCGTGTAACGGTATAAATAGGACCATTCTCATTCTCCTTAATCAATTCTACTTGACTACTATGTATTAAACTTAATCAAACTGTTATCTGGCTAAAAATGTGACAACGTTATGAGTTTAAGAAGTTATAATTTTTACTTGATGTGGAGAAAACTTAACAATATCTATAAAGCAATGCAATTAGGAAGTTTTCCTTAACAAATTACGTAGTGACATATAAAAGGTTCTACAGACTCTACAGAGTTTACGTAATGCTGGGTGGGGGTGGGGGGGGGTGGGGGGGGGGGGGGGGGGGGGGGAAGGGGGGGGATTAACTGAATAACACAGAAGGCCCGAGGACGCTCATAAAAACAGGTTTTTGTTATAAAAAGAATTACCCAAATGACTGCCAACTTACAACTTGGTGAACTTTGCTTCTGGCAATGTGTCTCTGAAACACCAACGCCCCACAAACCATTATTTCCCCCCCCCCCCCCCTTTCCACAACTAGTTTCTAATATGAGCATCGTTATGCAGCAAATGTGCCTAGCTGTCGAACGCCTCAGTTCCAGAGGTCCTTAATTCCTGACAGAGCTAGACTGTGCAAACGCTCTACCTGAGGATCGTACAAAGAAATTCCAGGCGTAGATGCTATGCATCACTGAAGTTAAATCATTCTCTTTGCATTGTGTACTTTACTTACATATTTATATATTTATTTGTTACTGTGCCAATCTATTTCTGACCTCTTCTTTCTGTATTTCTTATTAGGTTACGTTACTTCTTTCGAATAAACACCATATTCAAGTCAATAACCCTTGTGGGCTTGTTCCATATGAATGGGGTTCATCTTGTGAATAATAATAATAATAATAATAATAATAATAATGACGGTGTTCAATCGCGCTTTTGTGCTTCCAAGATGAAACTGAATTTATCCCAATATAAAAAAAACACAGACTAACCATTTATATATATAAAAAAAAAAAACCCGACTGGCAACGTGTTCTGAAACATGAAAAATGGAAAACTTTCAATCGAAGCTGCACGTTACCACTTCATAAAATATTAATATCAGACTTGAAAACTTATGAAAAAAAAAAAAATCCATCATCTACCAAACAGTGTTCTGAAACATACGAAACGGAAAACTTTCCATTGCAGAAGATATTAAGATAAGATAAAAAAAAAGTAAAGAAAAAAGTTCATCTCATGCAACCCCGACCCACAAAAAAACATCCGCCCACCAGGAAACTCACTCACTCACTCAGCCGGCCTTATTCGTATACCATCGAGTTGTATATTTGATCGTAAACACCAATTTCATCTGGAGGTAAAGGGTTGCCACAAAGGAAAGGGAGGTTGTTAGGCGAGACCCTCGGGACCTTTTCTGCACGGAACCCAACCCCCCCGGCCCACATTTTTTTAAGGGGGCCCAGCGCCTGGGCAGGTGATGAATGGATGGGATGATGATGATGGATGGAGGGGGAGTAGGTGGGGAGAGGAGGAGGAGGAGGGGAAGGAGGAGGGGATTATGACAAGGGAAGGATGGGGAGGGTGGGAAGGGAGATAGGAAAGGGGAGGGGGGGGGAAGGAAGGAGGGGAGGGGGGAGGGGGGAGGGGGAGGGGGGAAGGGGGAAGGGGAAGGGGAAGGAGGGGGAAGGAGGGGGGGGGAAGGGGAGGGGAGGAGGGGGAGGGGAGGGGGAAGGGAGGGGAGGGGAAGGGGGAGGAGGAGGGGCAGGGGGAAGGGGGAGGGGAAGGAGGGATGGGAGGGGGAAGGAGGGAGGGGAGGGGAAAGGGGAAGGGGAGGAGGAAGGGAGGGGGAGGGGGAGGAGGTGGAGATAGGAAGGGGAGGGAGGGGAAAGGAGGAGGGAGGGGGGAAGGGGGGAGGGGAGGGGGTGGGAGGGGGAAAAGGGGAAGGAAGGGGAGGGGGAGGAAGGGAGGGGAGGAGGAGGGGAGGGGGGGGTAGGAGGGGGGAGGGAGGGGGAAGGGAGAGGGAGGGGGAGAGGGAGGAGAAGGGGAAGGAGGAGGATTCAGGGGAGGGGAAGGAGAGGAGAGGGGAGGAGGAGGGGAGGGGATAAGGGGGAGGAGGGGGAGGGGGGGAGGATGAGGGAGAGGGGAGGGGAGGAGAGGGGAGGGGGAGGAGGGGGAGGGGAGGGGAAGGAGGGGGGGGAGGGGAGAGAGGGGGAGAAGGAGGAGGGGGAGGGGATGGGGAAGGAGGAGGGAAGGGGGAAGGGGAAAGGAGAGGAGGGAAGGGGGAGGAGGGGGAGGGAAAGAGAGGAGAGGACAGGGGGGGAAAGGAGGAGGGAAAGGGGAGGAGGAGGGGAGTTAAAGGAGGAGGGGAGGGGAAAAAAGGAGGAGGGATGGGGGGGGGAGAGGAAGGGTAGGAGGAAGGGGGGAAGGGGGAAGCAGATGAGGAGGAGGGAAAATACGGAAAGGGGGGGAGGGGGAGATGAGGGAGGAGTAAGGAAGGGGGAGGGGGGGAGGAGGGAGGAGGATGAAAGGGGGAGGCAGGAAAAGAAAAGGGGGTAGAGGGGGGGAGGGGGGGCAAAGCAGAAATCCCGCCCACTCTGGAACTATACGATAACTGCAAATTGCTTGATTGCACTTGACTGAAAGGGTTTGCAAGGTGATCAATGCAAGGAGTCAGCCTTTCATTACTTTCACCGAAGACCTCCGAGGTTGCAACGCCAGTTTCTTTATCTTATTTAAATTAATCCCCCCCCCCCCCCCCCCCAAACCAAAAATCAAAGTCTATTACACATAGCAGGTCGCCGTTCGTATACCAAACATAATGAAAATACTCACAAGAACACGATTACATGCATAACAATTCATGCAAATCGAAGGTCTTCAACCGTTACCTAGAAGCAATTAAAAAATAATATAAGCCTCTATTTTCCCATTTTCGCAGGAGAGAGAGAGAGAATTACCTAGGCGAATCCCATCCGTGGATATATGAAATATATACATTGAACACTCATTGCTTGCAAGAATTTTGTTATATTTTATTTTCCATACCAGAAGCGGCCCACAGCATCGACTAACTACTACTACTTGTCCCATACACACCTAGGGTCAACATACGCAATACTGCAATTTTTAGGGACGTTCCCGTATAGTTTCCATCACGTCCCGTTCAGGGATCGAACGCTAATCATTTAGCTGAGCGCGGGAACTCACGATGCTACGATGCTACAAGAAGAAGAAAAAGAATTGCAAATCTAGATATCCACTGTTCTAAATGGACCTGACCTTAGCGCATGCGCACAAGCACCAACACTTCAAAACAGAGGGCGCAGAGGTTTTACATGAAAATACCGAAGTTTTGGGCGAATAAAACAGCGCCTCTCAAAATAAAAACAAAGAATAGTAAGACATCTTCACGTTGAAATAAGGAATGATCCGCAACAAGAAACTACGAAGAGAGAGAGAGAGAGAGAGAGAGAGAGGAGAGAGAGAGAGCTGAAACCACTATTGAATTGTCATATCCGAATGCAAGAGAATAAGTATAATTGAAACACTCGTAAGAGAGAGAGAGAGAGAAAATGAAACCATTAATGAAGTGTCATATATGAAAGCAAGAGAATAAGTTATAAGAAACACCTAAGAGAGAGAGAGAGAGAGAGAGAGAGAGAGAGAGAGAGAGAGAGAGAATTTACACCATTAATGAAAATACTACATACAAGAGCAAGAAAAAAGTATAATAACCGATTAATAAAATGAATGAGAGAGAGAGAGAGAGAGAGAGAGAGAGAGAGAGAGAGAGAGAGAGAGAGGAAATTAAGTAATGAGAGCGAGGAAAGAGGAGGAGGAGGAGAAGGAAGACACGAGAGCAATAATTCTTCTAGATTCTTCTCCTCTTTTTGGCTTCTTCCATCCCTTTCCCGCCATTGCCCTTCGCTTAATTATGGAACCTCAATTTGTATACCTTTTGATCTCGGTAATTAACTACCGAGACCTGACCGAAACTACCGCATTTCCCTTCGTAATCATCGTATGATATAAAGAAGCGACTCCACCCACCCCCCTCCCTATCCCCCAAGCTCCTCCCCTGAAGGAGGTATTCTCCCTCCCCCGTCCCTACCCACCTGGAATTATGTAATCATCATTATCATAATCACAACCTTCTACAACTGCATAAGAATGCAATCGATATCATTCTTATTAAAAATACAACATCGCGGAGGGTCTCTAGCGGAACGGAAGGGGGGTGGAGGTAGGGGGGAGGGGAGGGGGTTCGGGGTGCGGGGTTGGGGGAGTGGGTGGTTTAGAAAGGGAGTTATTATTCAAACCATTTTTTTGAGCGAAATAAGACATACAGCTTTTCGTACCTGTGTTTGGAAATAAATACTAAAACACGATTTTATAAAATCCTAAATTAATTTTTTCTTTAAAAAGAATGTTGTAACTCTCTCTCTTTTCATTGCGTAAAATATAAGATTTTCTCTCCCTCTCTCGTTGATTTCCTACCCCGCAATCTTCATTTTATTTGTGCGTAGTCATAAGAGCAAAAACGAATATTAAAACGAGAGAGAGAGAGAGAGAGAGAGAGAGAGAGAGAGAGAGAGAGAGAGAGAGAGTGCTATTGCAAAATCACCAGAACATGGATGCCAAGGTGTTCCCAATAGCGCTGCATCTAATATTGCTGTTGGAATTTTTTTTTTCTCCGCCTTACATATTCTACGCTGCGATGAATGCCGCAGCCGTTTTATAATTTTGCGTTGCTATTTCCGATGAATGCGTTGCTCATCTCTCATCGCATCTGAATCTCTCCTCTCTCTCTCTCTCTCTCTCTCTCTACGTCCTCTTGCAGTTTCCCCTCTTTCAAGAATGGCGGCAACTCGATGCAAACTATTCCTTACCAAATTTTATTTTACTTGCCTTCCGGACAAAGCCAAAAGCATTTTCCATACGCGCTCTTTCTTCTCTTCTATCTCTCTCGTCTCTCTCTCTGCGCTCTCTCTCTCTCTCTCTCTCTCTCTCTCTCTCTCTCTCTCTCTCGTTTGGTTTTGTTAATTTGCCGTTACCTAGACAGACGTTACCTAGGCTCTGTCTGTCTGTCTGTCTGTCTGTCTGGTCTCGAAATTGCCTAGTTCACTGATTTCTCTCTCTCTCTCTCTCTCTCTCTCTCTCTGGGTGGTTTCCCGTCAATTTGCGTAACCTAGACAGTCTCTCTCTCTCTCTCTCTCTCTCTCTCTCTCTCTCTCTCTCTCTCTCTCACTTGGGTTTTGTTGCCCGTTATTTAACGTCATGTACGATTCGATCGATTGACTTACTGACGGGGCAAATTCTCTTCTGGCAAGCGAGGAGTTTCGACGCAAAAATAAATTTAAAAAAATAAAAAATAAAAATTAACATCCAAAAAAATGCCTAAAAGAAATTCACAGACGGTAAAAGTCGTTACAATAAGCTAGCAGTCAATAAACACCGTAACAAGAAAAAATATTTTTCTTAAAAATGTCACTACATCAAAAATAAACTGCACGTGAATCAAATATAATGAGATAAGTATATGATGATCATTATTATTGTGCACTCTTTTCCATTTAAATGTTTACTTAGCATGACCTGTGGGTTGGGGAGGTTGGTTCCAGCTTTTGAATCAGTCCATATGGTATCTTCAACATTTCTCGAATAGTGAAGAAAACGAGAAACTATGACAAGAACGGACGGACGGACAAACATGGACGAATAACGTCTACCAGCATTAATGACTGATTTTTAATAAGTGAAAACTCAATCTTAAAGCCCGAACAAAAATCGAAACTCCTATTGAGCCTACAAAGTGTGTGGAAAGATTTATTTCTATAGCATAACTAAGTAAAGGGAAGTTTAAGCTTATTCCTCTGTTCTCATAATTTATAACCAGTATCCCCTTTCAAAAATAAATAAATAAATAAATAAACTTAAGTTTTCTTCCCAAAAGAGAAGGTCGATTAGCTTGAAAGGTAAGAGATGCTTTGGTTAATGCTGACTCGGGAGTTTCGACTTGATTCTCCTTAGCGGAGGAACGTTGATCTCTTCAGCAAAAATTAAATAAATAAATATATAAATAAATAAATAAATAAATAAATTGAGCTTTGACATACGCGGGAAGGCGAGCGCTTCTTTCAAGCGGAAAAGAAATCTGGTCTCCTCTTAAACGAAAATATATTTGTTCTCTCTCTCTCTCTCTCTCTCTCTCTCTCTCTCTCTCTCTCTCTCTCTCTCTCTCTCTCTCTCTCTCAAGGCAAACTCTATTCTCTCTCTCTCTCTCTCAAGGCAAACTCTATTCTCTCCCTTAAACGAAAGGGCAATAAAGTATACACTTCTTTTCTTCTTACGCTCGAAGGGGACCCGAAAGATACCTAGGAAGGCAGACGTGAAAGCAATAAAATTTAACTTGAGGGGTACTTTGAAGATAAGATAGCTGGGCGACCAAACCATGCAATCACCTCTGGAGAGAGAGAGAGAGAGAGAGAGAGAGAGAGACATACTATATCCAGCATTCAAAATCCTAGTAACAAAACTGACCGAGTTTACAATAATAAAAAGAACCGAGTTATGAAGAAAACGACATATCCCAGATGATGCATTAATGAGCAAAGGTCAGTGTCATCTTAATACATTTTTAAAATATACAATAAGGATTAAGATTATGCCTACAATTCTCCATAGCAACAAGCACTGTTACTACCATTACTACTACTTATCTTAGTTTTTTCTTTTTTACTGAGAGTAAATATACCGAGTCGATATCACTGTAACCTATGGTGGAAGCTGAGCAGCATGAACAGGTAATCAACATTCACTTCAGATACCGCCTACAGTTCTTTGCTTTCACTTAAAATAAAATTAAAAATTCAAATATTAAACTTAGCTTTTTATTACAAGAGTTTATAACACTTATTAGTTAATCGCTATGCAAGACAACAATATTTCTATATTGGCAGGATAAAAATGAACAGTTAAAAAATGTGAATTGCTTCTGATAAGAAAAATCTGAAGGCCAATTGAAGGACACACAAAAACTCTTTACATACAAACACACACACACACACACACACGAAAGGTGGAAAATCCCTTCAATTTAGTAACGAAGTGAATAAAGAGACAAATCAGACCAAATGGATCTAAAAATTTAAAAAGCCTTGTACAAGTTCTTGGAAGATAGTTCTAGAAGACATATGGTGAAGGGGTGGGAGCTTGAATTCGTTTTCTCAAGCGGTCTTGGCGGGGGGCCTTCAAACGGGGCAATTTGCACCCAGCTCTAATTTCAACTCAAGTCTTCGTTGAATCTCGACAACGCGCGGTCTCCATCAGCATACACACGCACACTATACATACATACATATATATATATATATATATATATATATATATATATATATATATGTGTGTATATACATATATATATATAATATGTGTGTGTATATATATTATAACGATATATATTATATTATATATATATATATATTTATTAATATATATTTATTTAATACATATATATTATATATTATATATATTAGATATATATTATATATAATTATATATTATATTAATATATAATATATAGATATAATAATATTCCCTTGGCTTGACATTTTTTACAAAATTCTGAAATTTTCCATTTCCTTTGCTGATTAGTTTGCTGTCCCAGACAGGTGTAAAGTACTGCTATTATTAGAGATATATAGTACATTAAATTACTATACCACGGTCATAGTAGCTACATGGTCCGAAAAAAAAAGTCTCAAGAAATACTTAGGCAAAGCTCTCCACAAATCAAGTTCCAATTTGTTTTTACTAACACTTTAAATACTAGATCGCTATTGAGGGAGACACTTACTCAAGCCAGTGTGAAGTTGGTTTAAGGATAAAAAAATGCACTTGTTAAATGTGACTAATTAATTAAAATGTTGGTGTTAGACTGTGTGCGTGTGTGTGTGTGGAAATATTGATAAATACAAGAAGACTCCACAAAGTAACCAATATTTCACCAAAAACTACTAAATAAACAAATAAACAGCAAAACGAAAAAACACGACAGGCAACTCAGAACGTAACACACGATAAAGTAAACCAGAAATGTTAAAAATGGCACATTAAATACGAAATTCCAGCGACTTTGCAAGTGAAATATAAAGAAGAAAAGAATCGCATTGTAAAAATGAGGGGGAAAAAAGGCCTGACATGCCACGGTCATGGAAAAATTCTCTCTCTCTCTCTCTCTCTCTCTCTCTCTCTCTCTCTCTAATATAGTTACTTTCCGATATTATCATCAGATGAAACATTATCTATATATATATATATATATATATATATATATATATATATATATATATATGATGAGAGTAGAGAGAGAGAGAAGAGAGAGAGAGAGAGAGAGAGAATCAATAATGTAATCTTTATCTTAACCTATATGTAAGTGCAAGCACAATCTCAACATGCAGGCAAGCACGCACTAATAGAGAGAGAGAGAGAGAGAGAGAGAGAGAGAGAGAGAGAGAGAGAGAGAGAGAGAGAGAGAGCGTACAAGACAAACGACGGCATTAACGACCGTCGGTCATGACACGCCATCGTCCGCCTTCGGGCTCATCAAGGAGAGAGAGAGAGAGAGAGAGAGAGAGAGAGAGAGAGAGAGAGAGAGAGAGAGAGGCCTTTGTTTTCGGCTGGATTTTGATAACGAGGCAACCTGTTGATGACCTGGTAAAAATGGGAGAATATATAAATGCAGTCATTTGTGTTGGATGTTAGTCTATCAAACAAAGCCACAAACACACACAAACACACACACACACACACACACACACACACACACACATATATATATATATATATTATATATATATATATATATATATATATATATATATATATATATATATATATATTATATATATATATTTATTTATATTACACCCTTTCGATATTCGCAATCTCTCTTCATAATGCCCTATACCGTAAATGCAAATGCAGCGCGTTGCAGTCGATTAGGCACCATATAGTCAATTATCACTAATCTACATAGGTAAATAGTATCATTAATAACAGGACTGCATACTTCCGTAATTTACGAAATGAGACCCCAGTAGGAAATCTAAGATGTTGCCAGGACTAGGGACAGTTATTTCTGTTAGCGCATGACTGCCGACGTAGTCCTCAATAATAATAATAATAATAATAATAATAATAATAATAATAATAATAATAATAATAATAATAATAATAATAATAATTCATCATCATTCATTATTATTAATTATTATATTATTATTATTATTATTATTATTATTATTATTATTATTATTATTATTATTATTATGTCGTTAATCTTCGTGGTAACCGTGAAAAAAATTCAAAATAGAACATGAGAGAGAGAGAGAGAGAGAGAGATCTATTCATCATACGTCATTTTTCAAACATTGGAAAAACACGAATACATAATTATCCCTCAGATCATGAAAACGCGTCCGCAACGGAGACAGACAAATATTTTCGATGCATTGAAAAAAAAAACCGTAATGAAAAAAATATCAAATTAGGGAATTAGAAGGGTCCTGGAACTGGGGGGGTTGAGGAAAGACCCGAGAAACGGCAATAAATCCCAGCTATCAATAAATTTCCCTCCATTAAGCCATCTCATACTCTTTCTTCTCTTCTGCCCACCCCGTTTCATAATTCTCGTTTCCCTGAGAAAAAAAAATAGGTTTGACTTATCCTCTGGGGAAGACCTATGAAAATGAGGGAGGAATGGGTAGGGAGGGAGGAAGGGGGTTACTGGGATTGGGGGGAGGGGTAGTGGAAAAGGCCAGATCCCCCAAGAAAGAAAAACGAGCCTCAAACATCAAGCAAACTGTCAGAACTCAAAGGCAAAAATCTTGGCCAAGTGAGGGCAGGTCATGCAATGCAACAACGGTGGGTTGAAAAGGATACGGAGAAGGGGAGTGGGTTTCGGGAGGAGGGGGCGGGGGAGGAGTCTTGAGCTCATTTCCCAATATCATCACCGTTCGCCCCCCTCCCCCCTTCCACATTTTCCATTACGGAGGGAAGTATTTACGGAGGGGGAAAGTCTATCTCTTCTCGCTCCTACCGTATAAGTTCCACAGATCACAGCGTCTGATAAGGAAAGCGAGCGATGCAATTATTTTGTATTTGAATGTTTCAGCATGTGGCTTTTATTTTCTATCTTCCAATTTCCAGCGAATTTTCTTCCTAAAAGTATAACATTTGGAAGAATGGATAATCATTTTGTGTCATTTCATAAAGCACACTTTATTAAAATTTGAATGGAATGGAATATATAATTTAGACCGAATGCCAAGTACTGGGACCTGTAAGCTCATCCTGCACTGAAAGGGAATCAAAGTGAAAATGAGTGAAAGGTGCAACAGGAGGAAGAACTCCCAGTTGCACTATGGTGCAATTGTTATGGGAAGGTGGAAAGTAAGATGGAAGAGAATATGAACGGAGGTACAGTAACAGGAATGAAAGGGGTTGCAGCTCAGGGCCGAAGGGACGCTGCAAGGAACCTTGAGTCAAGGTCCATAGACCTTACCTACAGTGCACAGCGTGAGGTCCACTGACGGCACTGACGCACTTCGGGATTTCATAATTCTTAAAAGCAGTTTTTAAAAAAATGTTCTATTCAGTACCAACCCAACGTTTCATGTGGTAAAACAGCACCTGCCTTAACAGAGTTTGTATTTTCCTGTACCGACCGTTTCAATGCACTTTCAAAAATAGTTCCTGCTTTGATGGGAAGCCAAAGGAATGTTATTTGCGTAGGTGTTATTCTCTCTCTCTCTCTCTCTCTCTCTCTCTCTCTCTCTCTCTCTCTCCTCAGTTGGCACCGCCATCTGGGGTATTTAGGCTACACCGAATTCTTTCTTGTTTAATGAATACACTATAACACTTGATCCTCGTCCACACGGCTTTAACGATATTCATTGGAGAATTTCGTTATTTGAAGTCATTACCGAGAAGTTCATTTTCATTAGATTTGATCTTTTGTATGAGACGATGAAATATGAAATTCTGATTCAGCATCAGAAAGTCGCACGATTTTGGTGCCTGGAAGACGACCATAAATTTCATTTATTAAATATCAGTCCGACAAACCTTATAATTTCGTTCTAACTTTAAGCATAATTCTAAGTATAACTTTAAGTATAATTTTAAGCATTTGTGTTAGGGGATTTGAGATCTTGGTAACTATGACGTCTACCACGTAAGTGCGACTTGGTCCTGACAGGCAATAAGTGATTAGACTGTTGAAGATACACTGATATGAATAACAAACTTGCTTGTCAAGGGGGGGAGGGGGGGGGTTAAAAGGACAAGGGGTGGGGTTTGGACTAATCAGCCTTAGAGGACGTTTGCTATTCCAAAATGCTCTTTTGGTAGGCATTTCCTGACTGAAACATATTCTAATGCAATTGTATATGATATACTTCTTAAGTTTACCTTGAAAAAAATTAAGAAAATGATACCTGATATATTCGTTCCTTCATTTCTTCAAGATTATCATTGCATTTTATGACGATGACCCCGGCAATTAATATTTTTTACTTTACAAAAAAAAAATAAATAAATAAATAAATAAATAACTTCGAAACAGCGTTACTTACTTTATTTTGGTCAATACTTTTCGCGCTCTTTTCTAGAATGTTTATAGCTTTCCAGACTTCGTGTCTGTAACAATTATGTTACAGACATGTAGTAAAGAGAGCGCGCACTCTTTCCCTTCATCGCCCCCATAAATTTTGCTGATCCACGTCAGTGACCCTGGTAGTTGTGACGTCATGTGAAATGCGATCAATTACTCAAGGTTCCGCTGAACTTCGTCCAGTGTTCCGTTGACTGCCCATAGAGTACGCACTCAAGTGTCTAGATTGCGAATCATGTCTACTACGAAACTGACCTATAGTGCATTTTTCATTTCTCCTACAAAACTGACCTGTAACTTATTTTTCATTGCTATTTTGACAATCATTAATAAGGAATTTTAAAAAGACAGACATTTATTAGTTCTAAAATCACAATGCTTTGCATTTTTACTTTTTGATTCTTATCCTTTGCTTCAACCGATCTATCTTCAGATACTCCCCTCATTAGGACAGACAGAACTATAGCTTGCCATTTTCAATTGATTTTCTATTTCGAGTCATTTATTTATACAATACTAGTGTGTGTAATGCTGCACCCGCAATATTTGACGTCGTAATAAACGTAAATCGTATATGATGTATACACTAGTACACTTTCAAGAAGAAAGTATCACTCATTGATGTCGCAATACCATGGGACACCAGAGTTGAAGAGAAAGAGAGGGAAAAAATGGATAAGTATCAAGATCTGAAAATAGAAATAAGAAGGATATGGGATATGCCAGTGGAAATCGTACCCATAATCATAGGAGCACTAGGCACGATCCCAAGATCCCTGAAAAGGAATCTAGAAAAAACTAGGGGCTGAAGTAGCTCCAGGACTCATGCAGAAGAGTGTGATCCTAGAAATGCACACATAGTAAGAAAAGTAATGGACTCCTAAGGAGGCGGCAAGGATGCAACCGGAACCCCACACTATAAATACCACCCAGTCGAACTGGAGGACTGTGATAGAGCAAAAAAAAAAAAAAAAAAAAAAAATAATAATAATAATAATAATAATAATAAATAATAATAATAATAATATTATTATTATCATTATTATTATTATTAATTATTATTATTATTATTATTATTATTATTATTATTATCAATTTCATTTCAAATACAACAATTCTATCAACAACACTTCCTATGCTTACCCCCCCTTCTCTCTCTCTCTCTCTTCTCTCTCTCTCTCTCTCTCTCTCTCTCTGTCGGACCCCCTTCTCTGCTCAATACAATAATTACGAAAAATGTCGAAATATTCAAATGAAAAACTTTCAATGAGGGGGGAGAGAGAGAGAGAGAGAGTGAAAAAGAATTAGGATCGGCGGGACACGCAGCACAGAGAGAGAGAATGGAGGCCTTGGTTCGAATAAATACATAAGCAGAGAGAGACGAGAGAGGAGAGTTTAGAGGAGGGGGAGGCGAGAGAGAGAGAGAGAGAGAGAGAGAGAGAGAGAGAGAGAAAGGTAATCACAAATAGTTACATGTTACTTTCTATCATTTTATATTATTAATTTTTGCATGTTATTTTTTCAATCTCTTAAATTCCTTTTAATTTCATTATTGAAAAAAAATCCTCATCGGTAAACCATTCATTATTCGCCTCTCATGCAACATTCTATTGCTTCTACTCTAGAATATTTTTGTTCCATTAAATTTAGCGTTTACAAATATCAAACCAAAACATTCACCGTCACATGATTAAAGAATAAGACTGGAGGTAGAGTGCGCCAAAGGTTTTTTTCATTATTAAAAAAGGGTTCCATTATGCTACGAGCACCTAAGATAAGGTCGTTGCGTCCTTAGAAAGTAACCAAAAACAATGTATAAGTAGGACTCATTTGAGACTTGGTGGGAAATCTTAATAAGTAGATGCAGGTTCGAGACTTCTGGAGAACCTAGAAGTATCTCGCCTGTCCTGTCTCGGTTGTGCTCGTATATTATAAATAATACTCATAATTGTAATAATAATTATGAGTATTAATATTCATATGAAATATGAATTTATTAATTTTAATTAATATATTCAGGTGAAGTCTCTACTGGCGTACGTGAGAACTTTACTTGCCCACCAGTTTACCCTGTCGAGAGAGAGAGAGAGAGAGAGAGAGAGAGAGAGAGAGAGAGTACGACGGTAACAAGTGACGGTCAAAAGGGAAAATTACGACCGCAGACCTTCATGTACCGTTCAGAAACTCCGACAAACTTACTTCCAATACTATATTTTTATTCAAGGCCACAGGTGATAGAGTCTGGCCCCGGGCTGG
>NC_087216.1:19053568-19063568 GCF_015104395.2 Macrobrachium nipponense | reverse complement strand
AAGATAATTACATCAGTTAATTTACTCAGATGAAGACCTCACTGCTGAAAGAATGCAGAGCCCAAAAACATTATTGTCTTCATGAAGAAATTCTTTCCTTTGAAATAACGTGAATTATCTTAACTTTTTGTTGTTAATTCGGCACCCTAAAAGCTGCGAATATATATATATATAAAATATATTATATATATATATTATATACACATATACACACACACAATATATATATATATATATATATATATTATATATATGATGTGTGTGTGTGTGTGTGTGTGTGTGTGTAATCTTTAAATTAAATTATATCAGTAGTAACCCGGATGTATAAATATAATTATATATTAATATAGTATATATATATAATATATGGTGTGTGTGTGTGTGTGTGTGTGTGTGTGTTATTTTTTTAATTAAATGATATGGTAGTAAACCCGAATGTAAGTAAACAATTCCAAAGCGATTCTTCCAATACAAACACATAAAAAAAACTAAGACAAAATCCGAGGGGTGGAACAGAAGAAAATAAAAAGGGAAATAACAGAGCAAAACTTCACTCAGTGTTAACAGTCTACCAAAACCAGTGCATAATAAATGAATAAATTACAGAATGACAGCTTCTGCTGTAATCCTGTTCAGACGATTATATTAATGAACAGCTTGTTTCAAACGCCTCTCAGTGCACATATTATTATTATTACTATTATTATTATTATCATTATTATTAAAAAATGAACACGGAAGAATCAGGGACAGACATGAATTGCATTAGGGTTAAATACCGTATCTGAGGGCTAATGCGCTTTCGCATATTATGTAATTAGAACATTATATAATTATATTCCTATCGGTCTGCAAAGTTCAAGCATATTATTGTGTCCATTTTTATTTCGCTTTGAGACTTTATAAGCTGTTCCATTCAGCTGTCACAGCAGATTATTACATAAGTTTTGTCCTTCTCTTAAGCAAGTTTTGTCAGTTACATGATTCTGATATGTTGCAAACATGTCAGTTACATGCTTTGGACATGTTACAGACATTTCTGTTAAATGTTTTTAAAATGTTACAGATATGTCAGTTACATGCTGTAGTCATGTCTAAAACATATCAGTTACAAGTTTTAGAAATGTTAGTTACATGTTTTACACGTACCAGTCATAGCAGTTACATGTTTTAGATAATTTGCAAATATGCCAGTTAAATGTTTGAAAAATGTTACAGACCTCTTTAACATGTTACAAACATTTCAGTTAAGTGTTTTATACATGTTACAAGCATATCAGTTTCACGTTTTACACATGTTACAGACTGTCAGTTACAGAGGTCCTGTTTTGTAACGATTACAACATTTTTCGTAACCTATTTTGTGACCATTACAACCTTTCAATGCGCTACTGGTCAGTTTATGTTAATTCAGCTCCTCATGTCATAAATCAGAGGTATTCACAGATTGGACGCCCTCTCCCCTTTCCAAAAAGGAGGTCAGTCAAAATGACATTTCTTTGCTTTTTTTTTTCTTAAATATGTGACTGAGGGGGGTGTATGGAGAAATAATCACAATATCTATGTGTGTGTGTGTGTGTATATAAATATATATAATATATATATATATATATATATATTATACTGCATATATACATGATGCATATGCGTATACATACATACATACATACATACATATATATAAGTGTGTGTGTATGTAGATATATATATATTCATATATATTATAATATATTAATAATATATATATATATAGATATATATATAGATATATATTATAATTATTATATTATATATAATATATTATATATATATAGGAGAGAGAGAGAGAGAATATTTGTCACAAAATAAAATATGTAAGGCCGGTACTTCATAGACCTTCCACCCCCTCCCCCTCCCTGACACCCTTAATATGCATATTTGGTCGTGGAGAGAAAAAAAAAAAAAAAAAAAAAAAAAAAAAAAAAAAAAAAAAAAAACAAAAAAAAAAAAAAAAAAAAAAAAAAAAAGAGGAGGAGGAGGGGTCCACCAGGAGGGCAAAATTCTCTGCTCCGTGTCCCACATTTCGAAACACAATTTCGTTTCTGTCTTACCTTCCCGTCTGTCCTTTCCTCTGTCAACATGATAGCCGAGACAGGTGGGCTGACAATCAAATGAACGGGAGGGATTTTTGTCCGTCCGGCCAGTGGGGGAAAAAATCAAATTGGGGGAATAAAAAGAGAAGGAAAGGAGGAACACTGGAATTAGGGTGAAGATTGAAATCACATAAAAGAAAATGTGAATGAAGGGAAAGGGTGTTTGAATCACTTGGATTCTCTTGATGTAGTTAATGGCTTCGAAATTTTCCTGCTTTATCTATTTATATATATATATATTTTTGTCGTTGGCGTAATTTAGGTCGGGAATTTCTACTAAATTTTACTTGACATTTCTATGAATTCACTGGATAACTTCGTTTTTTTATTATTTTTTTTAAACAAGTGTGTTATAGATTACGTATTTTTGTGTGGTATGCGTGCAATCGTCAGTACAGTACAACCTTGATAAATTAGCTCTTAAACTGATATTTGCCCAGTTGCACAAACCCAACCGAAGTTTACATCGAAATAAATAAATAATTATATAAATAAACAAATAATAATAATTCCCATTCCATGTCTTACAGAGGAAGTCAAAAGATGAAGAAAACCTTCCAAGAGTAACATTCAAAGACTATTAAAGATTTCTACCCAAAAGTTGATGACAACTGTATTCTGTGGCAGGCTGCAGAATTTGCTGATTGACTGCTAAGTGTATATATCTCATTGGCGTCACTAAATTTATATTCATATATAAAAGGTACAATTAAAGTTGAAAAACATGGTGTACCTCCACATAGTAAAGTGCCAATAGTGAGAGGCTGCGGACCCCTTGGTGGGAAGAAAAGGACCATAAATTACCTACCTGCGATAGGTACTGAGAGAGGGGGGGGGGGGGGGGGGGGGGGGATTCCACAACTAGGAAGCGAGTGCGTAATGGGGTTTTGAAGCACTGTTGGTGAGAATACTCTGTGAGTATATAATGCAGTGGTGTGTTGTGACGTACCACTGACCATTCTTTTATTTTCTCTGGAGCCAGCCCCCTAACCAAAAAGTTACCTGCTAACTCTCAGTACTCTTAAAAATCCTTGATATATAGAAGGACCAAGAGAACGCAATTAGGAGAGAGAGAGAGAGAGATAGGAACAGTATGTTAGGAGGAGACTGTAGGAGATATGGAAAAGGAGGCTGGGGGGGGGGGGGTGGTAAGGGGGACGCACGCCCCATTAGACTCCCCGGATCATTAGCCCCTTCCCCTCCTACTCTCTCTCTCTCTCTCTCTCTCCTGCCATCTTTTAACCCTTCACTTATTTTAACCCTCGTCTAAGCTTCTTCTCGCACCACTTTTGGCATTCAATAACTAATATGATTAAAAATACCGAAATAAATAATACTCCATATTTAGTTTTTATTAGGTTATTTTATGTTTCACACTTTCATTTAGTTAAAACAATAATAATAATAATAATAATAATAATAATAATAATAATAATAATAATAATAATAATAATAATAATAATAATAATAATAAGGGTAAAAAATATATAAAATATTGATTAATTAACTATTTAATAAAAATACAAAAAACAAATGGAAAAAAGGTAGTATGGCCTCTCCCTTCCAAGACCTTGAAAACAAACCGATAAAGCGGCTAGATATTGTTAATTCAATGACATTTGCCTAAAGCAGGTAATCAAAATGCTCTAAAAAAAGATAAATGAAAACAATCCATCCGCTGGTTATCTGAAATAATCCCATTTCCCGAAACTATGACATGAATTCAACATCACAAGACATTGTTACGTTTTTTCCCAGACTGAAAATAAATAAAATGGATTTACAATAAATAAAATGCTTGCGGTATTAATATGAAATGCTTCAATAAGTTTTATAACCTTTTTGAGAAAATTGACATTTAGGGAAGTAGTATTTCACGAAATCTTTGGAAATTATAATTTGATTTTTTTTAAAATAAGTAATTTGGGTAACAGAGAGAGAGAGAGAGAGAGAGAGAGAGAGAGAGAGAGAGAGAGAGAGAGAGAGAGAGAGAGAGAAACTCAATTCAGGATAGGGTGGAAACCAGATGCTATAGAAAGAGAATAAATTCAGAAACTACTGGTTACTGAAAAATAAAAAAATAAAAAAAATACATAAATAATAAAACAAAACTCTCGACACGAGAGATAATGAAACAAATGAGCGCATCGCCACCAATCACGTCATTACTAATTATGAAAATTTTTTTAAAAAGTATTCAAGAATAAAAAATCAAGAATTTACATACATTCTAAGTATATTATTAACCTTCTAATCTACAATTGTCGACGTGTGAAAAACCAATGAATGTTATTTTTCAAAAATAAATTTTTCGGAAAAAACTGAAATATAAAAAATAATTTATATTTACTAATACGATTAATTCAGGAAATTCTGTTGACAAAAAACATATGATTTCGGTTTTTAATCTGATCATGTACATAGTTTAAACATGGGAAAGAACATAAGCCAAAATATAAATATATCAAAATTTAGGACTAAAAATGAAATACCTAAAATACCTTTTCAACTATTTTTACCGTTTTGAATTTTTTTCACCAAGATCAATAAATATTTGGAAGAAAAAACAATAAAATTTCAATGGAAAAAGTGAGTTCTAATAATAAAACATACCTTACATATTTTTTGTCCCCATAAATATGGGGAAAAACACAAAACACTAGAGTGCTGATTTTTAAAAAATGCCCTAAACATGAAAAAAAAATTCAAATACCCCTCTGCTGAGAGAGAGAGAGAGAGAGAGAGAGAGAGAGAGAGAGAGAGAGATCCAATACCCTATTTGAAGAGAGAGAGAGAGAGAGAGAGAGAGAGAGAGAGAGAGAGAGAGAGAGAGAGATCTGAACAAGAGCTCGCAGATGAAAAGCTTGACAAGCGGTGCTCACCCAGAGGTCTTTTGATGCACACTGATGGCCAAATTGATGTATATAAATTCAGAGTAAACACTCGTTCCAAAAAAAGCGCTCCTGCTTTGATCCAAAGTGATTGAAATCCATTTTAAAAACTATTTTTTAAATTCTTTTTTTTTATGTTTTCTTGGCATCCAGATCGATAACGCGACTCGCTGTACGTAGTTCAAGTTCTAGTTGCGTTTATTTTTGTGATTCGTAAAGATAATTATAGAGATAGAGATAAAGATAAACGTTTAATATGTAGACGGGGAATAGGTAAGGGTGTCGACAGAAAATCGAAAATGGAATATGCACAATGAAAACAAATTATATATGGGTGTGTATACGCATGCGCGCGCGCGCGCACCAGCATGGAAGCCACAAGTGTTTAGTATACGAAATCATGAATAAAACCATACGCCAATTACGATTACATTTCGCTTAAATGAAAGTGTTTTCGTTTAAACAACGGACTGGATTAGCCATTAAAGTTTCATTCTCTCTCTCTCTCTCTCTCTCTCTCTCTCTCTCTCTCTCTCTCTCTCTCTCATTGATAATTCACATGAGAGCTTTGTGACCTTCCCAATACCGGGTCACATTCATGAATCAAGAAACGGGGATCAAATATTCACGTCACCGCAATTAATGAATTCTCTAATTAAGGAAGTATTGGATTTAAAAGACAATTGAAGTGAATGTGGGTAAATCGAAGCGTCAGTAATAATTACGAAAAAATACTTAGGTGATTTACAATAAAGGAAAAAGAAAATGAAACAATCTCGGATGAAAAGTGCAGAGGAGAGAGAGAGAGAGAGAGAGAGAGAGAGAGAGAGAGAGAGAGAGAGAGAGAGAGCACATTGTTTTCAATCATGCACATTGAACATGAGGATGGACCGATATTACAAAATTTATATCCTAATAATCTAAGTTACGTTCCAGCAATTTTATTTTTAAAAGCAAATAATCTGAATTATCGTTATGTTACTTTTAAACAAATCATTAAAGTTTTTTTTTTTATATAAAAAAGCTAATAGTCTGAGTTGTTTTCATGTTACCTTTAACAATACTGATAACCGCGGTTATTAAAAAATATCTATATATATAATAATCTGTTAATTTCACGTTTAATATCAGAAGGTCCTGACCCAAAAAATAAATAAGTAAATATGTAAATTAGGCGAAAATAGTGTCATATCCATCAACCCTCTACTATCCCGAAAAGACTAAACAGTAATCTCTTTAGTAAAAGCTAATTATCATTATTGTTTATCGTTATTTTTCTTACGTTCAATCACGGAACAGATTGATCATCAATGACAGTAGGAGACAACATTAAGGTACAAACACACGAAGTCTGATTTCATTTGTGCCATTCCCGGATGCACAGTAATTCATTTATCGTTTTCATCTCTCTCTCTCAATCTCAGCTTGAAGTTCTTCACACAGTTATAATCCTAAGTTTTCCACTTGTCATTTTTGTGACGCAAGTTTATCAGATGAATAATTTGAACCCTCCTCTTGTCACGCCTGCCTCTGCCTCTCTCTCTCTCTCTCTCTCTCTCTCTCTCTCTCTCTCTCTCTCTCTCTCTCTCTCTCATAACTAACACTTCCGTGCGGCCTTCCCCCAGAATCCTTTAACACCCCTCTCGCACTAATTCTTAATTACTTGTAGCGGGAGCGCTCTCTCTCTCTCTCTCTCTCTCTCTCTCTCTCTCTCTCTCTCTCTCTCTCCTCCTGTGCGTGGGCACACAACCATGAAGGCGAAGAAAGTATATTTTCCCATTTTATTTTCCCGCTGCTCTGCTGACATACATTTATTTTCTCTTTATTTTTTATTTTACTTTTATTTTCCTCCTGAAGTAAGGGATGAAAATAGTGAATATTTAGCTGACATAGATATTAATGAAGCTGATATTGTGCAGGCTATTAATGAAATTAAAAATGGAGCTGCTGCAGGGCCTGATGGAATTCCTGCTATTTTGTTAAAGAAAGTAGTTCATTCTATCGCAAAGCCACTTGCAATATTATTAAGACAAAGTGTAGATACAGGCAAGATTTATGATGAGCACAAATTAGCTATATATTACCCCTACTTTCAAAAGTGGATCAAGACTAGAGGCAAGTAATTATAGACTGTGAGTCTAACATCACATATTATGAAAGGTATGAAAGGGTAATGAAGAAAAATATTATGAAACATTTAATAAAAAATAATTTGTTTAATAAAGGACACATGGTTCGTACCCGGAAAAAGTACACAAACCCAACTGTTAGTCCACCGTGAGAACATATTCAAAAATATGAAAAGCGGAAATGAAACAGAGTTGGTTATTTAGACTTTGCAAAAGCTTTTGATAAAGTAGACCATAATATATTAGCGAAGAAAATTAGAAAACACAATATCGTGGATAAAGTAGGAAGATGGTTAAAATAATTTTTTTTTTACACAACAGAAAACAGATAGTTATTGCAAACGACGAGGTGAAATCGGATGAAAGCCAAGGTAATATCCGGTGTGCCGCAAGGTACGGTGTTAGCTGCAATACTGTTTGTTATTATGATTGAAGACTAGACAATAATGTTAAGGATTCGGTAGTGAGTAGTTTCGCAGATGACACAAGAATAAGTAGAGAAATTACTTGTGATGAAGATAGGAACGCTCTACAAAGAGACCTTAACAAAGTATATGATTGGGCAGAGGTAAATAGGATGGTATTTCTTTAACTCTGATAAATTTGAATCAATAAATTATGGAGACAGAGAAAGAAAGCTATATGCATATAAGGGACCTAATAATGAGACCATCACAAAATAAGAAGCAGTTTAAAGACCTTGGTGTGATGATGAATAGGAACATGTTATGCAATGATCAAATAGCAACTCTGTTGGCAAAATGTAAAGCAAAAATGGGAATGTTGTTACGGCACTTCAAAACAAGAAAAGCTGAACACATGATTATGCTTTATAAAACATATGTTCGTAGTCCACTTGAATATTGCAATATGATATGGTACCCACACTATCAAAAGGATATTGCACAAATAGAGTGTGTACAAAGGTCCTTTACAGCTAGAATAGAAGAAGTTAAGGACCTAGACTACTGGGAAAAGACTACAATTCTTAAAAATTATATAGTCTAGGAAAGGAGAAGAGAACGCTACATGATAATTCAGGCCTGGAAACAGATAGAAGGAATAGCAGAAAATATCATGGAACTAAAAATATCAGAAAGAGCAAGCAGAGGTAGATTAATAGTGCCCAAAACTATACCAGGAAAAATAAGGAAAGCACACAGGACATTAATCCACTACGCACCAGCATCGATAATGCAGCGTCTATTCAATGCGTTGCCAGCTCATCTGAGGAATATATCAGGAGTGAGCGTAGATGTGTTTAAGAATAAGCTCGACAAATATCTAAACTGCATCCCAGACCATCCAAGATTGGAAGATGCGAAAACATATACCGGTTTTTAAGATGTACTAGCAACTCTCTGGTAGACATTAGAGGTGCCTCACACTGAGGGACCTGGGGCAACCCGAACAAGATGTAAGGTCTGTAAGGTCTGTAAGATATTCTCTCTGGTATTTTTATGTTCTGCTGTTATTACTATTATTCAAGTCTTTTATCTTTCGTTAATGAAGGCCGAACAATTCTACTTAACTTTTTTATTCGTTAAATGTACGTATACTTTTCCTTTATGCATTGTCATCAAAGTCGCATTTTGCCGCGTTTATTAAAATGATTATTTTTTTCCTGATATCGTTTTCCAACATATATTCGTTGATTTTATATATTTTTCCCAAATGCATTACTCTTAGGTGTGCCAGTTTACCTTGTTTACTTGTTTACAGTTTTATCAGAGGAATAATCTCCTTGTATATCTTGCTCGAGTGCTTCTCAGATGTTGATTCTAAGCAATTCTGGCAACGTTTATGAACACTTCCGAACTCATCTGCTGTAAATCACCTTCGATAATCGCATACCTTCTACAGACAGTCAAAAAATTCTCCTCCACTTCCCCTTGTCCTTCCAATATCTACCCCCCCCACCCCAACCCCACTTCCCACCCCCTCTCATTCCACGCCTTCATAAACCTCCTAAAACCCCACTGTTATAGCTGGTCCACCCCTTGCCATTACTGTGTTCATTGGCTCCCTCAAAAAGTGCCCATCGGAAGAGGTGCTGCCCTTCGCCCTCCGGTTTTGACTGCCGCGCCGTGCCACGTGCCCAGGGAGTGAGTCACGCATGAGGCGGCGGCGGCGAAGCTGGCTGCCGTGGGCATCGAGGCTTTGAGAGACTCACTGAAGCTCAAATGTTTCAAGTCCAATGGAGAAACCACAAGGAAATATGTCTAATAAAATTAAGTAAACAACCAATTATTTAATTATCACAATATATATATATATATATATATATATATATATAATATATATTATAATATATATATTATAAAATACAACGCGCGCGCCACAGCACACACACATACGGGAGCCGGAATATCCTCCACAAAGACAATTTATCCATGACCCCAGATAAATTCAAATAACAAATACTACAAAAAGGGGTAAAAAATTGATGTAAAAATAGCAACACTTTCATCATTCGAGTTCTCTTCCCCCCCCCACCCTTTTTTTTTCCCTTTTTTTTTTTGTTTTTTTTTTTTTTTTGTCTATTTTGCACGGTATGAAAAATGATCCTGTATCACCTAAATGTCAGCTGTCACGTGGGTATTGAACTGCGTCACTCCGAAGAGCCAACATAAAAATAAAAATTAAAAAAATTTTATTTAATGATAATAAAAAGGATTTCCTGGTCTTTCGTGAATGATTGTGCCCAGAGATTTTCACAACGATTTCGTGAATCAAAAATAAATTGTATTAGGTTTTTTTTTTAATAAAACCACATCATCAAAGCGATGACAGCTAGAGATATGTTCCTGCATAATCCCAAAGCCGAATTATGATTTGTTGATCACAC
>NC_087216.1:19048568-19051068 GCF_015104395.2 Macrobrachium nipponense | reverse complement strand
GTCAATTGACGATTTCCCTCAGAAGGGCGACTCTCCCAACAAAAACAAAACACGTTTTTTTCAATAATCAAAATTAATGCATCATCCGAATATATATGGCTGAATATTTCCGTATCCAGAGAGGGTAGACCTACCTAACATATATGTCGGAAAAGTCAAGCTGTTATTGCCATAACCACAATGTTTAAACCTTCTCAAAAATATGATCGAGGTTCGAGATCATCAGGGCGTAGGGACTTTCGGAATCTTTTCCAGTGATTTTCTACCAAGGGCGTGAGTTTAAAATTCAGTCATATATCACTACTTTAAAAAAAAATAAGGTGGGAGGGAGTTTATGTAAATGAGGAGGAAAAGTTAGGTTTTTTAATTTTTGTTTTTTTTGTTTTTTTTGAGGGAAGAATCTACGAAAGCAAATTTAGAGGTTCCTGTCCTTGCTGTTCAAGAACGAACACACCTATATATGATCCTACAGTTCGTAAATGATTCATGCACATAGTGCAGGAACCGTCATGCCCACATTACGAAAAGCGGAAATTTCAAACAATAAAACCAAACAAAATCGTTGCTAATATTTATTTCGCATATTCTCAGACAAGTAAATTCATCGACAAATATCAACAAAGCCAGAATCCTTTCAATACCAAAGTCTGATAACAAAGTTTAATGTGGACGGCGTGAGAGCAACAGCTACGCTAAACAGTGACATACGACTAACGATAAAAAGAGACATCAAATAACAGAGAGAGAGAGAGAGAGAGAGAGAGAGAGAGAGAGAGAGAGTGTGTGTGTACCTAAAAAAAAACTGAAACAACTTCGTACCATTTCCAGACCAATGCATCAGCGATGGCATAATGTATTTAACACTTCCTGCAATCAATATAGCATCCATGGAAGTTTGGAAGAGGAGGGGGAGAGGAAGAGGACTATGGGGAGAGGGAGGGGAAGAGAGGGGAGAGGAAAGGGAGAAGAGGGAGAGGGGAGGAGAAAGCAAGACGAAGGGTGAGGAAACAAGGAGACGGGTAGGGGCAGGGGGAAAGAGGAGGTGTGGGGGTTCCTGTGGTGGGGGTTCCTGTGTGGGGGGGGGAGGGGAAGGGGGAAGGAAGGAGGGAACAAGGATAGGAAGGCACAGAGTTAGCGCAACTACTAAAGCAAAGGTCAGGTGACGTCACCAGAGGGCTATTAATAGCAGGCGACAAACAACGCGCAGGTAAACACCAAAATAAAAGTGGATCTTCAAATAATAATGAAAAAACAAACCTAATTATGATCCCTCTGCTCAACGCTCGACCGAACATGGAAAAAAAAAAAGAGAGGAAGATCTAAGTTTCGTTTGAAGTGTTACATTTCACACCTCTGATATATATAAAGTGCATATAGTTATATATATACATATATAATCCCGACTGGAAAACTTCAGAGGAAACGACTTTCATGATCGCCTAAATTGACGCAATGCACAGGTAACAATGAATACATTGATAGTAATAACAACATGACACACACATACGCGCGCACACACACAAATCCATGAGCAGGGAGACAGATAGATAGACGGACATATATATATACATACGTATATATATATATATATCATATATATTAATATTATTATATATATATATATGTATATATAGTGTATATAATATATATATATATATATATATATATATACATATATATATATATATATACATATATATAGATAGTATATATATCATATATACACACACACACATATATATCATATATATATATATATATATATATATATATATATATATTATATATACATATATATATATATATATATATATATATATGTTGTATGTATGTATACATTTGCGTTAATATATTTAACTCTTACTAACGGTGTGTTCTAAAAAGATTGTGTTAAAGATATTTTTGTTCCCTATAATGCAATCATATGTATGGCGTGTTAACAATTATTCCTTGATACATCCGCGTATATGGATGTAAGTATGTATGTATGTCATCATGTATATGTATGTGTGTGCATGTATTATTACTTTACCATTACGATGTCCAGTCCCTATGCCAACCGCCTCCACGCCCCCCACCCCCCCCACCCCACTAATCCCGCGAAAAGACAAAAGTCAAGAAAACACGATTCCTCTGACAGAAAAAGAGTCATCAAGAAGTCTATACTCGTGTCCTTGGCTTGTCCTGCGTCGCCTCTTTTATCTCTGTCGAGAGTAACAAGACAAAATGTTTTCCCCTCCTGACAGGACATTAAAACCGCGGCCTTGCCAAGCTGACATGGCGACGGTTCTCTTATCAAGGTGAACGTGACCACACACCCCCCCCCCCCCACCCTCCCAAAATGCTGACCATTTTAATAATTCTTCCTTTGTGTTCCCTCTCTGAGGATTCAATTGGGATACTGCTAGGTACTGCAGAATGTAAGACGAGTAATTTGACATGTATTCCGACATACAAGATTTTTTTTTTTCTTACTTTTTTAAGAATGACAGAATTTGAA
>NC_087216.1:19016324-19048068 GCF_015104395.2 Macrobrachium nipponense | reverse complement strand
CAATGAAATATCCAAAGCGTTTCATTGAATACTTCCCAGTTCCTTTCATAATCCAAATTCATGAAAAATAATAATTTCAGGAATATTATTCTCATTTGATCCAAGGATCAACAGTTGTCTATGCATTAGCAATGCGGAGAGAGAACAGACTTTCACCATAACAAAAAATCATAAAGCAAAATGCTTTCCATGAAAAAATAAATTTCAATTCAAGTGATTTAAATATCCCTCACTCACAGTTTCAACTTTCTCAAATTATAAGAGGTATTAATCAACAAGAAATGCTCTCTTACATCCATGCTTGTGAGCTCACCATCAGAAACAAGCTAACTATATTTTTGGTTGTAACAACCCATCAATACTGTCTGTGCCATATGCGTCTTACATCAAGCAATATAGTTCACTTTGAGCAAGTTATATAAAGTTATGTTTATCACAAAACATTTGCTTTTGTCAGGAATTCCCCAAACATGATGCATCACTGGAATCATGATGCTTGAGAGCTGCATGATACAATTTAATGTTACCATCATTTGAAAAAGTTAATTTCAGTACAGTATTGCAGCCTTGACTTATCTTATACGTATTCATCTTTTCTTTTTTTCTTTCGATGAATTTTTTTTCAGAAGTTCTGCTGCTATTTTCTTTTATCTTCCATTTTTTTCTGTTTATCAGTTTCCCTCTGACTAATTGTCTGCTTTTTCAAAAGTGCTTCATACATGATTTCCTTTGTCAATTTCCTTGGAGGAACATAATCGTCTTCAACTTCACGTACAGAACGAACAGGACCACTGGATTTTTTCTCCTGACTATCTTCCTTCTTCTTACGACCTCTTCCTTTGGCTTTTGGTTTATTATTGGCATGTACTTCAGGACCACTACTGCCCTCAGAAGGATCTATTAACAGTGTCCTTGAAGGCTTGTTATCAGGAACATTTTTATCAACTTCTTCCTCCTCTTCTGCATTTTGATCCAAAGATACTTCCGACTCTTGTACTTTGCGCCTCTTTGCTGGGGGCTTCTTTCTCACCAGATTTCCAGTTCTCTTTGATGATGCGCCTTCCTTAACACTTGGTGGTTCCAATCCTTTTGCTTTTGCTATGGCATCTTGCATCCGTTTACTATGAACTTTATCATCTTTCACTAGCTTTATATTGGTGAAGAATGAGTCAATTCTCATTTGGGTAGTTTTTACTCCCAGCTTCTTCATAACTGGGAGTAGAATTTCATCAGCTTTAGCCCGATTCCACCCAAACTTTTCCATAGTAAAGAGGCGAAGTGCATCTACATTAGGTACTGCCCATGAGAATTTTTCCTTGGAATCATCAACTTCAGGTTCTAAATAAGCTTTGATATCTGATCTGAAGGAAATGACTCTGGCAGATGTACCTGAGCCATTTTTCTCTGCTTTACTTTTGATAAATAGATTGCAGACACATTCTTACGAGCAACATTCCACCACTTTTTGAAAGCTCGAAGGCAATCAATACCTTCTCCTGGGAATTCTGTTAACAATTCCATTGCTGATACTGCTCCAACCGACTCAATGCCCTCAGTATAATCACTGCCAGTAAGAAGAGCAAGAGTTATCATTTTTTCTCTATTCAAACCTAGATTTGCTTCAATATTATCCATTTTAAAAAATTCAACATGCTTTGTCTGATTGAAGAAATTCTTATAAACTTTCGTACCTCCAAAGAGAAATATATCAGAGTCATCAGTTATGGTTCCGGACGTTAAATTGATAGCATCCAGAAAAGCACACTGAGCTTCTGCTTCCATTGGAGCAACAAGATATGGAATGCCAAAAAGCTGTAATAAGTGCTGGGATTCTCCATACATCTGGTCATTCAAATTAGATGAAATTCGTTCTACTTTTTGAGCCTGGGCTACTAAGGCTCTTTGTTCTTCAGCCAGTTCCCCTTCCAAACGTTTTAGCTCATCTTCTGAATATTCAAGTGGCCTTTCAACCTCAACAAATTCTTCTTCCTTTGTTTCATTGACATCTATAGCTTTTCCTTGCAAATTATTTGAAGCTGATTGAGAAATCCCATTTTCTGAAATATTTTCATTCTCTGCACTCAGTTTAAGATCTTGAGTCTCAGCTTCCTGCAGAATTTCCTCACTCTTTGTATCATCACTCTCCAAAACTACTCCATTAACTTGTGAATCACTTGTACGATCACTAATGCTTGCATTCTGCTCCACAGAATCACGATTTTCTGGTGAAACATCCATTTCTACAGTGCTTGATGGTGCATTAGATTTTTTGACAAACAAGTTAGAGTTTTCATTGATCTCCGTACTTCTCAAAAATCTGTCTTCTTCAACACTCCCAATCCCACTCTGTAATGAGCTAATGTTTGGTTCTTGAGCATCAGTTCTGACAGTGGTCTCTTTCATGTAATCAGCTGTTTTTACTTGATGGTTTACCTAGGCCAGGAATATTTTCAGTACTGATATACTCACTTTTCTTTAAGGCATTATTTTCCTTGGGTGTTCTACTGTTATTAATATTTTCCGTTTCTGAGTCACTATCTCCACTGGAACTCATCATCTCCACATCCTCTACTTCAGCTTCATTATCATAATTAGATGGAATGATATCAGGGCTACAAACTTCTTTTCAGGCACTTTTGAAGTCTCTTTTCTTTAAACATTTCTGAGTCACTATCATCACTAGAACTCATGAATTCCACATCAGAATTTCTTTCCTTTCTCTTCTTTATTTGCTGCTGGCAAGTCTTCAATTTTTTTTACATTCCCTGGATTCTGAGTTACTCCTTGAACACAGGTCTCATTTCAAACATGTGAGAGCTGCCGTCATTCCCCAGATTGCAGATTTCTTTTTAAAACAGATGCTTTGGAAGCTGCGGCAGCAGTTACCTGCTTATTTTGAACATCACTGTATCTTGACAATTTTCTTGTTATAGCCTCAAGGTTTGAATGCCTCTTCTTTTCCGGAGGGAGCTTGGTTTGTAAATTAGTAACATTCTCAGGCTTGTTTGAAAAAACATCTGCAAATATATCTTCTTCCATCTTCAAAGGCGCAATATCAAAATCTAATGATATGGAAATACCCTTGGACTTATCACTCACAATCTTCCTGCTATTTTCCTGATTGGCTGCACCCATATTTCGACTATCTACCAGGGCTTTCTTAGGGGAAGTCTTATTGTTACTTGTATGGACAACATCATCTAACTTCTGCTGCATGATCTTGATCCATAAGCTGTTGTTTTTGGTCTCTAAAACTTTTTTAACATTATCTTCAGTCTTTGTTTCATCAATCTTTTCAGGTGCTAAAGTACCTGGGCTGCTGGGTTCAGAGACTTCTATAAAATCACTGTCGTCATCAGACGAATCTGCATCTGGATTAAACACAAAACCTGATGCCTTTCCTGAAGTTGACGGTCCATCTGAACCGGCAGGCATTTCATTATGATGTTCACTGGGATTCCCCTGTTTAATAAGAGCAAGGATCTCTTCCTGCGAGAGACCATCATTGTCTAACAATGAGCCTACAACTTTCAAAAGGGCTTTTCCATCAAAGTCAAGTTTATCTTCACTCTGGTTCTTTTCATCTTTATTCTTTGAATCAGGAAAACTAAAGTAATCATCATCATAGTCGGAATCTGACTCAGAATCTGAAAAACGCTTTGATTTTACAATGCCTTGTTTTTCTAATTCAGTCAAAAAATCCCTTTCAAACTCTTCCCTACTCCTCTTCAGTGGAGTTTTTCCTTTAGAATCTTGCTTCAAAATGTCTTCTTGGCTATCAGGTTCATTTTGGGTTTCATTTATTTTCTTGATAAAAATGGAATGGGCAGAATCTTCTGAGACAATTCGTTGTGTTAGACTAACATGCTTCTCAAGCTCACCAAACATTTCAGCTTCCATTTCTGCCGACTTCTTTTTCTGCATTTCAGATCGAATATTATCAAGGGTTGACTGAAATTTGTACCTTTTCATTAACCTTTCCATTTGAAACTGAGCAAAATTTTTAGATTCTTGGGGCATTTTATTCAAAGTGTTCCATGAATTTTCTTTAACACGAGTGTCCTGGAGCTCATCAAATTTCATGCTGAGTTTCAAGGGGGAGGGCTTTAAACTCCTCACTTTCAAACTCAAACTGGTGAAGATTTGGGAGCCTGTAACTCTTCATAACTGATCTCTTCTCTTCTGCTGGTTCGGACTTAATGAGGTCTTTTCCTTCTTCAGGGAGAGGTGGTAATTCAAAAATATCTTTTTCGACTTTCTTGGGACGAACAACGTGTGCTGCACTGGGTCCTGGTCCACTCCTACCAAGAGCTTTTCTAACAGCCTGACTTTTCAAGAGATTTGAAAGGAGTCTTTCTCTCACTTGCTTTGCCTTGCTGGCTGCTACTTCCCGTCGAAGCCTCCTGGAAGCAAGAGTCTGTTTTTTCAGGTGTGGGACTCCCCCGTCAAATATAAAGACAGGCCTGATGCGGTAGAAGAGAAGCTTACATATGCGATGGAACAGAGTCAACAAATGGGCATTTGCCACAGCAGAACCACCAGGTCCTCTGAATCCTCGCACTGCTTGGTGGAGCCAAATGGACACATCAACACCTAATATCCTCTGTTCCAATGTTTCCAGAGGTACTGGTACCCCTGAACACTCAACAAGCTTCCACAGCCCTTTAACTCCCATGATTTATTTGTAGTGTCACAGATATCAATTATTAGTGAGTAATTAGCGCATAAAAAAACTTTTATCTTTATGAAAAAAATATCACTACAATAGTAAGAGGAATATTTTATCTACTGAAGTTATACTGTGGTACCAAACACAAACCTTAATTCACTATACTAGTAGCATCACTGTTGTACAGTAATTCACTCTGCCCATATGAAAATGCACCTTGTTTCTCTCATCTGCGCCTATTAGGCTGAACATTCTTGAAACATTAGCAGCAACAAAGCTTGAACTGCTGGAACACAATTCACCATTTATCCACTCCTAGAAATAAGAAAAAGTTTGATAACTGAAAAGGGACTTTGAAATATAAATAACTGAGTACATGAGTATTAATGTTCTAATATTAATGTCTATCAATATGAATTGTAAAGGCAGGAAAGACTAATATTCTGTCAGTTAAGGCTATAATATGCATTTAAAGAATTTATGTGCCTATTTTTTATTTGTTTTTGTTAAACTCAAGAGCCAAAATAATCTTTTTAGTACTGAACATTTAAAAACCTGACAAGAATACTGACAAGCATACCTGAAGTGAATATAAACCAATAACACAAGAAAATAAAATTGACCAACAAAATTAAAAGGACAGTTCCGATAATACCTAGCCATTTTTTTTATTTCATTACATTAGCATGGAACTCCCCTGACAGCCTCCTCTAATTACAATTACGAATCACAACTGTACCTATTTTGAAAAATAATGAAATGGAAAATAAATACTAGTAGCGTAGGCCTGAGTTATGACTAAGCTCTGAATACAGTAAGCCTAGGCTAACCGACAGCAAGTCCTAGCTCCCTTAACAAATAGGGGGAAACACCGCCTTGGATCCATCATCATCGGGTGGATCAGCCTTATTCACTCTATATTTAATTGGTGAAACAAGAATACAATTACATCTTTAAGCATATCATTCAAAAGACTAAAGTTTCATCAACATAATGTGATGTATGGAAGCGCCATACGAACAAAAATAAGCATGTGAGGTCTTCGTAATTTATGTTTTCAAGGCAGTTTTTAAATCCAATATGGCATCGACCGACTAAGGTGCCGTTCGTAACCGGCATCGATACCACGTCCTTCCCAGCCTTCCCAGCACTCATTTAAACAATATTAGTGTATATATGTAACATTTATTGATCTTACTCAAGATAGCAGTTGCAATCAGCACAATAAAACAACATTTTGTTGTTTATATTAGTGAAAGTATGAAACTTCTTATTCCCGTGGTCATGGTTTGAACTTAAATTAATTTTTACCTTGCAATCAGTGGTTTTATCCTAACTACCATCAAAACTGAAACTCCACAGTGTTTATTTGATTGTAATTATACACATATTGGTCTTAATTCACTCCAAATTGCACTTGAACTACATTGCTGTTCCTGGTTCCTAAGCGCTCACTCCACAAACACAGTTGCGGGGAGCACACGACTACACTGCTTATGAGGTGCAAAGCTTTAATCCCTTAATTGTTTACCTTACTCATTATTTAGTTTAACTTTCCTTTGTTATTTCAAAATGTTTATTTTAATTCATGTCTAATATCCCTTTTTTGCAACCAAATTAACCCCCAAAATTACAGATATTTCTAAAGTAGATACCAGCAAAATAAAGGTAAATGATTGAATATTACTAGAATGTAATAGTTTTAGCTTACGATTGCGTTTTTCGACCATTTCGGTCGAGTCAAAGTTGACCGAAGGTTGAAATTTTGGCACTTATCATTATTTATATGAAAAATATTTCAAAAAACTGATAAAGCTACAACCATGGGTTGTTTTTTGTTGTACTCTGAATTGTGCACATTTTAATATATAAAAAAAACTTTATGTAATGGCTAATTTAAAATGGTGCAAACATTACGACAATCAGACGAAAAAATTTATTTTTTTTTTCGAAAGTTACCTCGCGGACGTACGGAATTTTTTTTTTTTTTTCTTTTTTTTAATAACATTCACCATAAATCAAAATATTTTCTAGAGACTTCCAATTTTGTTGAAAAATAAGGTAAATAAAATGATTGAATATTCTATAATGTAAGAGTTTTAGCTGACAATGTGTTTGTTGACCATTTCGGTCGAGTCAAAGTTGACCAAAGGTTGAAATTTTGGCACTTATTGTTATTTATATGAAAATATTTCAAAACTGATAAAAGCTACAACCATGGGTTCTTTTTAGTTGTATTCTACATGAAATTGCACACATTTCCATATATAAAACTTTATGTAACAGCTAATTTAAAATGGTGCAAACATTACGACAATCAGACAAAAAAATTTATGATTTTTTCGGAAGAGTTACCGCATGGACGCAAGGAAAAAGTTTTTTTCATAAATTCACCATAAATCGAAATATTGTGCTAGAGACTTCCAATTTGTTGCAAAATGAAGGTAAATGATTGAATATTACTAGAATATAAGAGTTTTAGCTTACAATTGTGTTTTTCGACCATTTCGGTTGAGTCAAAGTTGACCGAAGGTTGAAATTTTGGCACTTATCGTTATTTATATGAACATATTTCAAAACTGATAAAAGCTACAACCATGAGTTATTTTTAGTTTTATTTTAAATGAAATTGCGCACATTTTCATATATAATACTCCATGTAACGGCTAATATAAAATGGTGCAAAAATTATGTCAAAGTGACGAAATAATTTCTGATGTGTCGCTGATGCTTTTTAGTGCGAGAAGAAAGAAATTCACGCTTGCGTGCCTGGTAATGGATGGCAAAACAACGCCTTGATCCATGAGCTCCCAGCACCCCCAAGGCGCGTGATTCAAAAGTTTTCGCCTAGTTAGGCCTATAAACTATTTTTCCGCGAATTTTTTAAAAAAAAAATTTTATATAGTCGATGTCCCCATACATCCAATCGGCACCCAACAGACAATGTATATCGACGTTTAATACGTCCAATCAGCGTTAAAGGGTTAACAGCATGTTTCCCATATTGGACGCACTACTGACAGCTGCTGTACCTTACTAGCTAAGCTTCAAATCTTCTTTGAATTTCCTTTGGAACTCTTTTCAGGGCCAATTCGGTCGTTCGTGACCTACGGATATACAATTTCTGGAAGTTTGACTCTTCGTAGACGTCTATTGCCTTTTTCAGCTTGTTGAAACCTGAAAATATCTGTTTTTCAGCAAAAACTGAAGTATTATTACACGGTAAACAAGGATTTGCGCATGCGCAATTCACAGCCGTACCAATATCCTCTATCGCAAGCAGGGATACGGCTGCCGTACCAATATCCAGTTCGTAAAGATTTATAAGGTAGATCTAGGGTACCTAGCTACTTATCGGCGGCGGCCTAGGCTATGGCAGTTGCGATTTTACTCTGCAGTTTTACCTACCTACTGAACAAGAATTTTAAGTTATATTTATTCGGACGACTGTAATGCACCCCCAGGGGCCAGTACTAAACACGGTGAAATACTAGGCTAGGTACATTGAACGCCCCAATCCCTAGTGGAAGTCGTATCCGCGGTTACGTTCCTTGCAGTCGGTGCGGACTGCTTCTGTAGAAATACCATTTTTAATTTAGTAAATACAAATATGATGCCTTACAGGTCAGTTCTACTAGGTATACACACGCAAACACCATTTGACCCTAGTAGGTACTACCTAGGTAGTACTAGGTATCTATGTAGTAGCTAAAAGGGGGACGAAATTAAGGTAGGCCGCTAACACTGATTACTATAGGTATTTGAGATCATTGTAAAATACTACATACATAAAGCTTATTGTATAATTAATGTGAAAAATTAGCTACTCACCAACGAGCCAGATAATTTTCCGTTAACATGAAACTTTCGGTTTCCTGTCAAAATGGCAGTACTAGCTAGGTAAGGCAAAATTTTCGAGACGCTTCAACTTTGTAGCGTTACTCAACGATACACAACAAAGTGGTTAGGTAACGTTGACAAAATAGTAATAAGGTAAGGATGATCTCTGTCACGGCTCCTCTAAAGTCTTCTTCACATCAGTTCAACTCTAATTCTTTTTCTTCTATATTTTCCTCGAGAGATTTAAGTACAATAAGGCTTCTAAGGTTCTACTATCTACGTCTTTCTTCGGTATATTCTAAACATAAAAACGAAAGTGAAACAACCATTTCTCCTTATTATTTTATAAAGCAAATCTTATATAACAATTTCCATCCATATTTAAATGCTTAATTGCAATGTGTTGGCTTCGGTCTAATGTAAACTGCACATGTCGCTTCTTTAATTTCCTGATTCTAATTTAAGGCACACTTTCCATTTAATCTATTTATTTATCGTATCTTTCTCATGCTTTTCTAGATTTCTTCTTGCATATCTATGTGACAGTAAGCCTCTCAGTTATTAATTTCTTCCGAATTTCAATTGTTTCGTTTAAAACTTGAATCAAATGAAAAAGATAGAATTAACTTGTAATAATAATTTTAAGAACTGTATGTTACAAAAATAAAAAAAAACACACACAATGCTCAATCTATGTAATCTTAAAAGCAGTTTTTAACGCACGAAAGGACAAATAGTTTGTAAGCCCAGAGGATTGCATTTGCAACGGCAAACAATACAAAACTCTTAAAGGAGCCCACTTAAAAACACATTACTAAACGTAACTACTACTAATGGTTACAATTGTTCAAGGGTCAATTAGCCCGGACCGGATTGACGGAGTCACTTGCTGTGGAAAGGTGAGATACTGAAGTTATACGTACGACTACGAGCTCTCCCTCTGGTATATCCGTTGTCTGGTGAGTGTTCTGTATTTTCACGGATTTTTTCTTTTGATCATGAAATTTTCTTGCTGGCTTCATCAGTGTTCATTCAACTATTGAATGGAAATAGTTAATGGTATTTGGTGTCTAAGAATATATGAGACTCAATTCTCTGTGCCTTATAATGCTTTCTAATTTACTCACTCAAATCATATATTACAATTCTATCCATACATTCATTCATATATATATATATATATATATATATATATATATATATATTATATATATAATAAAAAGGAGCCCATAAAAACACCAAAATATAGAGAGAAAAATACTTTATTTCAGAGACTGCTGTCTCCCTCTTCAGGTAGATGAATGAGAAAAGTTTACAGAAAAGGTGGTATTTATACCAAGAGATCCATCCACAGGTAAGCCAATTTAGGCCACCCCCGCTGATAATCTTCCTTTAATCTTCTTAAGCGTTGGTTGAATGAAAATCTTGTCGATCACTCTGAATCCCATGCTCCTTTTTGAGATGTTTCATTACCTGCCTCTCTTTAATCAAGGCCGATTCCAACATTTGACTCTGGTACCGGCAGTTGCTGCTATAAATTATACATGACAGATTCCAGTTTATTCGATCTATGGTTATCTTCATTTATTTGGTTGAAAATAGCTGAGTTCTGTTGTCCATACATAACTGACCATTTGTGTTGTATTAATCTTTGGGAAGTGACTTTCCTGTAAATCCGATGTAAGATTGGTCACAGTCCTGGCATGGGATTTTGTAAATGCCTGTGTCCTTAGGGGATGTCTTTTGTTGGAGGTTAATCAGGGATTTGGCTAAGGTGTTTGGGTAAGTAAATGCAAAAGGTTAGATTTTCTGAGGGTCTGAGTCACCGGCTTAATCCTGTCCAGGTGTGGAATTTTTATTTTATTGTTGAGTGTATCTCTGGTCTTGTCTTGAGGGGGTCAGTAGAAAATTACGTTTGCTTTGTGAATTGCTTTCTCAATTATATGGTCAGGATACTTTTAAAGATGAAAGCTGTTTAGGAATTAGTTCAAATTCTTTTTCCAGGAAATGAGGGGAACGTCAAACAAAAGACATACCCCAAGGACACAGGTGTTTACGAAATCCCATGCCAGGACTGAGACCAATCTTACATCGGATTTACAGGAAAATCACTTCCCCAGAGATTAATGCAACACAAACGGTCAGTTAGGTATGGACAACAGAACTCATCTATTTTCAACCATATAAATGAAGATAATCATAGAATAAACTGGAATCTGTCACGTATAATTTATAGCAACAACTCCTGGTACCAGAGTCAAATGTTGGAATCGGCCTTGATTAAAGAGAGGCAGGTAATGAACATCTCAAAAGGAGCATGGGATTCAGATGTGATCGACAAGATTTTCATTCAACCAACGCTTAAGAAGATTAAAGGAAGATTATTAGCGGGAGTGGCCTAAATTGGTTTACCTGTGGATGGATCTCTTGGTATAAATACCACCTTTTCTGTAAACTTTTCTCATTCATCTACCTGGGGATTGGGAGACAGCAGTCTCTGAATATAGTATTTTTCTCTCTATATTTTGGGTGTTTTAAGGGCTCTGTTATTAGATGGAATTCTGTTTGTAACGAACAATTTTTACAAGTCCTATATATATATATATATATATTTTATGTATATATATATATATATATATATATATATATATATATATATACTATATATTGTGTGTGTGTGTAAGCTTCATAGTATCTTAAGAACAAAAGTTTTTTTTTTGCAATACCTCATTGCATCTTCAAGGCTGTAATTTAAGAAAGAAAATCCCTTAAAATCTTCTAAACATGAAATTTAAATATCTAAAATGCACTATAAGGACGGACATATAACCCACCTAAAAATGAGTTAAAAGAAACTAAAAACAATTCAAAAGAGAAAGAAGTTAGTAAAAGTAAACAAAAACAAAACATTGGGTTATAGATTATGAAAAGCGGTGTGGATGCTGTTTGGGTGTTCAAAAGGGGTGGAACGGTGGGGGGAGCAGTTAAATAGGCAATTCCAAACGTAACTACTACTAAGGTGGTTACACGACCTGTCAGCCTGCCTGTCTACAAAGGAGTCTGAGCCTCTGCGGTCTACATTGACTACAGCTTTAGGACTACAATTACTAAGGAGTACAAATGGGAAATGGCAAATTACGCAAATGCGATAAGCAAAGTGAAAATTTTGGTTGTTGGTGACTCGGGTATGTTGTTTTACAGTACTGTTTGATAAGTGTAGTAAAGTTCTACTAAGAACGTGAAGTACCTAGCCTACCTACCTACTAGCTACTAGTACCTAGTACCTACCCTACCTACCTACGTAGCCTAGTATACTACCTAAGGTTACGTACCTAGCTTATTGTAGGATTGCCGGAAGGTTGTCAACTCGGACGTAGGCTTTTTTTTTTTCGAAGTTTGACCAGATCTCCTTGTGCTACTCATGTAGTCCACTCCCCATTTTTTTCTTTTGCCAAGACAGTTCAAGATTAGACCCACATCTGAACCCGAAAAATATTGTAGGCCTACCGGTAGGTCGTCAGTTCAGATGTAGGGTAAACAACTAGTGGACTGGCCAACTCACCGACTACCGAGGTTTTGGCCACCCTCCGAAAAAGTACTTTAACATGTCCTGACACCGGAGATGGTCATCAGTCATGAGTTGTTGGTGGTGAAAACAAAGAGCCCAAGACCTCTACTCTCCTTTCCAAGTATATGTATTTTCTCCAAAGTTAGAAATTAAGGCCATATTTTATGATTTAAACAGAGGGTAATGAAAAGTGTGGCCAATGCAGTGCACACCACCCCAAAATGCTTTCGAAATTTTTACTTACGATTAAAAATTTTTCGAAGATTGACGCCATCTCGATGTTTGCGGAGTCGCTTGTGTCAACAAACTTCCCATTTCCTGTGCTAAATCCTCCGCACACCACTTGTACCCATAGACTGGGGCACTTTCATCACAACAATCGTAACCCGACCACTAACCAGTACTTATTTGTACTTATTCACGGGGACTACGGCATTTTTTGCGGCATTTTGCGCTCTTCAATTGTTTATCAGTGTTGTCAATTGGTACCTATGTTTTTACCCTCCAAGCTGGGTATAAGACTTACACAAAACTGGTGAAATAAGTGAAATTAGCCTATCTATTTGTAGTATATATACATATTAGAGCCAATTTTATCATTACTGCATTACTATGACAACTAGAATTCATGGAAACCGTTTGTAAATGTATTGGCGTATGTGTGAAGCTCCACTAGATTGGCAACGACGCGTCATTTTTTCGTTGCATCGTCTGCTCGTACATACATCAGAAATATTTGTAATTTTTTGTGGTTAATTTGGTTGCAATAAAGGGATAATAGAAATGAATTAAATAAACATTTTGAAGTAACAAAGTTAAACTAAATAATGAGTAAAGTAAACAATGAAGGGAATAAACCTCATAAACAGTGTAGTCGTCTGCTGCTCGTAACTGTGTTTGTGGAGTGAGTGCTTAGGAACCAGGAACAGCAGTGTGGTTCAAGTGCAATTTGGAGTGAATTAAGACCAAAATATGTATAATTACAATCAAATAAGCACTGTGGAGTTTCAGTTGTGATGGCAGTAAGGATAAAATCACCGATTACAAGGTAAAAATGAATTCAGTCCAAACCCTGACCCCAGGAATAAAAAGTTTAATACTTTCACTAATATAGGCAACAAAATGTTTTATTGTGCTGATTTCAACTAATATTGAGTAAGATCAATAAACGTTACATATATATGCTAACATTGTTCAGATGAGTGCTGGGAAGGCTGAGAAAGATGGTGGATTGTCTGTGGTTAGACTGGCCAGCCACGTGATTGCTGCCATATTGGATTTCAAAATTGCCTTGAAAACATATTTTACAAAGAGCTCACATGCTTATTTTAGTTCTTATGGGGCTTTCATATATCACTTTATGTTGATGAAACTTCAATCTTTTGAATGGTATGCTTAAGTTGTAATTGTATTCTTGTTTCACCAATTAATTATCAAATGAATAAGGCCTGGCCAGCGCGATGACGATGGCTCGTCTGCAGTTGTTTACCCTAGTAGGTAGTAGTTTAGCTTTGCTGAATTGGCTTAGCTAGGTATTACAATAAACTCCAAAATTCAGCCTTGCATAGGCCTAAAAGCATGTACAGATACCAAAAAAGTGCTTGAATTAGTATGCTATTATTTTGTAATGTAGGAGAAACTCCTTCATTCTAGAGGAGCATAGAATTCTCGGTATGTGGCCTGGATGGGCCACGACTCTTGACTGATGCTCATGGTGGCGAATTTAAGTACGACCTATTTCGGGAAGGTGGTCACATTCCAGGATTATTGGCTGTTATGTTGCTGTACAGTCATTTACCTAATACCTAGTTTATTTTTTGAAAGGTTGCATCTTTTCAAGCATTTCTAACGATTAGCTCTGCCTATCTTGGGTACAAACCATTTGTTTTGGTCTTGTCCCTTCATCCTGCAGCCTAAGTGTAGCCCAGGCCTAATAGATTTTGGTTAACCCATGTGTGTGTTTATTATGATATCAATTGCAGTTAAAACAATACATTGTGTGCATCTGCATTAACAAAAGAAGAAAGGTTTGTAGTATGTTTTACTTTATACCATTATGCAATATAGGTGTTTTTAATGCTGTGATCTTAAGTCTCCTTAACATGATTAGTATTCAACTTGTGTTCACATCTATTGCAGGTATATTTCAGTTTCAACCATTATGGGAAATCTATTATATGATATTTTTCCCGATAAAAGCACGTGATAACAAAACACTTTCTTCTCAATACATTATTGTCGCTAATGCATACTTACAGAGAAAAAAAGAAAATTAAAGTTTTTTACCTCGAATTTTTCCTAAGTCGGGAGAGGTGTTTTCCTCTACGGTAATGTTTACTTTTAATGAGCCTCTAACTTACTTTTCTTACGCAAACAAAAGCAGTTTCCAGTTACTCATTATTGGCTGAGAGGTGTGACATCGTTATGACTCATGGGTTTTCATAACCAATTACGAAATGACTTGAGTCGAAAACTAAGTTTCACTAGCTTTCAGCGGAGTAATACAGTTACCTGTCTATTGGTCCACCCTGGTATCCTTGTTTGACTGAATACTCGAATAATGAGCAAAAAACGGCATTTTGTCTTCCTGTACTATGGCAGAGGTAGTGGCTGGCCCTTCTGGCATTAAATTTGACAGACCTTCGATTCCTACCGATTGTTTGCAGTGCAATGTGGTCGTCGGTACCGCCACTTCCTACTTTTAAGTTGCATGTCAGGGAACCTTGCAACGGCTTCACGTTTTCCCCTCAAAGCACCAGCACATTTTTATCAACCACATTGTTTAAGGTAAGCTTCATTAATTTATAGAGTTATATTTGGTGTGGTAGTATAACGATGTACAGCAGTACCATCACTTTTGGATTTGGTTTGATGGATGTTAGGTAGTGGCCTTAAGGGGGGGTCGCAGGGGGGCGAGCCCCCCCCAGCTAGGAAGGTTAGGGGTACAGGGCCCCCTAGGTAAGGTTAGGTGGTTGTATTAGGTTTCGGTAGTGCCCCGAAAATCACTGTGGCCTTAAGGGGGTCGCAGGGGGGCGGAGCCCCCCCCTCTAGGCCTAGGTAGGGGTACAGTGGGCCCTAGGTAGGTTAGGTGGGTTGGTATTAGGTTCGGTAGTGCCCGGAAATCACTGTGGCCTTAAGGGGGGGTTCGCAAGGGGGGCGGAGCCCATCCGCTAGGCCTAGGTAGGGGTACAGGGCCCCTAGGTTAGGTTAGGTGGGTTTTGTTAGGGTTTGGTTCTGTGGTGCCCTGAAATTACTGTGCCTTTAAGGGGGGGTCGCTGGGGGCCCTACCCCCCTCCCCCCAGGTAGGCCTAGTTAGGGGTATGGGGGAGGGGAGGGGTGCTGGAACATTAATTATTCATTTATTGCAATATCATTCAATGCCCCAACACCCTCCCCCCCCTTCCACCCAAAATCCGGTTCCCAAAGGGTGTCCCCCATAATTGGTGGGATGAACTAGGGTATACATAGTAAATCTCTAAATCGGTTGGTTTGCAGTCAAAATAAAACGTTAAATTCATTGAAACCACCACTATTTCTGATGCAACAAATATATTTTTTTATTGCATTTTTCCAAATTTGGCTGAAACTAAAAATTTTACCCTATTGCAAATTTGCGGTTACCTAGATATTTACTGACTTTTGCTCATGTTTTTACCATTCTTCCTGTGGGGCTCGTACTGAACAGGGTACTCATGGGAGAAGTGTTTATTACATCAAATCTTATAGCGAAAGAAATTAACTTCAAAACATTCAAAGCACTTAGTATAACATAAGTAAAATTACTTTTTGTTCAATTTCAAAATACGTATAGTAATGCTTTAAAGTTAAAATTTTACCCAAATTTATAAGCATGCAAATTTAGCAAGGACAGATAGGCTACATGGATGCATCATAACCTAACCTATTTTAGTGCACTGTATCCTTACATAACAGAAAGACTTTGCCCTCTCTGGATTCTTACTTGGCACGAGGGTCAGGGGGGGGAGGTTTTGCCATTGCTGGATCACTATCCTACCCTGACCTAACCTTGTATTCTGTGTTCTAACTGGCAAGGTTAAGGTTAGGATGCCATCCTTTGTCACTACTGTAGCCTTGATTAGAAAATATCTCTTACCTTTGAGGGTTTGGGGAGGGTATACACAGCTAGAAGGCATGCATTTCCTCATCCCCATTCCCAAGATTTTTGTAGAGAAAGTCTATTATTTGGTGGAAAGGATTATCTTATTTCCAGATTATGTCTTTGTGATGTAAAATGTATCGCTAAATGTTCCTCATTGACATTTCTTACATACAAGACTGCCCCTGCCAAACTGTAGAAACTGTTGTGAAAACCTTAACAAGTTTGAACATTTACAGATATTTTAGCACAAGATTTTATTACGTTTAAACTGGTGGAAAACAGATGGTAATCATTACCTATCAGAAAAATGGAAAAGCATCCACCATCGCTCTAGAATAGCACATATGTGAAAATTGCATATCTCCCAATAACTGAGGACTTTGAAAATTGAAGCAGGCCCTCATTTTGTTTCTTTGTGATACAAATGGTTTCCTTAATGGAAGGACTATTCCTCCTGCAACTGGCATTGGTTTATTGAAACTTGGTGACTAGGAGTAGTTAACTGGTAATATAGGGGAACCCCTAACTCTCAATGTTTTCATTGAGCACTTTTTCTTAGCCCATGTTCAAATTGATCAAAATTGAGATTTCTTTGAACAGAATGGTAAACCGTTAAGTGTGGAAAGGATGGAAGCGGTTGTTTGGGCTTGGTTTATGTCCTTGGCATTAGTTTAATAGTTTTTGGTCCTGCATTTGGAATTCCTGTGAAGAGTATGTTGGCTGACCTCCACGTGGAGAGGCTCATCATTAACACGTAAGAACAAAAGGGCGGATTGCCAATTTTTTCAAAGATGATTACTACACCTTGATAGTGTTTGACTCCTTCCTACAGGGCTGCCTTCTCATTCCCTTCTGGTTTCATGAGGTTGGTTATTGAGGGCTAGTGACCAGCTGGCACTTCCTGAGGGCGAGTCAGTGGCCTAGTTTGTTTTGTTCAGTGTACCACCAGTCAGCAACCTCGTTGTGATGTTCAGTTATTGAACTTGGTAAAACAACTCCTGACTAGGATACTTATACAGTTATAAAATAAAAAATCCTCTGGTTTGTATACTTGGAGGAAAAAATACAATTTACTTTAAAAAACTAAAAATTTTATTTTTCCATTTCTTATTTTTCAAAATTGGTGCAGGTGTGATTAATAATTGTAATCAGGTGATACCTTTTGGGGAGTGTAAACAGTAGTGCTTCAGGATACGAAATTAATCCATTCTGAAGTGGCTTTCGTAACCTGATTTTTTTTCGTATCTCAAACCACATTTTACATGTAAATTGCTAATTCGTTCCAAGCCCTTCAAAAAACACCACAGTAAATTTTATGATAAAGCTAAATTGACCATAACAATGAAATACAACAAATTTGGACCACTCAATACCTAACATAAACTATACTACGTATACCTGTAAATAAAGTGTATTAAGTGTACATGATACAAGAACATACTGTAGCACATATGAATAAAATGTGGAACCTTACCTTTCGAGTGAGCATTTCCAAAAATGGCGACAGAGGAGGGGAGGACAAATGGCAGAAAACATGAACACTTTAACTTTAACGAAACACATAAAAAATGTCGGAAAACATATAAAACTAAACTTTTAACGAAACACATTAACAAATGGCAGAAGACATTAATACTACTTTACAAAAAGCTTAAAATTAAATTTTTTTTTATTTTTGCATTTTTTTTTTACTTTTTTATACTTTACGTTTTTTACAAAATTTCAATTTCTTCACCAGCTTTCAACTTTGTTTCTTCGTATCACTTGGATCTTCCCTGTACTTCCTTACTCTACTAAAGGCCCTCTTTAAAAAATAATTATCCAAGGAAGATTGCTTCTGCCCTGCTTTTCACAATGTTCCTGAAAATGACTCAGGCAAAATTGTCATTGAACTGCGCAATCATAAGACCTGTGTAAGCCTTTTCGGGGTGTGTCTTTTCTACAATGATTGCACTTTAGAAAACAGTTAGAGCATCCTTATTTTTTTGCCGTTGTCATAGGGTCCTCCTCCTCCTCCTCGCTGCTGCTAGAGAACTCTTCTTGAATGATTGCTATGTTGCATGGCCTCCCAACTCCTTCAGGTCGTCCATCGTAAGCTCCTCTTGGTGCTTCCTCGAGAAGGTCATTGATGTCGTCCTCGTCGACGACCAGCCCTTGCTGAGTGCAATGATCTCGTCGATCTGTTGCAAAAACAGTTTCAGGATCATCAACTGTTTTTCTTAATCTGCAATCAGCTTTCGCCACGTTGAATCCGTCGAAGTCTCGGGCGGATACGGCATCAGGCCAGAGTTTCCTCCACGAGGTTTTCAAGGTTTCACCTCAAAACCTCCTGCCAAGCTTGATTGATGAGTCGGATGCATATCATGATATCGAAATGCTCCTTCCAAAATTCATGCAAGGTGAGGTTTGTGGTATTGGTGATGTCGAAATTTCGCATGAAAATTAGATGTTTCGGTATGCAGCTTCTTGAAGTTCAATATCATTGCTGGTCCATGGGCTGGAGGAGAGGGGTGGTGTTAGGCAAAATATAAAGAACCTTGATGAAAGAATACTCCCGCTAGGATACCTTTACTTCGGGCGGAGGAGAGTGAGCAGGGGCATTGTCCAACAACAGCAGACATTTCAGAGTGAGGCCGCTTCTCTTCCAAGAATTTCTCCACTGTCGGGCCGAACTCAGATTTACCCACTCGATGAACAAAGTCTCGTTTACCGAGGCTTCGCATTAGCCTCCACATCACTGAAAACTTTCGTATGTCAAGGCTCCACGTAGTATATGCTTATGTTAAGTTTCATTAAAAAAATGGTTTGGTATCTTAGAACTGTTCCTTTTAAGTCTGTTGGTAAATTTCATTTTCTTGTGTTACTGGTTTATGTTCACTTTAGGTATGCTAGTCAGTATTCTTGTTAGGTTTTTGAATGTTCATTCTCAAAAAGATTATTTTGGCTTACAATAATTATTTATTTTTTGCCAATCCAGGTGATGGATTTTGAACATAATTTGAATCATTGTTAGGTAATATGTTGTGTATTTTAATGCAGTATTGTTACTTCACAAAATAAAATTTTGAATGTTCATTCTCAAAAGGTTATTTTGGCTTACAATCAATTATATATTTTTTTGCCAATCCGGTGAATAGATTTTGAACCAATAAATTTAAATCATTGTTAGTATATGTTGTTTATTTTAATGCAGTATTGTTACTTCACAAAATAAAATTTTGGATGCTTGTACTATGATACTGTGATATCTCTTGATCAGAAGTAAACTGCTATGCATATGCATGATATTTTGGCCATTAATTTATAATCTTAGCTATATTTTTTTCTATTTATGGGAATGGTTCACTTATATTTTATAGTTTATTTTACTATAGTATTATGGCTTCTCTCATATCAAGGTGCATAATTGACATTGACTAATAGTCTGTGAATGAGGGATTATTTAGTGGCTGATGGCATATTCAGTGTTCTTCTAGCTTCTCCCCTTGCCTCAGAAGAACCTGGGTGCCATCCATCATAATATATTTTCATGTCTTTGGCTGAGGTACAGCATAACTTGGTGTCAGATCCCTCAAGTCAAACTGGTTTGTGTGCTGTCAAACATGCAAATTGTTTTCAGACAATTTGATGTAATATTTTTTAAAATTCTGGCATTGAAGTTCAGTTTAAATGAACTGTTTTGTATTAGTACCCCACATTTTCTGCAGTGAATATTGCACATTATTTGAAGGAACTAATAATTTCCTATTATTTATGATACGGTGTTTGAAAACCTCTTTGGTTCATCTAATATGTCATGGATGTGCGCTGAGCAACTCACCGTGGACAATTGGCTGCAGTGTAGAAGTAAAAGTACATGAGTATCGGGAAGGGACACCAAGTCAACGTCAGTATTTGCATTGAATTATGGGATGTTGGGGAAGGTAATTCAATCCACAAGAATCTCGACATGTATTCTACAACCCTGTTCATGGTTTGTATGATTAGAATTATGGTTTTTTTTTACCTCCCTTCTGGTGGGGAAAGGACCTGTTAAAAGGGATTTTTAGCTTGCTTAGCTATTAGATTCTTTAAAAGAAAAAATAAACTCAAATTCAAACACTGTTGTGTGTCTTATGTATCATATGAAATGCAAACAACTGATGTAAAATATCCGTCTTTGCATATTCTTGCAGCTAGGTCTTTTAATGTTTATACTGCCTTGTGTATTGCCAATACTGTAGTGTCTATGGGGAATTCCTAAAAATGATCAGTCCAGTACCATGTTTTCTTCCTTGACAGACATCTGTACTTATGATTTTGTTGTATTTACTTTGTATTTTTTCTCTACTGCACACTGTGTACACCACTAACCCATGGTATGCATAGTTCTTAAAAAATTTTCTTCCAATTACTTTTAGGGAAAATACCAGTTCCTTTATAATTTCTGGTTTTTCAATAGAATTAAGACTATTTTCTGATTTGTTACTGTGGGAATATGAACCATTGCCTTTTATGTTTTGGATTATTCCTTAGGGCAAGCTTTGTCATTGATACTTGCTAACACTGTAGTTAAACCTGGGTGGTAGGTGTATAGGAGTGGGAACCCCCAACCCTCATCTGCTGTCATCAAGCATGTTTTTCCTTTAGCACAGTAGACTTAAAGTGTCTTGCTAAACTGTGTGACCATCAAATTGAAACTTTTTTTTTTTTTTTTTTTTTTTTTTTTTTTTTTTCTTAATGTGAGTATGGTTTTATTTTACCCTCAAGGCATCAGTTCCTATGTTAGCTGACAACTTTGTGTATGTGAGGATTGTCAAGTAGCTTGCTCTCAGACTGATATCAAAGGTTAATGTTCCCCTTTTATGTGTTACAGAGTTCCTTGCTAAGATTCTCTGCTTTGCATTCATCTTCACCCAAGGACAGGCTTCTGTTTCTCTTGGAAGCTCTTTCATTATATGTATCTCCAAAGAATGGAAATCTTTTTGACATTTTCCTGGAGACAGGTGAATCAAATTTTTTTTTTAAGAATTCTAGTTGTTAGCTGCTTTGGCTAGTAATTTCATGGGCTTATATTCAAAATCAAGACTCTTAACTTGGAGCTTACTGCCATATTTAGAGCAGGCGCTTTGCTCTGTTAGAATTCTCTTGTCATTACCTTTACTAAATTTCGTCTATGTGATTTTACACAAAAGTCCCATGAGGTTTATTTGCTTGGACCTGTTGTTGCAGCAGACAATATACATTTGGCTGAGAGTTCCAGATGATTTATCTTGGATACTCTGGCACACCAGGGGTTTACATTTTTTGAATAGTAGCCTTGACTCCTTTTGTGCTTGGTAAGTGTACTACATCAGAAATGTTGTCAATTACAAACAATGTTTTTACTGTCAAGCATATTTTTATACAAACATAGTCATAATTTTGAGTGCTATCCTTTCCCTTCTTCAAATGGAAGGTGGCAAAGAGGAATGTATTGTATCTACTTATAACATGGAGTCTGCTGGATCCTTTGCAATGGAGTTTTTTCTTTTGTCAGATCTCTGAGTTACTGTACCTGAGTTTATGCACTAAATAAAGCTACATATGATTAATTGGTTTGTGTAAAGGCATTTTTCCTATAGAAAGAACATTCGATATTACCATAAATTTACTAACTGTACAATTTTTTCTTCTATGATTGGTCATTATGAAACTCATTCCCTTCGTACAAGCAATGAGTACATACTCATGATTCCTGTGATATATAAGCAATTTTTGTTTATTTATTGTTTGTGTTTAGTGTTTTACCTAACTAGTCAGTTAATTTTCTTATATTTCTTTTTGGTTCCAGGTATCATACTGGTTCATGACTTGACAAATAGGAAGTCACAGCTAAACTTAAGACAGTGGCTATCAGAAATCCTTATCCGAGAGGGTGGTGGCTCAAGATCCCGGTTGCCGTTAGTTGAAGGTTTTGATGCTGAACAATTTGGAGGGTTTACACAGGTATATGGTATTAAAAAGGTAGCTATTAATTGCATTTTTCTGTTTAACATCTAGAAGCATCTGGGTGCCACAGTCTATGGGGTAAGCTTTATCATTGTAGGGATGTTGTTTTAGCTTATCGTAGGCACAATGACTAGGACAATTTTATTATTTGATATGCTAGTTGCATTAAAATGTTTATTGCCATTATTTGCTTAAGCAGCCTTTTATAGAACAGTGCTTGCTATTTAGTTAGTATGTTAGTCCAATGTTTAGTTGGTTTGAGTTGACAAGCCAGTGGCTTAGTTTGATGTAAAATATTAAGTGAATTCATGATTGTTAAGAAATGAAACCACAATAATCCTTTTTGTTCATTTATCTTTAGTTCAAGTCTATTTTGCTTGCAGCTATCTAACCGCCCCGTTTACTGACATAAAAGGAAATTAGTCCATGGAATAGTGTTTCTCTTACCTTACAGATTTATGATGCATAAGTTTAGCAGATTAATAAAAATGGCACCTGCTTTTTTTACGAGATCAAAGTTGTAGTTTACTAGGATACAGGGAATGCTTATTTTCACATAAAGTGGGAGTAAAATGCATGTAGAAGAGAGTGTACAGTGGTCCCCCCATATTTGTGGGGGATGTGTACCAGACACCATGCGAATAGTTGGAATCTGTAAATATTTGGAATCCCTATAAAATCGTTGGTAACTGCCTATTTTGTTAGTTTTAAACTCATGAAAACCCACTAAAATTGTTATAGCTGGTTTTTTTAATAGTTTTATCACATGAAGTGCATTATCTAGCCCTAAACCCCAAAAACCGCACCAAAATTTAGCATATTGGCAACCCTGTTACCTCCTATTCTGTCTGCCAATTGGCAACACTGCTGTTGACAATTAGAAAACCTTCCCTTGAAAATCAGTTGTTAACGATGCGCCCGTGTTGTTTACATCACGGCGCCTCTTTATAAATTTCTTAAACCTTTTGTGCCTTTAAAGCTCTCATTAATTGTTAATAGCGACTTTTATTTGTTAATTACCAGTCACGTATTACATCCACGAAATAGTGAATTAACTTTTATTTCTATTGTGGTACGTATTTATGTTGTATTACGAACTTTTGCGCGACCCGGAATTATGTTACCTGTCCGACAGTCCAATGGATTGCCAAGATAATTCGATGCTTCCTTCTGCCAGCAACATCAGGAATTGCCCGGCTTGTGGGACAAGGATGAGTAGCAGGGAGTATGAACCCTTGCATGTGTAGCTTTTGTCGTGGACAGGTTTGTGACTTGACTTCTCGTTGACTTATGTAAGCCTGGGTCTGACGAAGACATGACGACTTATATGAAACATCAAAGAATCTTGCAGCGTAACAGATTGATTAAGAGAAAAAGAAATTGGTAGCTAGACCTGTATCTAATGATTTCCTTGACTTGTGCGCTCATGGTTCTGCCTCTTCGGTTTCGGTATCGTCTGATTCCGATTCTGAATTAATTGATGCTTTGCCACCTGTACAACCGGTAAATAGTGAAGTTGTTTCTGATGTTGATTCAAAGTTTTTGGCGATGGAAACTAGTTGGAAACAGAAATTCGAAAAATTACAGCTTAGTTTAGATAGAGACATTTCAGCCAAGTTTAACAAGCTGTCAGAGAATTATGAAGAAGCTTTTACTAGAATGTCTAACACTCTTTTAGATTCATTTTCAGCTCCTCGTCAGGTACCTGTTGACAGCACCATGTGTAACGGTGCGACAGATACCCCGGCTTGTGAACCCCATCGTGGCGAAGGCCTAGGGGAGATCCGGTCTGGGCAGGTGCCTGACGATTTCCCTGTTAGTTCCCGTAAGTGCCAAAGGGCGCTTATTTAGGAGGAGGGGGAGGGGTATTAGTGTTAGACCTAAGATAGCTAGTTGTCAGGATCTACTTCAGGGGAAGTTTCTCAGTTAGGATCTGACGATGATGATGATGACAGTGGAATTCGTGTGATATTGATGTTTCTTTGAACAGTGGTCGTGATGTCGAGTTCAAGAAACTTTTTTTTGTTCCGACAACGGCATACAAACCTTCGGTCCTTTTACAATAGGAAGGTACTAGCGGCAGCTGGATAGGTCGTAAGCTTTCGAACAAGGGGTTTCGGTAGTTAACTGCTTGTCGACAGGCGCGCGCGCGCGACTGGGAGGTAAACAAACCACTTTTGCTTTCGGCCTGCTGGCGTGTAGACGTGTATCATCGCTCTCTGCCCGCTTCATCGTCGTTGCTTTCGCATGGTTGTGTTTTTCTTTTTCTATTTATCTAGTGAAACTGAATTGTAAGTACAATCATTTCATATTTATTTCCATTGAATTCAATTGTGAATTAAAGGATCTTGGTTTCTCCACGCCCTCCGATTACCCGAGTGCCGCGGGACTGAAGGGCGTAAGTGCGGGAATTCATTTTTCCAGAAATGATCCTCGTATTGTGTATGCTCGGTGCCGAGGGCGGGAGAGCGCTCGCTCCGAGCTTATATTTTGGTTGGAAATGTGTAGATGAAAATCGTAAGTAAGTGCCCTTTTGTTCCGACACGGCATACAAACCTTCGGTCCTTTTACAATAGGAAGGTACTAGCGGCAGCTGGATAGGTCCGTAAAGCTTTCGAACAAGGGGTTCGGTAGTTAACTGCTTGTCCGACAGGCGCGCGCAGGCGCGACTGGTAGGTAAACAAACCACTTTTGCTTTCGGCCTGCTGGCGTGTGGACGTGTATCATCGCTCTCTGCCGCTTCATCGTCGTTGCTTTCGCATGATTGTGTTTTTCTTTTTCTATTTATCTAGTGAAACTGAATTGTAAGTACAATCATTTCATATTTATTTCCATTGAATTCAATTGTGAATTAAAGGATCTTGGTTTCACCACGCCCTCCGATTACCGAGTGCCGGGACTGAAGGGCGTAAGTGCGGGAATTCATTTTCCCCAGAAATGATCCTCGTAGTGTTATGCTCGGTGCCGAGGGCGGGAGCGCTCGCTCCGAGCGTATATTTGGGTTGGAAATGTGTAGATGAAAATCGTAAGTAAGTGCTCTTTTTCATTATTATCTTTTTTTGACCTGTATGCCCGTTGCCGAGCGAATGCGCTCGGCACGGAAACTTATTCAGTATGGAAGTGGAATCGCAAGTACAGTATTCTTTTTCATTTTCATATATTTATTTTGATTGTAGCAATACTCATTTTGGATCAGTTTCCGAGCTTACCCGGAAATTGATCCTTTCCCCTTTTTATTTGAATGAAGTGAAATCGCAAGTGCAGTTTCTTTTTTCATTTTCATTTTTTATTGAGATTGCATTGTTTACTGGGATCAATGTTTCCGCTATTTCCCGGGAATTGATCCTTCCCCTTTTTATTTGTATGAAGTGAAAAATCGCAAGCGCAGTATTCTTTTTCATTTTCATATATTTTTTGATTGCATCAATTCTTATGGATCAAGGTTTCCAATAAACCTTGATCCATAAAGGTAAGGAATGGATCCTTTTACCTTTTACCTTGCGCTCGGTACCGAGGGCGCAAATGCGCTCGATCCGAGCCCTTATTCATTGTGAAGTGAATCGTAATGCAAGATGCATTTTCATTTTATTCCTTATTATTGATTGCATCATCAATTTATTTTTTGGTTCAAGTTTCCGCTCAGTCAGGGAATTGATCCTTATGCCCTTGCATTCGGGCCGATGGCACGATTGCTCTCGGCTCTTATATTGTTGTTGGGTACATGGGTACTGTGCGGGGGTGGGGGTGGAACGAGAACCCCCCCCCGCTCAGCTCCCACAGATGGCCCTTCCCCTTGGGGGGGGGAGGAGGTTATCGGCGTTCTTCTCCTCGCCGATCCGTGGAGCGCGGGGGAGGGCGCTCGTGCCCGATGTACAATTGTATTAGGGGTCTTTCCACTCGTTCGGAGAGGGCTCACCCCCCCGCGCGAGGGACTTCCCCCCCACTAATCGCTACTACTGTTATTTCCGCAGGTGCTACTGCCACGAGGGTGGACCTTGGTGAGGTATGGGCGTCCATCATTTGCAGGGCGTGCTAGTGTCCATGGGGCTGCGGTTCTATTGTCTGGGCCTACTGCGGTCACCCATGGAGTGGTGACCACGCAACCAGGTGACGAACGTCCCTCCTCACCTGGTGTACTCGCCTCACGTGGTAACAGTCTTGCCTACAGCCGCTGTGAAGTGTGGCCGTTGCGCCGTACCGAGAGGGGGCGTGCCGCCGCCGCTCGTGGTTGCCGGCGCTGCAGCGACCACACTTCCGCTGCCCTAGAGCTCGCCCCTGGACCTGCCGCCGGTACCAGGATGTTGCTGGCTGCTGCTCCACTTCCTGTGTTTCCGGTGCTGCTGCCGTACCTGCCGATTCTGGGCTGACTGTCCATGCAGTTGCTGCGCTGGCTGTCCCTGCCGTTGCTGCGCTGGCTGTCCCTGCCGTTGCTGCGCTGGCTGTCCCTACCGATGCTGTGCTGGCTGTGCCTGCTGTTCCTGAGATGCCCATACCTGCTGATGTCGTTCCCTGTTCGTGGTGGTACTACCCCAGACTTTGGTCTGTCTGTACAGGTGCGTCCCGGGCCCTGTGGCTTCGGCTACAGCAGCCCCGGCTCCGCCCTGGATAGCAGATCTTACGTCTGTCCTGAGGAAAGCTGACGAAGAAGAGGAGGAAGGTGTCGTCGTCGTCGTCTTCATCTTCTTCATCGTCGTCGGCTGCCGCCTCTTCCCCTTCGACTCTAAGGCTTCACAGCCGAGGAAGAAGAAGGTTGCCTCCTCCCTCCTAAGAAGTCTCCCTCGGAGCTTCTCGGGACCCGTCTCACCTCGGTGGGACGGGAGGGTTCCTTCCGCTGGTCCTCCTGCTCCTTCGGGAGCGGGGCCCGTCTCTTCTTCCGCAAGGAAGAAGACTACGGGGACCAGAGGGGGGTACCGGCTAACACCGGTACTTCCTCGCCTGGTGTCAGTGATTCTGCCACTGCATCAGGGTCCGTCTCGGCCTCTCGTTCGCAAGGGAGGTACTGAGTGTACGGTCGCCTACCAGCGACCGTGCAGCCAGGAACCAGACCTCTGAGTCCGCTCAGCGTCAGGTTCACGGCACGGGGCGGAAGACTGGTGACAGCCGCTCACGTGACTCTCACCAGACCACTCTCTCACTCTCCGCGGCGAACAGCTGGCTACCCGGGGACGTGACGGTCCACGACCGGCCACGGGCTGAGGCTGGGGAAGAGGTCCTCCCGTTCGCCGGTGCCAGCCACGGCTGGAACCAGCGACGTGACGTGCCGTGAGAACAAGCACCGGTCTCACTGTGACAGTGGAGCCTGCAGGTCGCCTGACCGTCGCTCTCACAGAGAGCGATCGGGTACGGCAACCAGCACCAGCTCTTCTGACACTCGAGATCGGGCCCCGGGGCTGTGCTCAGTCCAGCCGTTCTCCACAGCGAGACGGTTCGACCAGGCTGCAGCTCGATCGCCACCGCGGGTTGACGATCGCCTGCAGCCCTCCAAGCCTGCTGGTTCTGCCAGCGAGCGAGGAGGGAGCGTCAGGTGCTGCCTCTCCCGTACCTTCAACCTCCTCGGGTTACACCGGGAGGAGCGAGGTATTGAGGAGTGATCGTGAGGGGTGCGCCCCTCATGATCCCACCACGACGCCCACTACGTGCCAGGCACGGTTCTTGGACCGGCCAGGACGTATGCGCAAGTGGATGGGGAAGACCGAGAGGGCTGTCGCTCCCCCTTCTTAGGAGGAAGGTTCTCGGAATATGCCGAGGTTATGGCGCTGATTCGTCAGCACAACGACCTCGGGGAAGGATCGCCGCTCCCACCAGCAGAGCCACGTCTCGGCTCGAGTCGTTTTGGGGCCCGAGAGGGACCCAAAGATCGACGGTGGGTCTGCCGCGATCGGAGCTTGCCGACTGTGTTGAACCAGGTAGTCTCTCGTCTCCGGACAAGAAGGCTCTCTCAGTTCTGGCGGTCGAACAAGCTACTTCACTTCCTCTACTGCGACAGAGGCGTTTCTACGTGTCTTCGGACACCGTATTTGAATACCCCTTCGGTCCTCCTGAGGTTTCGACCTCGACGAGGACTGGAATGAGTCGGAGGACGGTATCGGCTCTCTCCTGTCAGGTGTCGATCAGCCCCACCCAGACGACGTTCACAGTGGCGGCAGACCCTTACCTACAGTATGAGTCCGTAACCCTCCTCGGGGGAAAACGTTTTTCTCCTGACGATACGTTTTCCCAGGCTCTGAGAGGCCATCGCCGTAAGGCGATGGCTGCTCCTTTTCTTCTCCAACTGCTAGTTCCGCTGGGAAGGCGAGCCAGTATCCAATTCCTCCCCCCCCCATTCCCTCTCTCCTTACGGCTACGAGGGAAAGGGGAGGGATCCTACAGAGATTTCGCTGTAAGATCCCACGTTAGGGGCTGCGCTACCGGGGGGACCTTCGGGTCCTACCTGACGTAAGCCCCGGTCGTTGAGGAGGGATCCTGCCCCTTTCTCGATTCTACGGGAATCGAGAGGACCACCAGCCGATATCGTTTGACGAATTCGGTGGGGGGTTTTCGCAGTGCTTAGAATTCTACGGAATTTCTAGCGCACTCAGAGTGTTCGAGTTTTTTACGATCTCCAAACACTTAGGCGAGACCACGGTCCAAAATGAGCGAGAATCCCCGATAATTGTTACACGATAATCGGGAAAAACCTCGCTTATGCTCGAATTCCTGTAATTTTCTAGCATTGGAAGAAGACTGCTGCTGGAAGAAGGAGTATCTCACAGTAGGCGTTTAACCTGGAATAGAGAAGAACGGACGGGAAACTTCCAGTTTGGCTTGAACTATCGTCTTCGGTATTCTGTTCACCATTGAAGCTTTCCTTTGGGAAAGACTTCTCCTTCACTCTCTTGACTAGAGAACGAAGGTGGTCGATCTCCAATCCTTATTCTCATTCCTCGAGGGGAAAAGAATTTAGGATGGAGGTCGTGGTACAGAACCTACAAATATATACGTATATTACCCTCGCGACATGATTCTTTAACAGTTGAATTGTCCGGGGGTAGGCGCATACCGTAGTTAACTCTACGGTTTATTGTAGTGTCTTACCGAACAATTATAGAGCCGTGATTTCCACGAGCGGCAGGATACTAAATTCAAATTTAGCGCGTCGGCGTCGCCAACACTGGTGGTGATGACGTCATCTCCCTCCACTCGCGGGAGAACCAGGTACAACTGCCCAGGTGAATCCAATTCTTTTCCTGCCGGCGTCCGGTGAACATCGGTGGTCGGTGCGGTTGATGACTTTGCTTCGCTTTTTTCTTGTGGAATTGATCTTCGGAATTGGTGAAGTACTCTTTTTGGCGTTGTTGTTATTTTGCTTTTATTTAGGCGTTGCCATGTCGGATCTAGTCCGTCGGGAGTTAGGTTTTGCATCTCAGGATGTAAAACTAGATTATCCAGTTAGAATATGATTCTCACACTAAATGTGTTAAGTGTAGGGGACAGGTTTGTTCAGCAGATCGAACATGTAACGAGTGTAGTGATTGGACTGATTCTCAATGGAAGTTTTTTAGTTCATACTCGGAGAAATTAGCTAAAGACAGAATTAGAAAAGCAGCGCTTAGGGAAAGTAGACTTAGCTCCGCTTCGTCTTGCGATGCTTCTGTTCCTTCTGTTTCTCCTCAATTGTTATGTCTCCTTTAACTACACCTCCTATTCCTCCTACTAATCCGCTTCTCCGGCTTCCCGTGTAGTTTCTTCCGACACCATTGCCAGTCTGGAATCGAGGCTAGATCAGAAATTTTCGGTACTAGCGAATACGGTTTTGCAACTTGGTAATTCAGTTAAGACGTTTTTTGGAGAAAGCGGCTTCAGGTAAGAGTGTAGTTGAGGGGTGCTTCTGTCTGTCCTGACACGTCTCCTAGACAAAGGTCACTGTCCAGCTCCCCCGCACCGGGGAGAAGACATACCGGAAGTCCAAGGGAGTCGATCGGGATTTGCCCACAGACAGGCGCCTCTCTTGTTGAGCCTGTTGCGCCTCAACAGGGCTCGGTTAAGCGTTGGAAAGGTGTTGCGGTCAGACGCCTTTCGAATGATTCAAGCGATTCGTCTCCGGTCGCGCGGCGCTCTTGGCGAGATTCGCGCCGTTTCGCGTCCTTAAAGAGGCGTTCAGGCGCCGATTCTTCGCCTCCTCCAGTCAAGCGGTATAAGGATCCTGAGAGTAGGGTTGCGCCGCGACCATTAGCGACTCGTTCGTCGCCTCAATCTGTGCCTTTTTCGGCTCCATCTACTAGTAGAGATTGTGGTTTTAGCGCTGTAGCTAGCAGTTCTAAGGGTGTTTCTTAGGCGCTTTTTCGTCTGTTACGCCTGATGCGCCTGTTTCGCCTCGAATTTCGGCGGCTCCGAGCGAGGCGCAAGTAGTTTTTCCGCCTCCTGCTGAAACATTTAGGCTCTTCCAAGCCTACGTTAACTGTTTTTGATTCGTCTCTGGCGCCTTTGCGCAAGCAGTTAGAGATGTTAACCAACTGCATGAAATGAGTCCAAGGGTGGTTCGAAACCTTTCAGATCTGGTTGTAGTTCCGTCTACTTCTTCGGCGGTATCGGAGAATGAAGAAGAAGTAGAGGAGGAGGATTCACATCACCTCTCGTGTTATTCACGTCTCCTTAGATTTCTTCTGGTATCTTATCCAGATTATTTTGAGAAAGCGGCCCCCGCGCTCCCCAACTTCGACTTTTTTGATGAGGAGGAAAACTTCAGACCCTCTCCTCCCAAAACTTGTTCTATCTAAAGCGGTTAGACATTCGTTGAAAGAGACGGAGAAATGGATGTCTATGAAAAGAGACTTAGGGAAGGCTCTTTTTGTTTCTTACCCTCCCTCTAAGTTGCTCGTAAGAGGTATGGTTTTATGTAACTGGGGAAGCTCCTTCTCTGGGAGTTTCGCTCCTCCCAGGGAGACTTCTCCAGTTTAATCGACTCCTCTAGAAGATCTGCTTTCGCCGCAGCGAAAGTTTTCTTTACAGCGCCTGAGTTGGACCACGTTGTAAAGAATCAATTTAAACTTTTGGAAGTCTTTAGCTTCCTTGATTGGACTATGGCGCTTTAGCGGCCAAGATCGAAGACTGTCCTTCTCTTCTCAGGAGTTAGCGGAGGATTGGATTGGTGTTCTGTCCTGTGCGGACAAATCCATTAGGGATGGATGTGATGAGTTAGCTTCGCTCATCGCCTTTGGTACCCTTAAGAAAAGGCAACTTTGGTGCTCCTTTGCTTCTAAAAGGGTTACGTCCCAAACAGAAGTCTGCTCTCTTGTTTGCTCCTTTTGTGAAAGATAACCTCTTTCCAGACGATGTAGTGTTGTCAATTTCGTCTGCGCTAGATAAGAAATCTACTTCGGATTTACTGGCACAGTCTACTAAGAGACCTAAAGCTCCTGTGGAGACTGTTCCTTCGGTTTCTCCTCTGACCCAAGCTCCTTTTCGAGGGAGAAAACCCAAGCGCTTCTTTCGGCCGAAGTCGAATTTGCGACCTCAGTCTAAGGCTCGGCCAAGGTTAACAACCAAACCTTCCAAATGAAAGCTCGGTTCTTCATGCACCAGTGGGAGCCAGGCTGGC
>NC_087216.1:19008128-19015824 GCF_015104395.2 Macrobrachium nipponense | reverse complement strand
GGACCAACAGCAATGAGATGATACGAAGCAAAACTAAAACAATACGATTAATATTCGTGACAAAGATGATCCACGTTTTGGGGCACCAGAGACTCACTAATGGTTCGGAAGGAGGTGGCATAGCAGTAAGCCACTCTCCTTGATGTGGCACGAACTTCTTGGGAAGGGGGAGAGGGAGGAAAGGGGAGAGGGAGGAGGATGTGCCCAGAGAGGGGCAGGCGAGGGCCGGGAGGCGGAGGAGATGCAGGGAGTGAAGGCGATGGGGGCACCGAGCAGCCACCACTATTTTTGGGCATGTAACCCAACCTTTTGGGCGATGGCCCGCACCTGGGGGCACGCGTCCTTTATCAACACGTGCTATTTACCATACGCTGATTTCCTCTTTTTAATTTTTCTCCTCTTTAATTTTTTTTCTTACCTTTTTTTTCTCCTTTCTTAAAAAAAGATGAAAGGGACTTAAGATTCGCAAAATATAAGAAAACTTTAAAATAAAAACGCGAAGACGATGCTAAGATTAATATAGAATAAACAAACATTTGTAAAATCAAATTCAATGAATAGCCCTTTAAATCCTTCACCCTATCGCCTGTAACTTCCTCGACAATCCAAAGATTTTAAGGCAAACTTAATAAAAATCTCCTTAGAACCGGGTGTCTGTGTGAGTCGCACTGTCATACGAAGTCGTTCTGTTCTGTCCGCTGTAGAGCAAATCGCTCAAAAGAGCGCAAAACCTAAGAGCTTTCCTTAGTATTATTATTATTTTTTTTTTTTACAAAACTGTAAACTGTAAGAATCATGACTTTAAAAGAAAGCAGTTTGTCTAAACTCACCACTGTAAATATTTTACATTATTGTAAATCAAGGACGGTGTATGCGTCAGCAAAAGCTTTCTCTCTCTCTCTCTCTCTCTCTCTCTCTCTCTCTCTCTCTCTCTCTCATAAACTCAAGAACCATATAAATGTCATAATATAATGAAATGAAAACTAAAAACTGACATCTTCAGTGTAACCCTTCATTCCTTAATCAAATTACTAATTCTCACGTGAAAGTGTACTCTCTCTCTCTCTCTCTCTCTCTCTCTCTCTCTCTCTCTCTCTCTCTCAAGAGCCTGATCTAAAATGACTAATCCCTCTCTCTCTCTCTCTCTTCAGGAGCCTGATCTGAAACGACTGATCTCCCACAGGGGGAGCGCCAAAGGCAGCTCATGACGACGCTCTCTCGGAAAAACCAATCATTCCAGAAGCCAGGGGAATCACACCTGATATGCAAACACGGACAGGGATGCCACCCTCAGGCATTCGCCTGCAATCTGGACAAGTTTCTAAACCCCCGGAAGTCATAGACGCTGTCTGAATGTCTCTTAAGAGAAAAATAAAAATCCATATAACGTCAAGTATAAGGACGTATATTTACAGCGAAAATCACCTTACAAGCATCGGACTCACTACAAACACACATACACAATATATAATATATATATGAATAATTATCACATCACCGTGATTCATATAAATTATTCGAGCTACAAATGTCCTTTAATATCTAATTCGCTCTACCCCAGAATTGATTTACTTTCATATATGTAAACCGAAGGGGAATTTTTTAGTTGATAATAATTTCGTCCTCTCGTGGGTTCGAACCACCTTCCAGCGGACAGAGACGAAATCAAGACGTCTGTGACGTTATCGATCCGGCTAACAATATATTTTATATATATATATATATATATATATATATATATATATATATATATATATATAGTATATATATATATATATGTATATATATATATATGTTTATTTTATATATATATATATATGTATACAAATATTATATATATACATTTATACAGTATATATATATAATATATAGATATATATACATATATACATATAAATACTATATAACATACATATATATATATATATATTATATATATATATATATATGCGTAGGATTGCAATAATCTCATTTCTCTCTCTCTCTCTCTGAGATTATGATGTATATATATATATATATAATATATATATATATATATACATACATACATAGAGAGAGAGAGAGAGAGAGAATGAATTATTGCCAAATCCTGAACGCAACGCTCACCCCCTATCTATTTGCCTTCCCTCGTGGACAGTTTATTTAACAACGAGACGCAGCCAATAACCACTTGAAATTAACAAAAAGATAAATATCAGACAATACAATAGTCACAAAAAAATGAGTTAAGGAACACAAAAGAAATAAGATGAAAGAATATCACACAAAGACAGGGAAAATCATTTAAAAAATTTTAGAAAGACATCATAATGTTAATGAGGAGATGAATAAAAATATATGTTACAAAAAGATGATATGAACAAAAAATATATATTATAAAAATGAAGAGATGAATAAAATAATATAGATTATATGAAGAGATGAATAAAAAAAATAATTATATAATATAATATTATATGATATATATATTATATATACATTATATATATATTATATATAAAATGAAGAGATGAATACAAATATATATGTTATAAAATCAAGAGATGAATAAATATACATATATATTATAAAATGAATAGATAAATAAAAATATATCTGTTATAAAATGAAGAGATGAATAAGAAAAATATACATATATTATAAGTGACTATAACAATACAATGGAATATGAAATTTATCCCAAAGACCAACAGCTGGGACCTACAAGGTTAATCAGCCCTGAGATAGGCTTTGAGACGCGAAAGGTTTGAAAGGTGTAACAGGAGGAAAATCCCTCAACTACACTTGAAACAATTATTAGCAGAGCGTGGAATATGAACGGAGGTACAGTGGGAGGAATGAGAGGGGTTGCAAAGAATCTCACGTGACTTCATGACATTCTATGGGAGATATAAATCTCAGTACACTTCAGTTTACTGACAGCATAGCTGAGTGGTATAAGAGCATAAAAACACACATACTCACATTCACAAACACACAAACACACACACACACCACCTTCCGGGTACTCTACGACGCTTTTAAGGAAAGGACTATCTTCCCTTTAATGGCTAATAGTCACGTCCCTAGTTACTCACAGAATTCCTTTTAAAACAATAACCCAAATTCAATAACTGTTAAACGGTAATGCCGACGGTGAGGGAATGCAATTATATTTACGATGGATTAAGAGAGTCACAAGACAAGAATTCCTTCGAAAACAATAACCTAGATTCAATAATACAGTGGAAGGGTATATGCAGTATATATTGCCAAAGGGGAACAAATGCAATAACATTTAAGATAAACACAACTTGCATTTTCGCGAAGATATGTAAAGATAAATTTGTCCCTAAAAACAACATTTCATAGCGTTTTAAAATCAGTATTATTTTATCCGCTTCGCAGGTTGGAGTATGTTTATATATATATATATATATATATATATATATATATATATATATATATATATATATATATATATATATATATATATTATATTATATATATACGCACACACACACACAAACACTACTTCACATGTATGTGAATGTATATAAACAGTAATTTTTTCTTGCAAATTGGCGTTCGTTATTAAAAATAAAAAAGAATAAACCGAACGCAGAGAAATCAAAACGCCAACTCATTGACCTCACATCCCTTTGATTCAATTCACAGCATGAACCCTTACTTTAGAGTCAAAGCAACTGCAAACCAAATCTCATGTTATAATTAATCAGCGGTGAAATGTCGGAGAGTTAAAGATATATACGTATATATATATATCTTTTTTTTGGGGGGTGGGGAGGGGGGTCAAGTGAGAAAGAGATCAAGTCAAGAGTGCGCGATTCAGAGAAATCACTTTTGCCACATTTTTCATTAATTCAGCTCCGGCAAGACTACGACTATATAGGCAATAAACAGTGTGGTCCTACATTCACTATAACCATACACACACACACACAAATATATATATATATATATATATATATATATATATATATATATATATAATAATATATTTATTTTGCCAATGTAACTACTTCTGTCGTTCACTACTTGCTAAGGGTGGGAGCCAGTCCAACGAAACATAGTCCTTAGCTTTAAACCAGAGTATTTTAGTGGGCATTTTATACTTCAGACGTATCCTGGTTTAACACTATTTACACGCGCGCGCGCGCACACATATATATCTCTCTGAACCACAGGTGAAGAAATAACGTAGTTTTTAGGCCTTAATAATATCTGTAAAACAGGTGTGTTGTATAACGCGCTCTCTCTCTCTCTCTCTCTCTCTCTCTCTCTCTCTCTCTCTCTCTCGTGTGAAAAACCTTTGATCTCCTGACAGACAGACGAGGGGGGAAACATCTTTGACACTGAGATAAGACATCTGTAAGCACTGGGGAGCAGCAGCAGCAACCCCATAGAGAGAGAGAGAGAGAGAGAGAGAGAGAGAGAGAGAGAGAGAGAATACTGAAAAACTCTTAAACTGTACACAGCCTGATTTCTCAGGTCAACGAAAGAATACTGTTGATAGAGAGAGAGAGAGAGAGAGAGAGAGAGAGAGAGAGAGAGAGAGAGGAAATCCAAAATAAAAACTCCCAATAAAAGTGAAATGCAGACGTTTGAATCTCTCTGAAAAACGAAGGAATTCTCTGGTATCCATTCCTGAAGCAAAAAAGATAATATAATAATAATAAGCTTTTGAAACTATCAGAAACTACTGAACCCACACATATACGCACGCGTTCACACAGCAACTCATTCATTCATGGCCCCCCCACGCGACTCACAAACACACACACGCACAAGACTATAGACAGAGCAGCGCAAAACTATAAACGCCAAACCTCGTAATAACGTGACCCGGAGCAGAGAACGCTGACCAGCCAACCAATCCAAGCTGTGCTGTATCACCATCTGACATTACCCAACAACATAAAAGTCTAGACACCCATGGTGTTCATGTCTCTCATGTGCATTTCATCACTATTCTCTTTGTCAACAGTGTTTTTATTTTCCTCTCTCTCTCTCTCTCTCTCTCTCTTTTTGCTGATTAATCATAACAAAGGGAATCTGTTATGATGCTAGCCAAAATTAGACATGAATTAACACAGGATGTGTGTGTGTGTGTGTGTGTGTGTGTGTGAGAGAGAGAGAGAGAGAGAGAGAGAGAGAGAGAGAGAGAGAAGCGGGGGGGAGGGAAGTGGCTAAACAGGTGTAAAGCACAAACAATATATCCGTGACAATCAATACTTCGGTTATTCATGAGGACATGACTGACTGGCTTCACGGGGTCACTGTCACATAATAGGTAATCATGAGCAGAAAGACATAGTTACTGCCTTGCTGATTTGGGGAAACTAAAGTATCACATCCAAGTTATCAGGGCAAACATATACACAATGGGCTCCTTTTATTAGATGGAATTCTGTTGTTACAGAACATTTTTACCAGTCAGTCATATATATATAGTATATATATCTATATATTATATATATATATATATATATATATATATATATATATATATATATATATACATTATTAAGTAAGCTGGCCTTAAGCTAATCGAACAATTATCTAAACATATACTACTCAAAAGATCAGTCTAAGTTCAAAACTAGAATTATTGTCTATGCTTTCATTATTAAAGTAACTACCGCAGCTAAAGTCACGACAATAAAAATAATGATTATTAAACTTCCTAACCCTCATCAAATCGAACCTACACTCAGGTCAAGTTAGGTTTGAAGAGTAGAAACGCACACTCCACTGAAATCCACAACAAAGACAATTTCGACGGTTTAAAGTCCAGATTTATGTTCGGTACTTAGAATTAATAACAATTTAAGCTCTTTCAGATATAGGAAAAGAATGACAAATGTCGACCCATAATGACATTCACTGCGAAAGTACTACTACATTAACAAATGACGGTGGCCATTACACACAAAATATGCCAAAGCTGTGTTAATACATACGTGAAATCAATGAGCGGCCATTAAGGCCGTGGGACTAATACGACCATATCAATTATGGAAACTGAGTAAATTGAAGAACTCCCGTACGTACGCGCGTGTCATATATACCTGTTTTGGCGCAGTTTAAAGATCAATGAATATGCTATATATCAACAGAATACTCACATATATACGTACAATCAAAGGAATACCCACATGCATACATATATATCATACATATCAATTCAATACATACATATATGCATACATATTGGAATTCTCTCTAATACATACATGTCAATGGAACACTCTCATAAATGCATACATAACAATGGAATATCATAAATACATACATACATACTCAATGAATAATCATTACAACGGAATACTCATACAAATACGTCCATAGCAAAGGAATACTCTCATGCATACGTATATATTAATGGAATACATACATGTCGTTGTAATACTCCCTTGTACATATACATGCCAATGGAATACTCTCATACATACATACCAATGGAATTATATAAATATATACATACATACATACTCGATGAATAATTATTACAACGGAATACTCAAATATGTACATATATATCAATGGAATACATACATATCACTGGGAATACTCTCTTATACATACATGCCAAAGGAATACATAAATCACGAAATATATACAACGTGATGCTATATATAATTTTCCTCCGTGGCATTACCTTTATTCATTACATACATACATACATAGTACATACCAATGGAATACTCACATACATGAACACATACATACCAATGGAATACTCTCATGCATAGTACACACATACATAAATACGCAAATTTCCAGATAATTCTATTTACATTAAACTCATGACTGCGTCAAAGTATAAATGACGTAACAGACAACAATAACTGGTTATTGATTAAATCACTGACAATCACATCACTCTGTATCCAATAAAACAGGTAACTCTGCTAACAAATAACTGAACTACGGCAATCACGGAGCAATAATATCGCAAATAATAATATTAACCGTTATTAACCTACATAGAGAACTGCTGACATCGGCACTACAGAGGAAATTAGATATAAATCAGCAATGAACAGCTATCACAATGTAATATTCGCCCCGTTTTTCACTGGAAAACCTGACTCTACGGATACTGTAATGCCACCATTAGGGACTGTAGCCAACATTAATGAAAGAACAGTGTTTCTCGTGCGCCGCACTGTAGGCAATGCAACAAATCTTTGAGCTGTTCCTGTTCTTACGTTGCATGGGACCAGTGGTTATTCAGCAACGGGACCAACGGCTTTACGTGACTTCCGAACCACGTAGAGAGTGAACTTCTATCATCAGAAATACACATCGCTGACCCCTCAGTGGACTACCCAAGAATCGAACTCGCGGCCAACACATTTTACTACATCGTTCACTCTCCATATCTAGGAGGAAAACCTTTGGACAGACCAAAAGAGACTATAGTCTGTTCTTTTGGACCTAACTGTGAATATATGCAGACGATATCATTGAAGATAATCGAGATCACCATCCATTGCAGTTATGTCAGCAGCGAATATTTAAGTAAAAAAATAAAGAATAAAAATAAAAGTCGTAGCAGCTGGTTGAACTACACAGAAATAGCTGTATAAAATATTTCGAAGAAATAAAATAATCGGTGCAGAATATCATTAGCCTAAGCATACACAATTCTCGCTTAAAAATAACTTCCAACAATCGATGGTACTACTGA
>NC_087216.1:19003128-19005628 GCF_015104395.2 Macrobrachium nipponense | reverse complement strand
AAAGTCTACAGGTATTCGTGTAACTATCAGAAATTCATTATTTGCCTAAGGTAATATATATATATATATATATATTATATATATATAATATATATATATATATATATATGTGTGTGTGTGTGTGTGTGTGTGTGTGTGTGTGTGTGTGTGTGTGTGCGTTATAAGGAAATCTCTGCATTTATGCTTATTCCAAAAAGACATTAACGAATTTCCATTAAATTCATTGCAAAAATGTCAAAATTTTAAACCAACGGAGTAAAGATAAACAATTTGTTTGGAAGTCAAGTACAGAGCAACAGAATGTCTTTGATTTTAACTATTGCATCCAACGTGTACTAAAAACTTGGAGAACATCTTTGGAAGGTATAAACGGTGACGACTTTTAAACAATGCCGCCACAGAGATCGTGGACATCGGCCAAATCGAAAAATGGTGACTTCAATTATCTTTAAAAAAAATAGAAAGATAAAACATGTGGCGTTCGAATGCAAAATCAATTGCAGACTACAAATCATTTAGGAATAACTCCACAGATAAGAGAATCAGAATCAAAAGAAGAAAAAAATCATATCTTACTATAATGGGCGTAATGTTTGTCCGTCTGCCTGTCACTACAGGCTGCTCTAGGAGCAAGAGGCCGTGCTGGCATAAGGTCAGCTTAATCTCAAACAACAACTGTCTGTCATTCAATCACGGCAAAACGGCTGATCCGATGGGCATGAAACTTGGCCGGGTTATAGTGAGGACCCCTAAGATGGTTTACAATGGCGTTTCAATCCTACCTCCAAACCCACCTCCAAAGGGAGTGGGGTTGAGAAGAGATACCCTGAAACGGAGCTGGTTCTGCCCGTGAAACGAGGCTGGTTACACCCGTAGACTTAGTTACTTCAAGCATTTTTCATACATAATTTCTGTATACATATGTTTGTTAGTAAATATGAATTTCTTCTTTACAGAACAATAAGGTCGAGAATTAATCAATTAAAAGTTCCTGTTAACCCCAGAAGTTAATTCTTTCTCTCCGGGAGTAGCACTGCTAGAAATGTCAACTTGTTAAGCAGTGCCAAAATATGCAATCTAGAGACCAAGCATAAACAGTGACAGAAGACTCTCATCTTAATAAGGAACCCTAGCACTTATCGAAAGCTATCTCTGAGTCAAATGTGCGTATCTTCCTAACTAAAAAATGAGCATAAGATGGAGGAACGATTTTCAGTAGTCACGATATTTTTTCCTCTTTATTCCGATTTAACTTTGGAATGAAATTGACGTCTCACTCTTTGAGCCAAGCAGATAATTTTCTATACAATTTACGTAGAGATTTAGTAGGATAATTAAGTAAGATCAGGTACGTACGCACATACACAAAAACATACAATAAATTATATATATATATATATATATATATATATATATATATATATATAATATATATCTTTATTCAACAGAATCATAATTATTCTTACGAAATATTACGAAAAATTCAAATACCACTTAAGGATTTGATCTATTCAGATGACAATAATATCGTTCATTAAAAAAACTTAAGCATACAAATAATTCTGAAACCCAAGATGAAGTCGGTGATAAAGTGCCCACTATGCTGCCAGTAGCCTTAATTTAAGAGTTTTCCAAACCTTGATTCATCTAAGTAAAATTACAATTTACATTCGAACCATGATATATCCACATTCAATCTTGATTCAAGAATAAGACACATAACAACTGCCTTCAGCTATGAATCCTTCAGTACGATTTCCTCGACACATGCAATAACTGAATCCTGCGAAGGACAATGAAATCCTTCTCGAATCCTATAACATCGCCACTTTCCAGGAACTTACCACAAACCAGAGGGTGGTGTTATTCTGGAACATCAAGACCTGACCAATTACAGGGGCTTAGGCCACGAGATATGAAACTGAAGCACTGTACCTGTTTGTCTATCCTGACTGATTTCTTTAGTAATAGTTGTTATTATAGCCTTGCGAATACAATAGGAAACCTACGGAATACCGAAGACAATTTGACCTTTTATTAATATAAGTATGGTTATAGAATTATTCATATACCCTACAATTGTTTTACATAATATAGAACAAAGATTTTAATACCTTGAATACTGCGTGGATGCTCATTCATAGTTAGTTCCTTTACGTGGAATAGAATAGATTCCTATGTCTCATACAACATTGCATGAAGTTTGCTTGTGCTCCACACAATATGGCACAAATATAAAGTTCTGAATTTCCTATATAGCATAGTGTGAAGGAAACTTTCTTCGCGCAAGGGGCAAAATACACCTACCATACGATTTATTCTAAGTTTTTTTTCTACATACTGAAAACCACACCGCATGCATCTCAGCCTCTCATACAGACAGTTATCATTCTGCTAATTTTCCAACAAAGCATAAATCAACATTCTTCACTTCTTAATCACACTGGGGAATACATAGAAGCATTTAAGGGAACAAGCAAAAAACCTCGCCCCCCCCCTT
>NC_087216.1:18993128-18995628 GCF_015104395.2 Macrobrachium nipponense | reverse complement strand
AAATAGGATGGTATTTAACTCTGATAAATTTGAATCAATAAATTATGGAGACAGAGAAGGAAAGCTATATGCATATAGGGGACCTAATAATGAGACAATCACAAATAAGGAAGCAGTTAAAGACCTTGGTGTGATGATGAATGGAGGAATATGTTATGCAATGATCAAATAGCAACTCTGTTGGCAAAATGTAAAGCAAAAATGGGAATGTTGTTACGGCACTTCAAAACAAGAAAAGCTGAAACACATGATTATGCTTTATAAAAACATATGTTCGTAGTCCACTTGAATATTGCAATATGATATGGTACCCACACTATCAAAAGGATATTGCACAAATAGAGGTGTACAAAGGTCCTTTACAGCTAGAATAGAAGAAGTTAAGGACCTAGACTACTGGGAAAGACTACAATCCTTAAAATTATATAGTCTAGAAAGAAGAGAACGCTACATGATAATTCAGGCATGGAAACAGATAGAAGGAATAACAGAAAATATCATGGAACTAAAAATATCAGAAAGAGCAAGCAGAGGTAGATTAATAGTGCCCAAAACTATACCAGGAAAAATAAGGAAAGACACAGAACATTAATCCACTACGCACCAGCATCGATAATGCAGCGTCTATTCAATGCGTTGCCAGCTCATCTTGAGGAATAATATCAGGAGTGAGCGTAGATGTGTTTAAGAATAAGCTCGACAAATATCTCAAACTGCATCCCAGACCATCCAAGATTGGAAGATGCAAAATATACCGGAAGATGTACTAGCAACTCTCTGGTAGACATTAGAGGCGCCTCACTGAGGGGACCTGGGCAACCCGAACGAACTGTAAGGTCTGTAAGGTAAGGTAAGGTCTCTCTCTCTCTCAGAGAGAGCTGGTCCTCCAAAACGTATCGAAGATGATGACTACTCGAAGTGAGGCATTTCCGGCAGCGCCCCAGCAAACAAAGACTTGACGCTGAGCCAGGTCTTCTCCTCCTCCTCCTTCTTCTTCTTCGTCAGCAGTGGAGGATCATTACTCGTAAACGAAGAGTCACTGAATTAACAGAGGAGACATGACTATCCGTGGAATATACACGTTTACTTCGGAGACCTCACGCACAATTTTAGCTCGTGTGTAAAGTGATAAAACATCCAGGCAGTGCCTATAGGTCGTTATGTCCTTAGTCAGATACTTTTAAGTATATACATACACACATGACGGTTGTATGTCATGTCTTTATTCAGACTCATACATACATACATACATGATGGTTATAATCACAGACACGCATTATGTATATGAGCATATAGCCCATGCCAGTTTCATTTGCCCTGTGATACACGTACGTACATTCGTACATAAATATATAAACACACTCATTAAAGATTATATAATATATAAGTAATATATATATATATATATATATATATATATATATATATATATATATATATATATATATATATATATATATATATATATACATCATTCATCCTATCATAAGCAAATTAATAACAGAAAAACTAAAACTACGAGTTTAAAATAAAAAAAAACATCAGTAGTATTTCTCGACGAACTAAAAGGACAAAGCGAAATAAATAGCTTGGCCGAAGCAGCCTCGCTAAATAAAGAGGGAAAACAAACTGTGCCAGTGTCAAGAGCCCAGAAACACACTACCTGGCAACCCTCTAAAATAATATGAGTCTAATTAAAGAAATCATGTGACGACAACACTCTCCTCAGCCGAGTGCGGCCGAGATAAGATACCGGGATACTGAAGGCTCGGGCAGAGATATCATAACATCATCCGGAGTTGTCACTGACTGATAAGGATGCCACGTTATCGGAGGAAGCATTAATGAATACGGGTTAAAATATGGATTAAAGTTTAATATGAATTAAAGTTATGGACGGGACAAATCACTGTCTAAAGCTTTAAAGACATTAATAAGTAAAACAGATAAGTAAATAAGTAAATAAATACACAATATACAAATTATAATGGAAATATATAAAATAGATTTTCAATAAATACGTATACAAGCATACATACGGACATATACACACGTATATCTATGTGTATATAAATAAACAGATAAGTAATAAATAAATACGCAATATACAAATTAAATGGAATTATACAAAATAAATTTAAAATAAATAATATAAATGCATTCACACAGACATACACGTGTATATATATATATATATATATATATATATATATATATATATATATATATATAATATATATATATATATATATATATATATATATATATATATTATAGAGAGAGAGAGAGAGAGAGAGAGAGAGAGAGAGAGAGAGAGAGAGAGAGGAGAGAGAGAGAGAGAATATTTACTTCACCGCCACCAAAACTTCCTACAAATTTTATGGGTGCATTCTCCAACACTGCCAGACACTACTTATGCAGAATGGGCAACACAGCTTCCTACTCTATTCGTCAATTGTTTAGTATACATTCTCGAGCCTTATATAATTAACGACTGCCG
>NC_087216.1:18983128-18985628 GCF_015104395.2 Macrobrachium nipponense | reverse complement strand
ATATATATATATATATAGATATATATATATATATATATATATATATATATATATATTATATATATATATATATATATATATCATAAGTATATATACAGTAATACACTCAATTTCATCTTTATTCCTTAAAATATATATACTGACATATCTAGTTTTTTTTTTTGTCTGTATTTCTCCTCATTTGCATCACCTTCAGTCTCCAACGCCCATGAGAATAAAACCAGAGACGACACAGCAGCTAAGCCTACCCTCGCACGGCATGCAAATGACTCGCCAAAGATATTCAGCGATTCCCGCAGAAATCCAGCTTTCGATTGATGTCCGAGCTTCAAGAGGCTGTTCGTCGGCGGAATCGAATGTTATTAAGCCCCGACTGGAGGCAAAATCAATCGATGGCACCAATCACCAACGCCTCGAAATCACTTCCCCCAAGTTGTGAGAGAGAGAGAGAGAGAGAGAGAGAGAGAGAGAGAGAGAGAGAGAGAGAGTTAGCAAGCACTTTTGACGAGTCTTTCCGCGGAAAGCTCGCTGTGACGTGAATTACATCTTTCAGCTACGCCTTAAAAAAATAAATAAATACACACACACACAAGGCTATGAAGTGATTTACATCTCTCGGTGACGTCTTAAAAAATACACACACACACAGGAAAAGCTCACCATGACGTGAATTACATCTCTCGGCGACGCCTCATTGAAAACACACACACACTCACACTCACAGTTCGGCGTCGACTTCGCGACTTCGCTCGCAGAGAAGTTGACACAAACTTCCGCGAAAAAACTAAAAAAGTTTTGCCATGGTCTTCGTTAGCATCAACCGGATCACTTCTTTTGAGAATCTCTCTCTCTCTCACCAATCAGTGATCGTTTGTTCAAGAGACCGTCTGCCTGGGAAAACGCGACCAGCCTTAAGTCTTCTCTCCTTAACGAAGGTGAACTTGACATTGCTGGGCAAGATTCTCGCACGAAATACGAAACTGTTCTCGTGAAGAACAGGAAGCGAAATACAATCTTACCATTCACGCTACAACAAAAGTAATCTCCGAAAACCGAGCTTCCGGTATGAGAAAGAAGGAAAGGATGATGGATCTATGAAACACGATTGCGCTTTATAAACACACAACTATTTGAAATATAAACTTAAAAATGAATGGCCTCCATTTTTTCTTCCCGTGTCTGCGGAAGTTATCATATATCTCACGAATGGTTGGAACTTGATTCATCAAGTGGCACTGCTGAGCTGTTTAATTCTAAATCAGACAACGAAATTTTTTAAGTGATACTCGTAAACAATGAAAAATACAAGTCTGACTTAAAATTAGTAGTATAATACCTACTACTACTTCCCCTTCTCTCTCATGAAAATAAGTTCAAAACAAAGCACCCATAACCTTAACAAACTTGAAACCATACCAAGATTAAAGCGTTATGCAACAAAGCCTTCAGAATATGACTGTTAATCATTTTCGCAGTGCTCAACATCATCGCAAAGCCAAGGTCAAACGAATGAGGGTTTATTTCCATGTAATTCAAATTTTTGACAAACAAAACATAAGTGACATAATTGGAGTCAAGGTTACCAAGAGATACCAGCCATGCATTCATATTAAAAAAAAAAGAATAAATAAATAAAATAAAAGAATAGTCTTCATAAAAAAAGAGAGCATAATCTTCATAAAATATATATTTACAGCAACAGCTCGAACAATGAGGTCTTAAGGTTTCCATTTTCTCGGTACCTTGGATACCAAATTTTCACTAAAAACCTAGAAACCTAAACTCGGAAATGATATGAAACTTTTTCTTCTCTATCACTATATCCAATTAGTCAGCTGTGTGGCAAAAAGTTATACCAAAATCAACAATAACAAAATATCTATGTAGAACTTTCATATCACAATAAGCTTTTCAATCATCTTGTAAATTTGGCAAGTTGCAATAGTATTACACTTGCGTCAGAGTTCATGCCAAAGCAAAAATAGACGCGAAATGCCTTGGTTTATGTGCAAAAGAAGGTTGGGAAATGTAAGTGCAAATCATGAATGAAAAACCCAACTGGCCTCAAGGACACACAAATGGCTCTGGCAATATAAGCCAGAAAAACCACTCAATACTCTTTCATGTAACAAACTGGCTTAGACAATCCTGGATGACTAAACACGAACTGCTAAAGTACTTATGCCTTTAAACATGAGCTGCTAAAGTACGGATGCATTTAAATATGAACTGCTAAAGTACGGATGCCTCTAAACATGAACTGCTATAGAAAGGATGCCTCTAAACACGAGTATGCTAAACTACGGATGCCTCTAAACATGAACTGCTAAAGTACGGGTGCCTCTGATTAGGAGCTGCTAAAGTAAAGTTCTATTCCTTGTATTTTCTTAATTACCCTTTTTTATAATTTATTTTTATATTTTTTTCTAATTTTCATATTAGCATTTATTATTAATAATATAGATTCATTAATTTAATTGCATTTAAAAGTTATTCATAC
>NC_087216.1:18963128-18975628 GCF_015104395.2 Macrobrachium nipponense | reverse complement strand
TGTTAACAGAAGCTATTTAAAATTAATTGTATTCGGTTGCTAAAATCATATAAACTTTGGTGCTATAAAAAATTGTCATGTGCTTTTTAAAAACTAATGTTAATGGTATTACCAAGTAAGTTGTATTTCAATGAAATCTGCAGACAAGAAAAACTTTGCCGCCAAAACCATATAATAGATATATATATATATATATATATATATATATATATATATATATATATATATATATATATATATATATATATATCTAGAGAGAGAGAGAGAGAGAGAGAGAGAGAGAGAGAGAGAGAGAGAGAGAGAGAGAGGAGCTTGCATTTTATCCTTTTCAAAAGAGAAGCAATACTGAGAGGATTTTTGTTCTCCAGGTGACGCAAACAGGATGACGAACTTGAAAGATAGAAAGATGATATTTCCCCGGGGAACTTGCAGAATAAGATAAGCGGGAGAGAACGAGAAATACTTTGAATATTTCTGTGAACTATCACATCCGTGAGTTGATAAAAACACCACGGTGCAATTCTTTTAAATATAACATTTTCAACAATCATTGCCATTAAATTCAATCACTTACAAGGACTTAAGTGAATAAAAAGAGTATATTATAAATGTCTTACGACTATTTTAATTAAAAAAGGTTATTTAAACCTGATTCCAAATTGGATAATAATCTCAGATACTACATCTATAGAAATGATATTCACAATTATTATTATTTTATCTACCTAATCCTTTTAAATATAACATTTTCAACATTCATTGCCATTAATTTCAATCACTTACAAGGACTTAATAGCATAAAAATAGTATATTATAAATGTCTTACGACTATTTTTTATTAAAAACAGTTATCTAAACATGATTCCAAATTGGATAATAAGCTCAAAACACCACATATATAGAAACTATATTCACAACTATCATCGTTTTATTATCTGTGGACTTGAGTGCATAAAAATAGTATATAAATGTCATACAACTATTTTCATTAAAAAACACCTATTTAAACGTGATTCCAAATTGGATAATAAGCTCAAAGCACAACATCTATAGAAACGATATTCAATTACATGGACTGAAAAATTTTAAGTATGTTTGTAAGTTTGTCATACCACTACTTTTATTAATATACCGTAATCACTTATACATGATTCCAAAATGGATAAAATCCAAAGACCAATGTACTATTTCTATAAATATATTCACAACTGTTATAACTATTTTACTATAGACGGCAGACGAACCCAACACTTTTATTAATTATCACAATCCACTACTGAATCATATTCCAGTCTCGACATTGAGAAAATTCGTCTCAACTATTTTATAATTTTTTAAATACTATCACTCGCATGGACTTCAAACTAAATAGAAAAAAAACACACATTTGGAAATACGATACTGATACACGTCATTCCAAAGCTGGTAAAAATATCATGGCTTTATATAATATTTTTTCGTTACAGTCAGTAATGCCATCACATATGTAAACAGGATTTTTTATATATTTAATTTTATAACAGTTACCAGAATACCACTTCACATTGGCAATTCGTAAAATAATTATAACTTTTCTACAAAAGTATAAAACATAAACAATACAGATCAACTTATATCAAAAATACTTCGGAAGGCGTAAGAACAATGAACAAGGTCGTTCCGATAACTGGGCTTGGCTGAGATGCAGGAAATATAATATTAATTAAGGTTAAAGATTATCGGCAAAGTTTTGGGGAGTTACCCATAAGAATTCAGGTGTAGAAGTCGCGTTTTCTTTCTCTTCAACAATACAACAGAAGACGTTAGGAAACCTTTCACGAGGGGCACTGACACCTTTTCTTTACAGAAAGAAAAAAGTGGGAATTTTCTTCGTACAGGGACAATTTTGTATGTGGCGCACAAATTATACCTCTAGCTTTTAGCACAAAAATATTATTGTAAACAGACACAACCGAGTAAAGTTTGAGTACATATATATGTTTGAGTACATATGTGTGTGTGTGTGTGTGTGTGTGTGTGTGTGTGTAAATGAAATCTTTTGTTAAACCGGATACGTCTCTAGTATAAAAGGCCGATTTTTAATCGGCCACTGGTTGAAAGCTAAGTTATTTCACCGAAATATAGTTCTTAGCCTTAAAACCGAGTATTTAAATGTGTCTTTCATACTTGATATATAACATATATAATATATATATTATATATATATATATATATATATATATATATATATTATATATATATAAAAGGAGCCCATAAAAAACACCAAAATATAGAGAGAAAAGTACTCTGTTTCAGAGGACTGCTGTCTCCCTCTTCAGGTATATACCTGAAGAGGGAGACAGCAGTTCTCTGAAATATAGTACTTTTCTCTTTATAATTTGGTGTTTTTTATGGGCTCCTTTTATTAGATGAAATTCAGTTGTAACAGAACATTTTTTACCAGTCATATATATACACACACACTGTATTTATGGATAGATGATGCAAATATAAATGACTCACACACACACACACACACACACACATATATTATACACACATATATATATATATATATATATATATATATATATATATATACTGTATTTATGGATAGAACTATGCAAATATTAAATAATCACACGCTAAGTATGAAGCTAAGATTTCCATAAACAATCACCACATTTTTAAAACATTATATGAACACACGTATGCAACATTAATGCATAATGAAGTATCATTAGAAATCATAATTTAATGTACTAAAGCCGTGCTCGCGCATTTTCGTACAGGCATACAAAACTTCTAGACATGTATACCAATGTGTATATTAAAATTCTTAAAAAGAGTCAAGTACCAGTTTCAAAAGCGTTTTAACACAAACTTTCTATACAGAGGTTATAATATTGTTCTAATCAAGGCAGTACTATATGCATTTCTTAAATCTGAATGGACTGCAATTATATATAAGCAATGGTTTAGGTTGGACTTGAAGATGAAAAAAAAAAATTTACAGGGTAAAATAAGACAAATTATATTATTTCGGTTCGGTCTTTTTACTTTGCACTTAATATGTTTTATATTAATAAAAAAACTGAATCTAGACTATTTCCATATTTAGTAACAGTCCTAACAGAAAAAACAACGATAAACAGGACACTTGTAGCATAAAAATGTGACACCCAATCTAAAATCAATGACGATATAGGTTTTGTCTTCATGACTCAAGACGAATTGATCTACTTCAACGATTTAAAACCAAATCAATTTATGTGTTAAGTATTCACAGTTCACACAATTCACTGCTAATTAAACCATCTGAGGAAAAATCTTGTTTGCACAAAATATTATAAACTAGATTCAAACTGAAACACTTTAGTAAACGACTTGAAAAAAAACACCTTGAAATACTGGAGAAATTTCAAAAGCACAAAAAAATCGAATCAGTATATGTGAATAACCCATCTCAAGATAATTATCAAGACCAACTCAAAATACACGAAGATTTTAATAATAGACCGAACCTTAAAACAGTGTAGCTAACACCCGAGGACCTCACCTGAGCTATCGAACAGCCAGCCAGCCAATAATGAGACGGCAGTAGCCCATTTACAAACAACCACTCATGGTTTGGCCATGGACAACAAGAAAAACAACCATCATGACAAAAGCAGCAACGATAATGTCTCCTAAACATTGTTCCGGTTATACAATAGGGTATTTCATTGTCGCTGCGACGCCCGTGGAGTTCTTCGGCTTATCTTTGGGCGTGCACGCCCCACTCCGTATTGTCGCCCATCCCGCTCACGTGGCCAATCCCTGTCAAGCTTTGTTGTCTCTCTGTTGGTTTTCTTGTTATTCTTTAATGATGTATGGTGGATTTTTCAAAAGACGAATAGCTTGTTGCTCGAAGATACACGCAGTAGTATAATGGTGGACTGTACCCTCCAAAATTTTAAAACATCATAAAAGAGATGGAAAATTGGTTGCATTTTCAGATGTATGGAAAAATAAGCAAGTAATGATTATACTCAACATGCAAGAGAATTAAAATAAAACTTATTCTGGACTTCACCTTTCTGAGCTACCTGTTTCTTAATTACTTCGACATGATTAACTGAGGGTTGTTTCTTTTCAACTAAAGCTATACTATATATATATATATAATATATATATATATATATATATATATATATATATATATTATATATATATATATACTATATAGATATATATATATGTATATATATGATATATAATATAGTATATATATATGATATAAATATATATTATAATATATATGAATATATCTATATATATATATATATATATATATATATATGATATATATATATATATATAGATATATATATATATATATATATATATATATATATATATATGATATATATTATATATATAATATAAATAATATAACATATATTATATATATATATATATATATTTACGATTCAGAACAATGGCTTACTTCATACTTATCCTCGAAAGAAGAATTTTACAAATGGTCTTAAAACACTATTTTCTATTTGCAGTTATGGGAATGTCAGACTTTTTTTGTACAGTATTCATACTTGGACAAAGTGCATTTATACATGTAGGTATGCATAATTCCTCATAAGGTTACATTTTCAAATGAAAGAAGGATTCCTAATAATCATTTCGTCTCCACATTAATACATCTAAAATTTTGACTGAAGTCCTGAACAGTTTAAATCCTGCCAATGTACATTAAATACCATTACAATGGTATGTACACCTGATGAGTTAAAATGGCTCATTTTTACCAGTGTTATACATATAGCCACCCACACAACATCCATCCCCACCAACCCCACACAAAAGCCCTACAGAAAACTACCTAAAACGCCCATACTACTTTGGTTGTATGGTGTTTTTACGTTGCATGGAACCAGTGGTTATTCAGCAACAGGACCAACGGCTTTGGGTGACTTCCGAAACACGCCGAAGGAACCAATTTTCACGAAGCAAATCTATCCAAGAGTCGAAATCATCTCCTCCATTCGGAATGACGTCACGGCCCGAAAAAAATTGGGAAAAACATTCGGTTAAATAATACTATTTGTGTCATGGAGTGGTGGTGATTTCACACGTCAATCACCAGGGGAATAAAAAAACTGATAAATAAATATAAATAATTGAGGCGACGAAGGCAAAAGTCGACCTCATTAATTAGCAAACTTTTGATGATGAATCGGTTCGATCAAAGAACGGAGGAGCAGCAGCAATCGGCTTTCGATTTTACTGGGTTTTTTACCCCTCGCGGTTTTGTCTTTCGGGGCGGAAGTGGCGACACCGCTCCATTTTTCTCTCTCTATAGGTTTAATCAGTTTATTTTTGCCGTTTGTATTATCGCCGGATTCGATTTTAATTTCGCCTTTTTTTTTCATGCGGCCAATGTCAGTATTGGCCAACGGCCTATTCACGAATTTCGATGTGCAATTATCTAATTCCTAAAATGCGAATTTTCACTTGCATTTAAATACAAGTAAAAATAGATAAATATAGTACTTAGGAGGTCGGCGTTCGTGCACGCATGCGTGCAGAGAATGACCATGGCCTCATAATAATTCAACAAACAGCTTTTGCTCTCCAATTAGACTAACAGACTCAGAAATAATGAAACCGCTACCCATTTGCACCTTCACGCTGCAGAAGTCACGGTACGAAGGCTATGGTATATCACCCGCAGGATCACCCTGTTTGTAAACACGAGTTACTTAGCCACAAAATACCGACTCCAAGATGGCGGGTGACCCCGCTTACCAGAAGGGTAGGATTTTTCGTTCCTCAATTACAGGGACATAGACAGATGTTTATATCCGTATATACATTCATAATGCCTATTTATATTCGTATACACACACACACACACACACTATACACACACTTAGTACATGTATAGTATTGTTTATGAATATATATATATATATATTATATATATATATATATATAATATATATATATATATATATAATATATATATATATAGGATATATATATATATATATATATATATATGTTGTGTGTGTGTCCCAAAGCTGATGAAATGGCTTCAGAATCAGGGCTTTAAAAAAAAAGGGGGTTTAGTAAGATCCAAATCCTGACATTAATTTCCCTTAATTAAAAGACAAAGTATCGAATTCTGTTCACTAAATATATCTAGTTCTTTATAAACCTGTCTAAACCATTTATTGCCGGAAAAGTATGGTAGCACACACTACTCCACAGTTCAGTGAGCCTACCATAACATTCAGTACAAATTGGGAATTCAGCTTTGGACTTATCAAATAATACATTCTTTTGATCCACATCCCTCCCCTTTTTTTTTTTTTTTTTTTGGGGGTTTTTTTTTTTTTTTTTTTTTTTATCTCAAGTGACTTCAGTGTTAAGCTCAGGAATTCTTTCAAACCTTGTCCTCCAGAAGAAGAGCCTAGTAATTTCTTTTTATGTACTTTAATTAGCTTTAAATATATTTTTTCCAGTGTTCATTAGCACCTCTTGACAACTGTATCTTGTTACTAACATTTTCAGTAACCTTTGACAATTATCTTTTAATTGAAATTCTCAGTAACCTCTGACACTTGTATGTTGTTGCTAAAATTCTCAGTAACCTCTGGCAAGTGTATCTTATTACTGTACTAGACATCTCAGTGAATAAGTATTTCTGACAGACTCTTCTGCCAATGTACGAGCCAGTCTTGATACTGAATTTAATCAACATCTCTCATAATTGTGCCATATTACTAGAAACCTCAGTAAACCAGTAGTTCTGATGTTAAGGCATCTATCACTGCACCAGACAATGTTTGAGTTTATTAACGACTGCACATCATCACTGGTCATCTGAGTAACTCAGCAGGTCTGTCAGATGCTTTTGGTACTGTACAAGCCAAGGCTAAGTTTTTGCCACTTCTGACAACTGCACAACAGAACTGGATATGCAAATAAATCAGTAATTTTCACAGACGCTTCTGTCACTGAGCAAGGCAATGTCTGAGTTTACTGGCTCTCATGACAATTTTGTCATGTTACAGCACATCACAGTAAACTTGTATATTCCTACACGGAAGCAGAGCTTCATTAATCTGCTGTAAATGTAACTGAACCAAACTCCCACATCCATCCTATAACAAAATGAGTCAAGGCTATCGTACATCTAACTCCAAATCTCTATAGTAGTTTAATGATTCACATAGTTTGGCTTTTAACAAACAGAATATTTCAATATATTAAGGCTATCACAGTCGTTCCTTGTTGAACTAACAGAATTTACTGGAAGCCAATGAGGAATAAAAGCAAATAGATTCTCGGAGAGGATTATATAAGTGAAAACAAAACTGCAAGACATAACTCAGCTTTATCTTTTGGCTGACGAAGTTATGATATCAACTGCTTTAATGACCCCAAAAACAAAACAAGACTTCATGAAGCTCTGAAGCTGAACAGTCTTCTTCCAATGTACCTTTAATGTTACAAGCCCTCCAGGGCAACTTTATTATGAAATCGACCTCATGACCGAAGGATACAAAATTCTAAAGCCACTTGGACGCAAGATTGGGGATTGCAGGAACCCCAATGAGTACTCAAGCATTTCATACAAACATCCGAGTCCTTTCTCTAAAAGGCAATACATTTTATAGTTTTCATTCTAAATGAATAATTTTCCGGAGGATTCAACTAGGTATCTAATAACTAATATTCATCTTAAAAGGGTTCACTCGGGTTAATAAAACAATATTTCCAAGTTACTAAGCAAAAGCTTCTTTGCGCTAGTAAGTAGATTCACAAGATCCTGGTGGGTATTCATGATGCGCTTCCAGACCAGAGTGGTTACATCTAAGGCGACTGAACTGTGCGTTTAATGCTGTATCTTACTTAGTTAAGTATACAGCCATTTTTCATAAACTTTGCAAGTTAGATGTTGGGCGCTACGCACTCTACTCCTTCCACAACTTTTTCCAAGTCTACAACTCTCAAGTCTAGTGTTCAACAGAAGTCTGTTCTGAAACTTCTGCATATATTAAGCATTTATTATCAACAAGACCATTAAGTGTAGAAAATAAGGTATTCCAGTTTTAACTGCAACTCTTGTTGCAATTCATACTTCCAGTTCCTCAACACAAAATGAAATTGTTCGAAGTGCTTGCCATAACTGACAGTAAAATTTACAAAATTATAGATCAGTCAATCTAGTATCATACTACAATCCATAATAGTTATGGGGGTTGGTAAGACTATGTCTGATGACACTGAATATTTGACAATACTTTAGAATATACAATCTAGTATCTTGCTCCTACCCCCAACGTTATGTAGGGGTTGGCACGGTTGCTCATCACCGGATATTTGCCAAAATTATGGGCAAGGCAATCTAGTATCATACTACATCCATAATAGTTATGGGGGTTGGTAACACTGTCTGTTGATGCTGAATATTTGACAATACGGCGGGGCGGTTTTTTGTTTTTTTTTTTTTTTTTTTTTTGCTAAGTTGCTCATCATCATTTTGAAAATTTGTCAATACTTTGTCTTCGTTAACTCCAAGCTTTATTTTTTGGATGACTTGACATACATCTCATATATTGCCGTCTAAAAACTGCTACTAATGTTAACAACAGTACTGTAGATCTTCATATACATCTTCCGGGATAAGAGCGTCTGAATGACATTGCTTCCTATCTTTCATTTCACAATAGGTACATTGTTCTGCCCAGATGACGCACCCTTCCCAGTTCTTTATCTTTTAGATAAAAATACTGCTAAAAGTACCGGTTTTCCGCTTCTTCGAATTGGTAGTTGTGGTTTGGACCACTCGTGAGACTTCATTCTTTTTTTTTTTTTCTTTTTTTTTTAACCCTCTACGACTTGAGGGTCTGTGTACACTGTACCTCCTGTTGTTCGAGATTAAGCTTAGTATGTCAACACAGGCTCTAATCCAATTTCACCGAAAGGATTCTGAGAATAATCATGACTAATCCCAGAAAATAATCAACATAACGTAATAACTCATTTTATTTAAACTGATGATTACACCGTAGCGCGACCACCTTCCAAAAAAAAGTACTTTAACACGTCCTGTAAACCAGGATAGACACTAATCAAGACCCAGCGTCCGTTGAAGCAACACCTCCAGACGTTTACCTTCCTCTCGAAGTTAAGTGTTTTCCCCCAAGTCACAAATTAAAACCATAATTTCAGATTTTCGGGAAGGTGGTCGCGCTTCGGTAGAGGTGGTCGCCAGGTGGCCATTCGGTATTTTACCCTATATGACCTACTTGCTATTGCTCTACTATCAATAGCAAGGATACATTCATAAGCAAGAAGCAAGATAATTAGGTAATCCTTTCATTATAACGAATACGAACGGCAAAATATTGTTAATATAAAAACAGTAATAATGCTGCAAAGATTCTGAGTAGGTAAAACCCGTCCATAATGAGAACCGTACCACAAGCAAGACGATAAAAATCAATCCGAAAGGTATTTATTTTAGTCCCTCCTTCGAAGAAATCTTGCGTTTCTTTTGATCCGTTTTCTACCATGGAAAACCGAGTGAAATGAAAGAACTCATAATACTACAAATAACATTAACAACAGCAGCAATAAAGACAGCTAAGACAAGTGTGACAGTACTGTCATAATTGTAAATGCAACAGCACATTGGCCACAGTTAACAAAACTGATGCATGGGCGGGCAGCAGCTCTTGATTTATAAAATAAATAAATATAAAACTCATAATTATATAATGCATTAAGCTTGTTACCTGCCGGGTTAATAAGCACAAACACATTTACTAGTGAAAATATGTTAAGCGCCATATATGTGTGCACTGGACGATTTTGCAATTACTATCATCCATCTATGACATGTGCATACACATTTAAACGAATGCATAATGAGAGAGAGAGAGAGAGAGAGAGAGAGAAGAGAGAGAGAGAGAGAGAGAGAGAGAGAGAGTGTTTTACCGAATAAATCAGCCTTCAGGCTGATCCATAGACATTTTAAAAAAAAATTAAATGTTATACTGATTAAAAATCCCGTCATAAGAGCGAACGACATTGCAAAACAAAATATAATTTGACTCCAAAAACCTTTTGAATGCTTATTGCTTTCTAGGGATCTCTTCTTCACGTTACCTGAGCATACTTTAAAAATAAAAACAAAAAACAACATTACAAACAACATACTAATCTCCACTGGGTTTTACGCTTAAAAAAAAACCTGATTGTTATATTTACCATTTCCGCGCTTATCACCATGCAAAAAAGTAAATAAATAAAAAAGTAAAAATAAAATAGAAAAAAAAATCGCGAGGTTTTTTAGGGTAGGTACCGGTAGCAGCAAGCCGCCATCTTACTCTAGAAACAAACACACATCGTTAAAACAAAAAAGCGCTTTACCGACGGGTAATCATATTGAAATATATTTACTTAAAAAAAACCACAAACACACAAACGTCCAAACCAACACTATTGTTAGTATAGATTGCAAAATTATTTTTATTTTTTAAATACTTCAAATTCCACTGATGCTTTCTTCGGGAAGATTCTTTACACGTGGACACTTTTTTACTTGGCTTATAACCCTCAAAGGCAGCCTTTCACTCTCCTTAAATAATGAAGTATATCACACCAGGATGCAAAAGCTAGACCGTAAAACTGCTCTAGTATAAAACGTAAGATAAAGCTACATGGTTAGTCTATGTTAGGCTGTAAAATTCATTCAATTGAGGAACTACTTCCCTAGCAGCTTACACGTTACAAAAAATTAAGGTGCTTTTCAATACAACGAAATACCCGTGCATGATACATGCAATACAACATATATACGTAAAATAAAGTCCTACTGTTATATTAAGATCACGCACGATGAACAAAGAACACAACACAAGCACAAAACAGGAAATCGCATGGACACGTTGGAGCCCAGATCTCTGAGGCCCCGAACGCACTCCCAAATTTAAGGGTCCAGAGAAAACCGTATGCCCATGAACACCTCCACGCAACAGGTTAATATAGCCTCGAGATGACCTACCTTTTCATTGCAGGTGGAATATGCAACCGAGAGAAGGTGCTAGGTTCCTGTTGCAAGCACTTCAAGCTAAAGGAATTCCGCGATTCCGACTTGGGTCACGTTTCTAGTTGAGGACAATAGGGAGGTCGTCCTGACAACTGACTCACAAACCCCCGACTGGAATCGTAACCAACGGATGATATTCCTGGACCGATTTTTCCTCAGTAAATGTGAAAATAGAATTCCGTGCGGGAAGGTTCCACCAAATCGGAATCTTCCTGTTGTGAGGTCACGACCCGAACGAGTTACGGCCACAATAGAGACTTCCAATTCAGGGACCTTGTCCATCCGCCCTTCTTCGAAGCAATGGAACTCTGCGTCTCTCCCTCTTCCTGGGGTCCTGGGACCCCACAAATACCCCATACTAATGCCCAAATACCCATTCTCGCCACTATAGTCCAGCCGGCGTACGCTGCCGATCCATTGGTGGACGCCACTGTCTCTCTCTTTCCCTTAGACTTCGCGAACGATAAAGAAGCCAAAGGACAGCTTGTTTTTTAAGCAGATTCGGGCCTTCCGTTACCGTAGCGCAAGGGTCATTAGTCCTCGCGCGACTCCGGTGCTCTTATGCCTAAACGTCCTGCCCTATCCTTTCCCATAATATCAATAAGCGAACTTATGGGGAAAGGAAAAGCTTAAAAACATATGTCCAAAAAGACGAGAATAGGGTACTTCCCGCGAATCGCAAAACAAAACATGGGAAGGAAATGACACCTCTCCGGCCTCTGGACATAAGAGCGCAACTCCCAAAAAAGCCCATTCCCTGACGCCACGTATCGCTCGGTAGGACCGTGACCTGGGCTTGGGTCTAGCCAGCGGTGACCTCCGACAACTCTCCCGGTAGTAGGAGACCGAGAGACCCGGGTATGGGGATACCCCGAATTTTTCCTTTCTCTTTTAAGCCCTTGAAAAATACCCTCGGAACAACATGGCTCCGAGCCACTAATGGGGCATTTCAAGTGTGGTTCAAATACTTGTGGCTAAACGTGGAATATTATATGATTAATCCCATATCTAAAAAAATACTAATATAAAAAAGTAACTAAGGTGATAATCACTACATACTTGGTACAACGTGGTGTGCACGACACCTAAGTATGTATAAACACCCGTCAGAGAATATCTAAAAAAATTCCCTGCTTCAGTGAAGAATCATACTTGTGACTAAACGTGGAATATTGAAAAGAATGATTAATCCCATATTAATAAACATTATTATAAAAAAAGTAACTAAGGTAATAATCACCACATACTTGGTACAACGTGGTGTGTACGACGCGAGTATGTATATACACCAGTCTGAGAATATGTAAACTAAACTTTCTTACACCAATGAAGACTTCAAGTCTATCATCATAAAATCAAACAACTTGTCACATAAATTTGTCACTAAATTAGAACTTCT
>NC_087216.1:18950628-18960628 GCF_015104395.2 Macrobrachium nipponense | reverse complement strand
ATAAGGAAAATAAAGCGTTGCCAGTATATATGATGGAATGTCATAATGAAAGTAAAACATTTTCATTGTATATGCTGAAATATCAAAAGGAAAATAAAGCATTGTCAGTGTGTATAATGAAATTTCATAAAGAAAATAAAGCATTGCCAGTCTATATGATGAAATGTCATAAGGAAAATAAAGCATTGTCAGTATATATGATGAAATGTCATAGGGTAAATAATGCATCGTCAATGTATATAATGATGAAATAGCATAAGGAAAAAAGCATGGTCAGTATATATATGATGAAATGTCACAAGGAAAATGAAGCATCGTCAATGCACATGAAATGTCATAAGGAAAATAAAGCACTGTCATTGTATATATGATGAAGACATGCCATAAGGAAAACAAACCACAGTCAATAATTAACAGATTCATAAACGACAATAAATACAAATTCTACGTTATTCAGGATAATTACCAAAAGTTACAGCAAACGAACACACATTCCAGTTAAACTATCATAAATTAGAAGTTCCTTTAACCCCAAGAACCTCACAGCTCTCTTCAAACGAGTCGAAAACGTTCGCAGGAGGAAAACCTCTATCTCGTAAACATCCTAAAAAGAAGAAAAACACCCCTCCAGCCATTTGATTGCTATCCGCTAGCTCTCTCTCTCTCTCTCTCTCTCTCTCTCTCTCTCTCTCTCTCTCTCTCTCTCTCTCTCTCTCTCTGATCGCGATGGTTTCAACTCCTTACTTTACACATAAATTAACAGCAAGATTTGTAACTCATACGAAGATTAAAAAAAAATAAAACACACACACACAAGGGAGACAACCTTTCATAAGAATCATACTTTCATTCGCTAGCTATTAATTTTGTTGTTTTAATTAAGTCATAGCAACCTTTATCACAGACGAAGCTACTTATGCGCAGTCACAGAACGATGTCAGCTCTCTTTTCCATTCAATGGCGATCTCACTGCTCGGTAATTCTTTGTGAGCGTCACATTATAATCTATTAACTGACCTTAATTTCGATAAAAGCTCTCTCACAGCAACCCAGCGTTACTATACTGTAGCCTATGAACAGTGAATATTCCTTACGACCAAAGGACAAATGGACCCTTTTCTAGCCCAGACCCAAAGCGCAAGGGCAGCAAGCGCGGCGACGGTATTACATAAACTCTTATATACTAAAACTTTTTAATCATTGATATGTAATAATTAGGATGAAGAATTGGTAAGAAAAAAGGAAGCGAAGGACGGATAGAAATATTAAGCTCCGTTCTAAGCAATTAATAATAATAATAATAATAATAATAATAATATTAATAATAAATAAAACCGAAGGCATTTCTGTTTAATGAAGTTTGTCTGAAAGACAGTCTCTTCCATAATAATAATAATAATAATAATAATAATAATAATAATAATAATAATAATAATAATAAAAACAGAAGGCATTTCTGTTTAATGAAGTTTGTCTGAAAGACAGTCTCTTCCAAAATAATAATAATAATAATAATAATAATAATAATAATAAAATAATAATAATAATAATAACAATAATGAATAAAACAGAAGGCATTTCTGTTTTAACTGAAGTTTGTCTTGAAAGACAGTCTCCTTCCAAAATAATAATAATAATAATAATACTAATAATAATAATAATAATAATAATAATAATAATAATAATAATAATAATAATAATAATAATAATAATAATAATAATAATAATAATAATAAATATGACTGCTGGTTATAGACATAAATTCACTTAAGAGAAAATTGTTATCTTTTTCTTATGAATTTGTGAAGATTCTTTTCCACGTAGAATAGGCTACGAGGAAAATAAAATCTTCATTATCATGAACAGAACACTCAAAGTAGGTCACTGAATGTTTGACTGGATATGGAGATAAATCTACTTTACGAAGAGGAATCAATTTTTGTAGCCTTTCGCAGATATCCTTTCAATTAAGAGTTACAGATTGCCTAGCCGATACATTAACACTGTTTACTGGTACAGACACACATTTTTATCGTAGTCTTTCACATATATCTTTGAACTAATGACAAAATAGCATGGTCGAACACATCAACGTTGTTTACCTTCTGCAGAGGAAATTAGGATAGTAATTTTTCACATATATGCCTTGAACTACAAGCAAATTAGTGTTATTTAATAGCACGGCGCAGAAAAAATTAATCATAGGAATGATACACAGATATCCTTTCAGCCAATAATAATATATAGATGTAATAATAATATATATTAACCTAAATTATAAGAAAGTGCTGTTTTCATAAGGTAAACTAAGATATAGTTTTTCTTCTAATTTAGTCGTATCAGCTATGACCCCCCAAAAATAATTACTAAATACTTAACATCCCATGCAAGTAACAAGTCGACTTACTGATTAAATTTTCCCACGAAATTACTCACTCTTTAGACCTTTACTTACAGTAATGATACTCAATTCAACCTATATATCATCTATTCATCCACACACAATCACACCGAGATTATATATATATATATATATATATATATATATATATATATATATATATATATATATATATATATATATATATATATATATATATATATATATATTATATATATATCTATCGATATATATACACATTATAAATGCGCATGTGTAAATTACAGATGTACTAATACTAAGTCAACGACCCCTCGCCCACCACGAAGAACTTCCACATTTGCATACAAACATCAAACTGTTGATAGATTTCCAGAACGAAAACCGACACCAGCTCCACTAATTAGGCAATTAGGCATCTCTTTAAATGTAGTCATGCAAAATGCACGTCAACAAAGTAGGCGAGTTGCACAACTGATGGGTAAGGTAGCCGACCAACCGCCATATTGAGAGAGAGAGAGAGAGAGAGAGAGAGAGAGAGAGAGAGAGAGAGAGAGAGAGAGAGAGAGAGAGAGAGAGGTATATATGTCACTCTAAAACTGTCATGACCTCAGTTTGGTGACAAAATAGTTGAAAAAAATGTTAAAAGACAAACACACTTAACTTTTCAATCGTAAATGAACATAAGATATATGACTAATCTTAATAACCACTGTTTACCTTTATTAATAAACACAATTTCCAATTCCAATTTTAACAATAACAAACCTCCACGATTTTTTTTAACGTTTATAGTTAAGTCCACAAATCAGCAACCTTTAATTCAAATTGTCACTGGATACAGAGAAGACTTTATCAACTCAAATAACATGATCTGGGACATATTACAGCACCTGAACCAATTCGAAGTAACAGATTGCCTCGTATTTTTGTCTGCTTTTATTCAAAAAGTCACAAGTAATTTACTTGTAGCCATTTAAGCCTTAATTTGAAATACACCGATTAGGCCACTGGTGATAACGTAGTAAAATTGTACGTTATATATCATAATGCTAAGATGATGATCACATCCAGCCTAAAAAGGCAGATTCACATCACACTTTTGACACTATATCCTGCGTAATGTTGAGACCTTCTCCAAGCATTTTTCTGCTGACACTATACTGACACTATAACCTGGAAAAATTCCGAGACCATTTTGAAATATATTTAACTAATACGGCAAGTATGAGGAAAACAGAGGAGAAGAAGATGGATGTAGCAGAAATGAGAATGTTGAGATGGATGTCGGGAGTAACAAGGGAAGATAGGATTAGAAATGAGTATATAAGAGGATCAACAAAGGTAGCTGAAATATCGAAGAAAATACAGGAAGGAAGGCTTCGATGGTATGGACACCTATTACGAAGGGAGGAACGTCATGTTGGAAGACATATGATGGAAATGGAAGTGCGGGGTAGAAGGAAGAAGGGAAGACCAAGAAAGAGATGGCGTGATTGTGTAAGGGAAGATATGGAATTGAAAGGTATAAATGAGAACAAGGCACAAGACAGAATTCGATGGAGACGACTCATTCGTAATGGCGACCCCATATAAAAATGGGTTTAAGCTAGGAAGAAGAAGAATACTATATCCTGGAAAAATTCTGAGACTATCTTAACCACATTACTATTGACACCATTATATCATAGAAGAATTCCGAGACCATTTTGAACCATTTTTGCTATTGAAACACTACCCTATAAAATTCCTGAGACCATTTTGAAGTATTTTTTTTTATATTAACACACTATCTTGAAGGAAGAATTCTGAGACCATTTCGGGTTTTCTATTGACACTATATCTTGGAAGAATTTTAAGACCATTTTGCTATTGCCACCGTATCATTGAAAAAACCCTGAGCCCATTTTGAACTATTTTTCTTTTGACACTATCATGAAAAAAAAAAAAAAAAAAAAAAAAAAAAAAAAAAAAAAAAAAAAAAAAAAAAAAAACTGAGAAAACTTTGGAGCATTTTTCTATTGACACTGTATCCTATCAAAAAATTCTGAGACCATTTTGTATTTTTGTATTAGCACTATATCCTGGAAAGATTCTCAGACCAATTTGAATTTTTTGTACCAACACTATATCCCGGAAAAATTCTGAGACCACTTTGAATTTTTTATCAACACTTCCGGGAAAAATTCCGAGATCATTTTGAATTTTTTTATCAAAACTATCCTGGAAAAAATCTGAGACCATTATGAATACTTTTCATAATGACACTATATCCTGTAAACGAGAGAAAAAAAATTATGACAATTTTGAAGTAATCCTCTATGCTAAAATTACATTTTCCATAAATGATAAAAAAAAAAATAATGAAGAAAGACCTGAAGGAGAGGTAGGGTTAAATAAAAAAATAACTCAATTTCCCAAAAGCTAACATGAAAAACTATAAACCGTAACTCCAGCCCTAACAATCCCCAGCCTTCGCTTTTTGGAAAGTGTAAAAAAAAAAAAAAAAAACATTGAGGAAATATTTCTTGCATAATGAAACCAATAACACACAACCCCAATACTGTTCAGAAGTCTTTCTTGTCAAGAGGGTTGTGTACAGCGTGCGGTTAAACCCCCAACACCCCTGAAGTACTACGCAAACTGCTACTTTAGTGCCGTAGTGTCCTTAAAAGTGATATTTATATGCTGGAAACCACACAAACTACCTTGCCTATATTTACCACTCACCAGGTAGCCTCTAGCGAAAGTTAGCTTCCACTTTCAAATTATTATTATTATTATTATTATTATTATTATTATTATTATTATATGCCGAACACATTGGCATCGAAGAAGTCTAAAAGTATATATATATATATATATATATATATATATATATATATATATATATATATAATATATATATATATATATAAATAATATATATATAATATACACACGGTAAAATATATGAACACCAGATGCACGCTTTCTCTTCTGCCAAGTCATTTGCTTTTGGCATATTTTCAATTACAATTTGAGAGAGAGAGAGAGAGAGAGAGAGAGAGAGAAGGCACTTCTGGTGGTGGTGTCGTGAACTTCCATCCTGAGGCTTTGTGTCTCGTGCCCAGAGGCCTCCACCAATCAGCTCTGCTTCTAGAAAGTCTGCAAAATGAAAAAGTAAAACGGCCCTGACGGATGGTAAGACGAAAGGAGGACTGACAATACGAGGGTCGTATCTGGAATATATATTTAAAAACACATAATAACATATATTAATATATATCAGATAGTGTTTGGCTAAATAAGCAAAAATCACATTATTTTGATACTATAAATTCGAGTCAGCCAAAACAGGCAAATTTTGAAAACGGTACAATATTAACAATTTTCGTTTGCTATATATTCATCATTGCCCCCCACTAACCAACCCCCCTCCCACCCCCCCACACCCTCTTCCACCAGTGTAAAAAAGGGAAACCAAAGATTATTGAAAAATTGCATAGACACAACTGGCCTATATAGATAATGTCCTATATATATGTAATATATATAATATATATAGATTATTATATATATATAGTATACATATATATATATATAATATATATATATATATAATAATAATAATAATACACCAAACATATCTTCAGTTGTATCTGCGCCATGAGGACATCAACAGAGCGGAGGCAAAAGGAAGCAAAAGGACAGACAGGAAGTGTCCCCCTGGACAAACAGGAAACTTATCTTTGAAAGGCAAATTAGCTAAATATTCATAACCTGTAACATGAAATTAAAGGATGGGAATAAATTAGAAATAGTACTTAAACTACTAGTGTTTATGAGAAATGGTTAAAGGGATTTTTTTTTTTTACCTTCAAAATGGTAAAGCAGTTGGGCACTGATTCTGTTATAACCATCTAAAAATATAAAAATTAAAATATGAAATGTTCTGAAGACGTTCCAAAGACTAAGTGTAATTTACCTGTTTATTTGCTTGGGGTAACTTTTTCCACATACACTATTGTACTCAGTAGAGGCTTGTTTACAAGTCACTGGCCACTTCGACTCTGCTCCATAAAAAAAATAAATTAATTAATTAAAGAAAAAAAATAATAATAAACTAGAAGAATTATGCAATCTCTTAACCACTTCAAGAAACCAAGCCACCTTCAGGATTTATTGACAATAATAGAAATAACAAATATGCAGCTAATCCATACTACTCTAAAAATCTGTTGACTAACACTATAATAAGCATTTACCCTTTAACATACCGTTTAAAATGCCACTTCAAAGGACTACAGCCTTGCCTCAAGACTTAAAGAGCTGTTTCGAGTATTGAGAAACTCTGCGAGGATTGGTTTAAGAATGAGACCCAAAGAATATGAAGTCTTTAAAGGTAACTGGAAACTTACTTCTGCAAATATACAAAATTTAGTTTATTACATAGGCCTACAGGATCTGGAAGTTGATTGTTTTTAAAACACTAACACCAAATGGCAGACAGAGTTTAATTAATGAAAAAATTATAATAAAACTCACATATGGAGACTTAATACAAAAATACCATTCATGCTAAATTAAAGCAGCAAATGTGCACTAATGTCAATCTAAACTCAACATTAAATTATGAAATTAAGCTTTAATAACATTATTCCATACACTGAGAAAATGCTTGAGCTTCTTTAGACCTCAAATGAATATTGTAATCAGACAAGTGAAGCATATAGGCTATTGGAACCTAGAACAAATTGTAAGTCAGGCGAGAGAGCATCTAACATTACGCACCGAGACTATACAACCAACAAAAAACAGCTGAAGTGCAAATTATGAAGGAGAAAGCCAATTCAAACAAGATCTAAAGACTCCTATTCTGCAGGAGCTACGATACTAACAAGAAAACACTAAAAGCCAATTAAAATATAAGAAGCAACTTATTTTGAAAAGTACAACGGCCCACCAGAGAGGGAATCGTCCCTGTGTAGGGCTCTACACAAAGCCAAAGTGGACAAAGTTAAACTCACCGCAAAGGCTAATCCATAAATAAACTGAGAGGCAACATAAAACGCGTCTTATCCAGATTCATGAGTATTCTTCAAATATTCCAAAGATTTCAAGACGGTAATTTTTTTCATCTGTCCACTACATCAGAGACGCTGTATGTTTCTTTGTCTCGTCTCCATTATCACTAAATGCTGTACTTTTGCCATTATAAATTAACAGCTACTGCCACACTGTCTTCTTTCTGAATTAGCTTATAGCTAATGTTTACTCTTTTTCACATATAGGCATTTTGTTACCTGGCAGGATTTTTTAATGTGTTGGATTATGCATCAAAGGTCTGCACAAAGCACTGTTACCTCTACTCCACAAACCTCAGGTATCAAGGATTTTGCTTGTAAAGTTTAGAGCCTTTTCGGGTTGCTCCACATGAACGTATTCATACTAACAATTTATGACATCATCACTCGGGGTAACTCAATAACACGTTAAAAATCATTCATTACCAATTACCACAGTCCCAAGAACACCATCCTTCAGCACCTCACTTCGTCAACCCACAATTTTACCATTATCTGACTACACTTTGCAAACACTTGCTTTCCCACTGTTGCCATATGAGCAGCTTAATCACCACTGATCCACTGCCTTCGAAAGGGTCGGCACTTACTGGGTTTTCACTCACCTATCTCCCCCACTCCTTCCATCCCTCCATCCTCCCCTCCCCCCTCCATGCCCCACACTTAATAAGGACACCACCTCTCGTTAAGAAAGAACAACGGAACTACGGTGTTCGGAGCAAACCACAAAAGCATAGTTCGTTTTGGAAGGCGGTCAACCTTTCATCATCATTTTCACCACTCCAAGAACAACATTTACTTCTAGAGTGGCGTCATACACACACACACACACACCATTATATTTTTAATGGGTTCCATTCGAGAACCATTTCTGGATTTCATACTTCTGTTACACAGTACCCTTTCTAGACAGAGGTCTCAGAAAAGAAACCCTCTCTCTCTCTCCCGCTCTCTCAACCAACAATAATCTTGTTCTACAGATACGGACATTGCATTACTCAATAATGAACCTCGCCCCCCCCCCCCCCCTTTTAGATAATAACCACACCACCTCAGATGTGGCAGTCAGTACTTCTAGTAGCCAATATACTACTACTACTATTATTAGTAGCCCGGAGCCAACCCCCCAAAAAATATAGCACCAACAGCAGAAGTCAGTAACGGGTTAAAATGCTTGAGATTTTACTAACAAAGCATTAAACGCAAACAAGCATTGCACTGACAAATAACAGAAATATCAAGACACCAGAGGTTCTGGGGTTCAAATGGTGATCATTCAAACTAATTAAAACAATCCAATAATATAAACAAACCCTTAAAAGAGAGGAAGAGAAGGAGAGAGAGAGAGAGAGAGAGAGAGAGAGAGAGAGAGAGAGAGAGAGAGAGAGAGAGAATCTGGAACTAAACTGCAATACCATTAAGCAATTACCTTTGTAATAATCTCAAGAAAACTAATTTGATAAAGGGGGTAATCTTTCGTATGATTAAGTTAAGCATGGAAAGAATTCCCCGTCTCTCATGTCATATAGTATATATATATATATATATATATATATATATATATATATATATATTATATATATATATAGTACTCAACACGGGAGTCGGTGACGCGTAGATAGCAAGCCGAAATGCATTCCAGATACTTCATCTCAAACTTACATCAATAACCAGCAAGGACAGGCGATAAACAACCAAAATTTCCTTATTCCTTATTCCATTAAAGTTGCCCTAATCAAATTCTTCCTTTGAGACGAGCTACTGAATTTCATTGGTTCGAACAGCGAAAATACCCTATGGGCATCGTAATCGGTCTGTGTGTGTATTCTACATGATTTTCCTGTGCGCTGTAGAGAGAGAGAGAGAGAAGAAAACTGGGCACAAAGAGCAAAAGGTGTCTCTCTTCACTTTGCAGTTTTGTACGAGTGACGAGCTGCGACTTAAATGTACGCAGTTAATGGGTTTATCTTTGATAGATCTCTCTCTCTCTCATAAGAGATATACCATTCTCGACAGAAACTGCGTCCGTGCTATACGAAAGAAATGGCTCGTCGCCTGTCATACTTACCTTGAAAGAAAGTTTGATCCGACCAGATGAACGAGTTTGAAACGAAGGGACGCACTGTTGTTAAAACACTGTCGAACAGCTTCTGTGCTCTGTCCAGTTAATTTAACGGTTGAAATCTAGTTATCCACAATAGTCCAGTCGACCACATAACGCCGGCTATACTATACTCCCGATCGCTTCACAGCCACGGGACCACGCGAGTGCTTAAGAAATAATCGGGCAGCTTTCTAACTAGGCTCATCAACAGCTGCCCCCGATCTCGGAGACGTCACGTGTATACAACGTCATTCGTAATGCATCCCAATTCGCGTACGCAAACTCCCTGGCCTCATTCAATACACACACGCTCGAGAGACGCGTCATTATCAACGACCAATTTACTCCATGACATAATCCCGGAGGGTCGTACCTAGGGTGGAGTTTTCCCTTCAACTACGGCAGAAAATTATCCTTGTGGTCACTGATCGTGCAACATACTGCGCCATC
>NC_087216.1:18905628-18945628 GCF_015104395.2 Macrobrachium nipponense | reverse complement strand
GGACCTAGCTCTTACGTTAATTCAATAAAACCCTAACTTCAGTTAACAACTTATATACACAAAACTGACTGTTGGAATCGGTATTAAAATTCTAACAGCATTCAAGCATGGCAATCATAAACGTAACATGCAAGAAATCAAAACGAGTAAATTTTTAAAAATAAAAATAAATGACATCCGAAAATTCATAGAAAAGATGGCTTTCGTTACGTACAACAAAAAAGATACACACTCGTTTAAACAATTATTTCCGCACAATCGTGTCGACATTAAAGCACCAATTATATTTCCCCACCTTTTAAATAAAACCAGTGGAAAACGAAAATTCCGCCCATTTACCTTCATCTAAAGCAGCGAATCGTGTACCCGTCGCCCGCCATAACATGCTTAGTGTAACTACTCAGATGTACACCTGTGCTACAATCCGCAGGTGTACAAACGTTATCGGGTAACAACAACCCACAACTCGCCATACCTGGAAAGAAGAAAAAACATTTGATGACATCATGATATGATGTAACATAGACCATCCGTTCAAATAATAAGGATATCAGCAATATCAAAAATCTAAATATTGGCAATTGTTCATTTTTTACATTAAATAACCGTATAGTTTTTTATTTGCTAGTCAAAACCGGCACCAACAGCTGTGATATAAACTGATTCAACGACTGATTAATTTACGCAATCTGGCGTTGCAACGGCTATGATCAACTGGATTCTACTTCCATATTCATCTGAAACAAGTCCACAAGGGCCATTGACTTGAAGTTCAAGTTTCCAAAAATGATGGTGTTCATTAGAAAGAAGGCAGACGAGATAAAGACAAATACAGAAAGAAGAGACCACACTTATTTAAAAAAAAAATAGTAATACAGAAATTAACAAATAGATAAAATGAATTCAAATAGAGGAACAAGTCAAAAGGGGCCATTTACCTGAAATTCAACCTTTAGCAAAAAACAACGGTTTCTTCAAAGAGATCTACTTAGTACCTTACGAACGAGGAAATGTCAACCGAACATAAACCCATTTTTTTGAACTTCTCCATGAAAGAGCAAACAACAATAACGGAAGATAAGAAAAGAAAACGGTAAATAATTCCGAAAGAACCCAATTCCTCTCCTCAACGATTTCTGCCACAATCTAGAAGCGTTCAAGCCGAAAACGGTTCTCGAAAAGTCAATCTCTAAGCGTATACTTCAAGACAATCAACGCTGCTAAGATTTCAGGAAATCTGTACCATGGGATCAAGAACTTTCTACCACAACTCTCTCTCTCTCTCTCTCTCTCTCTCTCTCTCTCTCTCTCTCTCTCTCTCTCTCTCTCTCTCTCTCTCTCTCCATTATGCAATGTGTCTATGTACAAACCTACAAAGTTCAGAAGCCAAAGCACAACAGCATGAAATAAGCGTCTGAATGACCCATTTCAGCCAAGATTATGAGCACCAAGACATCAAGCAGATGTCAAATGACACAGATGACTCCAATGAAAACATTCTTTACTCGATCTATAGTCTGTTTGTGTGCGTCATGTCTGTACTTCAAAATTACACTATTTCCTGCCGCTCAAAAACCTCTACTTGTAATGGGGTAAGATTTCGCAAAAATACTTAGATTAAAACATCTCTTTGTTATGAAGGAAACGCCAATACAAAATGAAGATAAAACAATTTAATAAAAAAAAATCAATCTAAACATAAAAAATCACTTTATTACGGAAACGCCTATACAAAATGAAGTTACCAAACCAATTTCATTAAAACAAATTAATATAAACATGAAAAAAATCCTGTTCTTGGTATACTAACTCTTCTGATAATATGAGATGAAGTGTGTAGGGTGATGGCGTTAATGATGAAGCATTTCGAAAAATTGATTTGAGAGTTGAGTCAAAATTCATAATATTACATCAAATATTTTGTCTCGCGTTCTGTTGAAACTCTGCCTGCCTCTGTGATCCGGCACAAAACTGAAGCGATCACTTAGATGAAAGAGAAATCAAACTTCTGAGGAAAATAATGGTAAGATTTCCTAACGCATCCCCCCCCCCACCCGCCCCCACCGAGTAACCATAACCTACATTCCCACCATTAAAGGATTATATCGGTTTCCTTTGGATGAGAATGTCCATGATAAAAGGACGATGTGCTGGCTTGTTCTGAAGTAGAACGAAACTTATGAAACCGGTCAACGCAGAACATAATAACATGAACTATCCATGCAGTATAGACAAACATTTCACCGGAAATTACTATTTCTTTTCTTTCGGGCAAGATGGCGAATCAGGGAAAGAGCTTGTTTACGAGATTTACGGCTACGCAATCGTACGTGTTACTGTTCTTTCGGCAACTGGATCAATACGTGCCGACAGTTCAGTTGCTCGTAACTTGTAAGATTATCCCCACAATGAGCAAAAAAAAAAAAAAAAATTGCATTTTTCTCTTCTGGAGGAACTGGCTTCAGAAGGTCCTACCCTCCTGATCTTCGGCAGGTATCGTTTAGATGAGTGTGTTATATTTATGACCAGCCAATCTGATGTTTATAAGGAATTCGTGAAAAAAAGGGATTCGGGCATTACTTGGTGGTCACCGATCTCTGTATTGAACAGGCCCAAATCTTATCAGCTTTGTTCAGCTGATGGGTAACAAACGTGTTACTCCCAGATACAATTATATATGTATGTATGTATATATCATATATATATATATATATATATATATATATATATATATATTTACTCTTAATTATACATACATACACATATATGTTATAGATGTATGTGTGTATATATATATATATTAATATATATATATATATATATATGTATGTATATATATATATATATATATATATATATATATATATATATATACATATATATTATATATATATATATATTATAATATAACTACTGTACCAACGACAGCTGACAATTCCAAGCCACCGTCAGATATACTGACCAGCCTCAACAATGTTCCAATTCACTACTCGGAGATCGAATGACCAGCAGAGCAGAGAAGTTCGAGAGAGAGAGAGAGAGAGAGAGAGAGAGAGAGAGAGAGAGAGAGAGAGAGAGATTATAACTGCGTTCCTTACGCCTAGCAGATGCTTCGGACTCCTCGCCGTTAACAAAGCAGCAGCGATCACTTCCGGTACTCAAATGAAATCGAATAAGACACGATGATGATGATGAAGCGAATCGTGACGAACCGCGTCTGCAGAATCATTACAATATGGCGGATGATTTGCAAAACTCAGTCAGTCAAGCATCTCTCTCTCTCTCTCTCTCTCTCTCTCTCTCTTCCCTTTGTCACTTATCTATCAATTTAGGTTTTCACCGTTTCTCCAAAGCGCAGGGCTGATAGCTGGAAAGATGGAGAAACTTTATCTGACCAGTCACTCGACCTGTGATAAATGAACACTTAATGTAGTGTATCTATATAGCTATATATACAAACACATACACACACACACACACACACATATATATATATAGGTAGCTTATATATATTATATATTAGTATACTTAGTAGTATATATGTTATTATAACAGGTATGATATATATAAGCGGTAGATATATATATTAATTAGTTATAATAATATAGTATAGTATATATGTATAGTATATATATATATATATATATATATTATATATATATATATAGTAATATAATATATATAGTATACATATACAGTTAATATTTGAAAGAAATATATAGGTATAGTGCATGTGTGTATTATATATATATATAGTATATATATATATATATAATATATATATATATATATATATATATTGTATTTCACGTGGTATTCATTTTTTAACCGAGACGCCTCTCATAAGCCATCTGGCGGGTCACATTTCTTGTCTATATATAGATATATATATATTATATATATATTATATATATATATATAATATTATTACATCTGTATAGGTATATATATATTACTATATATATATATTATATATATAGAATAATATGTTTTTTAATCCTGTATTGCATTTTTTTACAGACGTCCTCATAAGCCATCTGGCGGGTCACATTTCTTTTGTCCATATATATAAATAAAATATTGTATATGTATATGCATGTATATATTATATATATATATATATATATATATATAGATATATATATATATATATAATATATATATAATATGTATTCATGGTATTCATTTTTTAACAGACGCTCTCATAAGCCATCTGGCGGGTCACATTTCTTTGTCAAGTTAAAAGAGATTATTTTTCCTAATTTTTTTTTCCTGTGCCACGGCTGTTATTAATTTTTTTTTTGTTTTACCTTTACAAATTTTTTCTTATTCCTGTTGTTTCTTGGTCCTGTGAAGCATTAGTGATAAAAGCTAAAATAAGATTATTCATAGCCGTCACACATGACCTGCGCTGAAGGAAATTCCAAAATAAAAAAAAAATTCTGAAGAGGGAACATTTAAGAGAATTCCTTGAAGCAAAGAAACTTCCTATTCTTCTTCTTCTCAGTTTACTTCCTAGTCGGGGTAGCTGTTTTTTTTTTTAAATTGTCCTTCCCCAGGTGTTTCTGGTTCACATCCTGCTTTCGTCTCATAATTCGTCTTCTTGCAATGAATTTTGATGATCCCATAAACTGAAAACTTCCAAAAATTAATCAGCCAAATTATATATACATACACACATTTACACACACACACACACAACAACACACACACAACACACACACAATACATATAACATATTAATATAAATATATATATAATAATATATATATATATAGTATATATCTATATATATAATTAATATACATCATCATATATCATATATATATACATATACATATATATATATATAATACATTATAACACACACTATATATATATATATATATATATATATAATATTATAAACTAACAGCATAAGAGACACAATCACCACCACCAAAAGAAACATCAACATGACCGCAAAAAAAAAATAAAAAATTAAAAACTAAATTATGAGAAAAAAAAATTAACGAGAGCAACTGTTAAGAAATGAATTTCCTAGAAACTAAATCGCGCCCCCCCTGACTTTATCTAGAAAGGAAAAGAAAAGTTACGGATTGGGACTTTGGTGTGTGGGGATGTGGGAGGGGGGGGGGGGGGGGGGGGGGGGGGAGGGGGGGGGGGGGGGGGAAACAGGGATTGGGGATTGGGAGCAGAGAACGTGTTCTGATTACCGTTTCCGGCAGTTACGTGAACCCCAATGACAATGGCCGACGTTTACAAGAACCCCCAACCCCCACCCCGAGGAAAACCAAGAGGGCGTGGAAAGGGCGTTTTGCAGTCGTCGGGGGGCGTCTTAATCGAATTTAATAATGGGGGTGAGACAGGCGGTTTCCTTTTTCACTTTCATTTTTTCCATTTGGTCTCTGGTCCTCCTCCTCCTGTCCATCGCTGCAGTTGGCTAACAGGTCTGGTTTTTCGTGTGTCTCTGAAGAATGAGGGAAATGATGTATTTATCCGTTATTATAAATGTTTCCTCTCAATGTTTTCTAACTCATTTCGTGAGACATGTATAAAAATGAGGTTTTCTGAATGTATGTTTTCTTTCAATGTTGCCTAACTCATTTCATGAGACGTTTAAAATGAGGTTTTCTTAATGTGTTTTCTTTCAATGTTTTCTAACTCATTTCGTGAGATATGTAGAAAAATGAAGTTTTCTGAATATATGTTTTCTTTCTATGTTGTCTGACTCAATTCATGAGACATATAAAAATGAGGTTTTGTAAATTATTTTCTCTTTCAATGTTGTAACTCATTTCATGAGACGTAGAAAAATGAGGAGTTCTGAATGTTAGTTTCCTTTCAATGTTTTCTAACTCATTTCGTGAGATATGTAGAAAAAATAAGGGCTTCTGAATACATTTTTTCTTTCAATGTTGTCTAACTGAATTCATGAGACGTGTAGAAAAATGAGGTGTTCTGAATGCTTGTTTTCTTTCAATGTTGCCTAACTCATTCCATGAGACGTAGAAAAATGAGGTTTTCTGAAAGTTTCCTTTCAATATTGCCTATCTCATTTCATGAGACGTAGAAAAATGAGGTTTTACTTCATTTATGAGACACAGATGTCAAGCCTGAAAGTGTCCTTTTTATTACCAACATCTTTATCAAAATGAACAAAAGAAAATTCCTTCGTCACGTTACGAAGCGAACCACCATCACATTTTTTTTTCGTGGTGTGACAATAGAAAATCATAAAGAGTACTATATTTCCTGCTGACGTTTCTTTCTGACCATGACTGACTTAACACCCACCCCAACCCACCCCCTCCACAGCCTAAATAATGTCAACCATGTCCTTTCCCTACGATTCTGAGAAATGTTGCCGACGACGAGTTATTTTACGAACATAAAACATCTTAAAAAGGATAGTGGTCATTCCATGAGCTACAGAAATCATCTCAGGAACTATAAGAGTCATTTCTAGCCCTACAAGTCATCCCAAGAGATATGATAATCATTTCAAGAGATCATCCCAAGATCTACCATGGTCCCCTAGAACTATAACGGATCATCCAAGAGATCACCACAATAGCTATGGTGATTATTATGTGAGCTAAATTGACCACCAGAGGAGCGATAGAAAGGTTTCAAAAGCAACTACAGTCATATCAAAAGCCGCGGTGATCATTCCAAAGGTTGCAAAACTAATAGTGGTTATTGCAATAATTACAACGGTCACAAGAGATGATAACATAGCCATAATTGAATTGGTATTTATTACCAAAGTTTAGTCGTCCAAACAGTTCTACTAATTGGCTGTTAAAATTAACTGAACTGTTATTCTAAAGGTATATCCCAAGTTTCATTGGGAATACATACATACTACGTAATTCAAGAGTATAAATATATAGCACGCTGAAAATCACGACCCTGCTCTCTCAATAAATAGTATTTGAAGTCGTATAACTACCTCACCTTGTAAGTTCATGAAAAAGAGATAAAATATATAATAAATGTCACTCAACAAAAGTATTCCAAAATATATGACAGGCTTCATGCAGAGCGCTAAATACTATACTGGACACACAAATCTTTGCAATGATTTTTAAACTCTACTCAGCAGACTCTGTTGTCAAAATATAATATAAACCTTAGTACGAAGTCAATGGCAAAGTGAAAATTCGCGTTGGATAAAGTGTGAAGAGAGAGAGAGAGAGAGAGAGAGAGAGAGAGAGAGAGAGAGAGAGAGAGAGAGAGAGAGAGACGTACCATTGAACAGGTGAAATGCGTGGAGACAAATATATTTCACCTGTCAAAAAAAGTAAAAGTATGAGTACTACGAGCTATGACCACAAAGTTAATTGTTCGCAACGAGTACTCAAGCCCAAAAATAATACCTCCCATCCCCCCCCCCCCCCCCCGTTCCCCTACCCCCTCCCCATTCTCTCTGATTTTCTACTTCGCCGCAGAAAGAAAAACTCATCACCATAAATTGTCTACTGGTGCAAAAAAAAAAAAAAACAATCAGCTGTTCATTTACAACACAAACGCACGCACATACACAAGGACAAGCACAAACAAGCGCACAAGCAAACGCTTTATCGCAAGTGTAAGAAACCGCAGCCATTACTTTTTTTTTCTGCAATTATATCTCCACGCTCGAAAATACTGCCAATAGAGCGACATCTGACCCACAATGGACGTCCCCAGTCCCCTGAAGTGGTTCCCAGTAAGTTCCCACCGCCTTCCCCAAGGTGCCGAAGGTGTGTAATGATCTATTACACTGGAGGAGAGGAGGAGAGAAGGAGGAAAAGAGGAAGGAAGAAGAAGAAGAAGAAGAAGAGAGAAGTAGGAGGAAGAGAAGAAGAAGAAGAAGAAGAAGATAAGAAGAAAAGAAAAAGAAGAAGGAGAAGAATGGAAGGAAGGAGAGAAGAAAAGAAGAGAAGAAAAAGAAGAGAAGAAGGAAGAGGAGAGGAGAGGAGGAGGAAGAATAAAAGGAGGAGGAGACAGGTCAGAAGAGAAGAAGAGGAGGAGGAGGAGGAGAAAATAATAGTAGTATGCAGCATTCTGGGCCATTGCTTCACATATAGCAAGCAGACGGATCACAAACATATTGGCCGCACTCACCCCCATGCCGATAAATGTCTGTTCGCATCGGCCCACTCGAACAGTAAGTATTTGGGGCGTCGTGTCGTGTGCTTTCACGCCCGGGTGAAAGAACACCCAACACCCAGCAGCAGCAGCAGTCACCCCCAAAAGCACAATAACAGATAATGGGACGCAATTACACGAAGGTTATATATATACACCAGTGGCGGGCCAACACATGATGAATTACTTGCTGGGTGTTGATCGTTCTCGCATTATTTTTATTTTTTTAACCTGTTAGGAAAGTCCCGAGTGGAAAGTTTCTTGAAGAAAGTGCTTTTGAGAGACCTCAGGGCGAAACGACCAAATCCGAAAATCTCCTAACAAATATAATTTTTTTTTTAAACTTTATTTCATTTCGTATATGGAGAAATGGAGCTTCCCCGATTTATTTCCTTTTGCTGTATTCAAGTTCTTTCGACACTAGTTGGCGGGAAATGGTTTCAAATGGGCCCTATTTTTCATGTGACGAATGGTTGACGATAATACATGAGAAAAATTTAAAAAAATAATTCTAATTTGAATCGAGGTCGATCGCGGGAAAAGGATGCTTATGTGGCATTGTTCCTGTGTCGAATTATAGACAATACATGAGAACGAATTGCTCTAATATGAGTTGGTCAACTTATCACAAGGACCTATCACAGATAAACGTAACATTCCAACATATCCATCTCATAAATTTCTTTCTTCTTGAATAAAATACAAAAGTTACAATACATATATTTACACAAACCCCTCCAAAAAAAAATCTTGGACAATAAGAATTTTAAAAAATTACGAATCTGGGGCACTTATCAAAATTACCAAAATATGGAACATAAAGTATATTGAAACGATAAAGTCAAAATTTCAAAGCTTGCTGAAAAATAATCATGACAGCAAAAAAAAAAAAAAAAAAAAAAAAACTGATGGACAGTACAACTCAAACCGCAAAAAAAAAAAAAAAAAAAAAAAAAAAAAAAAAAAAAAAAAAAAAATCAGGTCAAAAAAACACAAACAAAACAAGAAAATAAATCATAAAAAAAAAAACGTGGTCGAAATTGTGGGTTACCAAAAGGGTCTGAAAAGGTCTCGAGTTGGCACCCGCAGGCAAACTCTCTTCTTGATGTAATTTCCAGACATACGGCTGGATTATGACTGGAAGGCGACTGGAATTGTGCCTTGGAGGCACTGGCTAAATGAATACTCTTTGAACCGAGAACCACCACATCCCATCATCCTACCCCCTTTCCCCCTCGACCCAAATTACAACTGGTAAACGAGCATGCAAGCACGTGCGCGCGCACGTACACACGTGTTTGGGACAGACTTTCTCCTTTCGTACCGCAAGTTAAAAAAAAAAAACATATATAATAGCTTTGGGAATTTTGAGTCAGTACATACATACATATGTGCATTACACACTCAAAAATATATCACAATAGCAGTACATATGCATGTGTTAGTGCATACATGTATGCTTGACGCAATCAACACACACATTCACTAATACATCTTCATCATAACAGCATTGCGCAAGTATTTTTGAGGATACATACATGCATTGCATTGCACATTCAAGCATACACATTCACAAATATATTTTCATCATACCAACACTGCGTACGAATGTGTCAGTACATACATTCATGCACTGCGCACATAAAACACACACATTCAATAAATACATCTCCATTCTTGCTTATTTATTTATTTATTTATTCATTTATTTATTTATCTATTTATTCATTAATTTATTTTGGGGAATATCCACCTGTCAGGCCCCCAATTACTCTGTTTGTAGAACCCTTTGGTATTTAGTGAGCATTACACACGGTGCCTCAGTTCTTCGGGTGAGGTTCTAAATTCTTCCTTGTACATCAACTCCAAATCTAGGCTTTATGTTCAACGATCTACCATCTTCGTGTTACACTGAACGCTGCTTTCATTCATTTCCAACCAGCATCAACCAATCATACGATCGGGAAGACCAAAGTTGAGGTTCCGAAAGAAATATCTGCTAGTTCAGATGTAGGCGGAATATTGCTCAGTACTCACATTACAACAACAAAAGTGTGCTTTTCTTAAAACACCACAATACACGCGTAGCCATACTTTCATTTATTTTTATATAAAAAAATACCAATTCTTAAGACCGTAAACCCTCCCCCCCTTTTTTCAGCATCAACTGATTCTTTTGGCCTGACATCAAATTCCTCTCAGCGAAATTTTACGAGAGCTGCTACTTTCTAATTAAAGATTGTTTAAATTCTGTGCATTTTAATGACTCATTTCTGTTACGGTTAATTATCAATTTCGCTCTCTTCGCTAATCTAGTAGAAAAAGCGCGAAATGACAGCATCAACGGAAAATCATACTAATAACAGTAAAGTAACTGAGTATTATTCAAAAAGCAAGAGAAACCCTTATTTTTTTTAACTCCATCGACTAATCTCCCCAACTGGAGAGATTACCGAACTACAAAGAAACTGTGATTTGCCAATACGTATATTTGATGCATTTAATAAAATAAAAATCAGTTCAAACGCTAGTTTTACCATTGTATGTTCTGTGTTACCTGAAAGGAAGGAATTATATGGTTTTCCGGTCTAATTCTACAACTGCGGCTTTCAATAGATCCGACAATCTTTTATCTATTAATAATCAATATAAAACTGAAGGCAAATACAGAATTTCATGGCTACGATGGTTTATCAAAATGGCCCGAAGTCTGCAGCATATAATCCTAACAGATACTGGACTTTTCATAAAAAGTCTTTCTCTTAGTCACTGCTACGAACATCATTTACGATTATTATATTTTTTCATCTCCTCCAATATCAGTATGTCATTACACAGTCTCTTGACAATCTTATCTCTCTCTCTCTCTCTCTCTCTCTCTCTCTCTCTCTGTCCACAAACCACTATTTACCGCTATGCAATTTACTGCGCCCTCTCTCTCTCTCTCTCTCTCTCTCTCTCCACTAAAACCCGTTCTAAACAAGAATTATTTACGCCAGTCGAGCAATTGCATCCCAAAATTACGTCGCGCTCGGCGCTGATAACCCACAATCCATCACACCTAAAAAAGAATAAAAAATAAAAAAATATAACTCACATAAAAAGACACAAACACACAAAAAGAGACGCCTGACATCATCCCCTGTAAGGCAAAAATAAAAAAATAGTAAAACAAAAAAAAATAAATAAAATAAAATAAAATAAAAATAAAAACTCCCAATCGTCATCGTTACCGATGACGTCATAATTAACCGCCGGGCAGCGGGAGCGATATAGTAACGACGTCACTGCTTTCGGTCTGCTCTGCTTGCTTGCTACTCAAGGGTTTCTTTCTAGACGTCACAAGCAAAAAAAAAAAAAAAAAAAAAAAAAAAGTAGGGCCATAAAGCATTCTAAACGGGTCCTATAACTTCGACTGGCAGTCCTCAGGCGTACGAAGACCACAACAACAAAATTGTTCGCCGAAGACCACCTGCCAACTTCGTGCGTAAGAGAAAAAGTAAATAAATTTGGTGGGGAGGCAGTTTTGTATGAAAGAAGTAAAAGGAGACGGCGGTTTAGTTGTCCTACTCTTCAAACCTCTCGACTGTTGCTAATATTGTCTTGGAATAAAAACTAAGTAAAATATGCGCCAAAGTTTCTTGGGCCCACCTGTTTTCAGTGCAGCTATAATACTGTATGAAACTCTCAGCCACGGCTGTGGTGGCCTGTACTGTTGAAACGCCAGACGCACGATTATGGCTAACTTTGTAAGAAACTCTCAGTCGGCCGTGGTGGCCTATATTGTTGCAGTGTAAGACGCACGATTATGGCTAACTTTAACGTTAGATAAAATATAAACTACAGAGGATAGAGGGCTGCAATTTGGTATGTTTAATGATTGGAGGGTGGATGATCAACATAGCAATTTGCAGCCTTCTGGCCTCAGTATTTCTTAATATCTGAGGGCGGACAGAAAAAGTGCATGCGGACGGACAAAACGCCATCTCAACAGTTTTCACTTTAAAGAAAACAAAAAATTTACTTGTAGAACTTGATATACATTTTAATGGTTGTAGTTACAGTGGGAACTTGAAAATATGTAAATATAAAATCATGTAAATGCTGTACATTGAAGATGAAAAAAAAATAATGACATGGGTGGAAGAGAATACATGAACTGTGAGAGAAGTTGATTTGATAATAAAACGCAGCGTAAGGAGAGAGAGAGAGAGAGAGAGAGAGAGAGAGAGAGAGAGAGGCATATAAATTGTTGAACTTGTGTGTGTGAGAGAGAGAGAGAGAGAGAGAGAGAGAGAGAGAGGAGTATTGGGCGGGTACGGTCTGCATATATATGATCACATATATTTAAACTTTTTTTTTTTTAACGCGATAGACAAGTTAAACATTTTCTTTTGGAACTCACTATAAAGTCATCTGCTCAACAGACCACACAACTCTCTCTCTCTCTCTCTCTCTCTCTCTCTCTCTCTCTCTCTCTCTCTCTCTCTCACAATGCATTGTATTAACAATCCATGGGTACAAAAATAAAATAAAAATAAAATAAAAAGATGGAGTCGAAAAAACTCGTCCCGTTAAAAACAAGCAACTTATGCCCACATAAAGGTCACAGGGAGGACGACCTACCACCAGCAAGCAAGCAAGCAAGCAAGCAGGCAGACACGAGCAAGATCGATCAAGCATCACAAGCAGCAGCAGCAGGATAGAACAAGCCAACACAAGAACGAGTTTAAAAGGAAGGACGGGACTTGAATTCAGAGCAAGTTCAGAAGCAGCAGCAACAACAACAACCAACAACAACAACAACAACAATAATATTATTTTCATTTAGGGTTATTAACTAAAATTCTCATACAGTTATAAATACTACTTAAAATTCTTCTATATATATATATATATATATATATATATATATATAAAATATATATATGTATATATATATAATATATATATATATATATATATATATATATATATATATATATATATATATATATATATATATATATATATATATATATATATATATATATATATATATATATATATATATACGTATATATATAATAATATATAACCTTTTCAATTGTATTCAAATCATACCTACTTTTAACAAAAAATTAATGGTGGTCCTGTTCCATATGTACTTAATAATAATATAATACTAATAATAATAATAATATACATCATATTACTAATAATAATATCATAATAATAATAATAATAATAATAATAATAATAATAATAACAACTTCAGTTTCATAAATAAATTTAATAACTTGTACAAGATACAAATACAATTGGTTTATATAACTGTGGATTTCTGTTATTCAATCACGACACTGAATTTCTCGGTAATAACAATACTAATAACAATACAATCAATTCCTCCCACGATCGAACTCACAAGGTCGGATCGCATCCAGTCCCAAAATGGAAGAAGGAATGGATCGTTTTCCGCCATCTGTGGTCGAGAAGTGTCTCGTAAAGAAACAAACCTATTGCTGACCTCTAATAAACGATCTGTCACACACACACACACACACACACACACACACACACACACAGATATATATAGTATATATATATATATATATATATATAGAATGGTTTCTTAAATAACTTCACATTCTCTATTTATTTTCTTCACTTCGTTGTTTAGGTTACTAATAGACACGAAGTTAAGTAAATAGTTGAGAAAATATGAACTTACTACAGAGCACTTAGAGAGAGAGAGAGAGAGAGAGAGAGAGAGAGAGAGAGAGAGTCTCTTTCTCCCTGGGGGAGAGGAGGCATATGTCAGCCAGCCATATTGTGCGATGTGTTCTTACGCGCCTGTGTTCGTACCCTGTTTTTCATACAATGCGTAAGCAAAAATATGAATGTGCGTTTCGCAGGAGAACAATCTCCCTTCTCCCCCATACAATGCGAACCCGAGGTATTGTACTCACGACAATACATTCCCGAGACTGGGATACGATCCTTCAACCTCGTGACACGACGTATAAACTCCCATCGACTTTGGAGGGGTCACTGACCTTTGAACCGAAACTGATTCAATTGAAGGGTTGGACTGCGTGAGTGAGCGCGAACAAATTCGGTGGACAGACATCGACAAGTCTTGAATGTATTGAAAAATTACACATAATATCAAAAAAAGAAAAAAAAAAAGAAAAAGAAAAATAAAAATAAAAAATAAACTTAAACATACTAAAAATTTTCGCTTACTCGGGGGGTAAGCCCACAAGCTACTTTCTTGTTGTTGAGAGGGTAGGAGAGGTCGATTGAAGAGCCTAAATAGGTCTGAAGAAAGGATTTCCCATCAAGTTTAAGATACAGGAATTTTAGAATAGGATATTAATGATTTATTTGTTAGAATGAAAATGTAAAAGAATTATAATGTGGATGTTCAACAGTACAGAAATATTATTTCTAGTAAAATAAAGCGTATTTAAATACATTTTCTTTGGTGAAATAAGGCTCTATTTGAACATAGATTTTAGCTCGTAATTTACGTTAAAAGTTAGGAATATAATGTTAACTTATGCGTGAGGAGAAAATCTTACACACGTCCCGAGTAAGCTGGAAGTTGGATCGCGCTTTGTTAAATATACTGACACTGTACACACTAAAAAAACTCACTTTGAAACCTGCTTACTGAAAAACCTTCAACGTATTGAAAAATCTTAAATAAACTCACATACTATACACTAAAGACCTAACACATTGAAAACCTACACAAACTAAAAAAACTTTGGATAGAGCAAAATCTACACACTAAGAAACCTTACAAACTGAAAACCTACACATACAGAAAAATCTTAAAAAATAGATACACAAAATTTCAATCTATTGAAACTTTATAAACAAAAAACCTTACACAAATCGACACCCTACACATACTGAAAAGCCTAAAACACAAGAACCGACGCAATGAAGAATCTTAATGATACGGAAAACGCAGACTAATAATAATAAATACTTAACATACAGAAAACCTACACAATAATATATCTTAAGCCTATTGAAAATCCACGCTTGCTGAAAAACGTACTAAGCACATATACAGAAAGATGCTAAACATATTGAGAACCTACACAATGAAAAGCCTTAAAAACATAGAACAACTACACACATTGAAAAACCTTCAAAGAAAACCCCACACCTTACACAATCTTTAAATACTAAAAACCTACACATGATGAAGGTTTTGTTCGCTAGTGACATTTCGCACACTGATGTTACGTGTATGTGTGTGTTTGTGAATATAATACCATCTTTCAAGCCAAAAAAATAAATAAATAAAAAAGGTCGCTACCCTTACGTTGCGAGGTGGTTCTGTAAAAACAAGGACTGAAGTCATTGCCCTATTCATTCTCCAACTGTTAGACACTCAAGGCTGGTATCCCTCGGTAAAAAAGTCCAGTGCCACAAGGTCACCCGACACACAGTCTCAACTGGTTTATACAAAAAAAGAAGGAAAGAATGATTCCCAATACTGTTGTTCTCAGCGCCAGTTATTCAAACACTTCACTTAACTATTCGCTCCGGCGACTGACGTGGTCACAAGGCGAGAAACTGCAGTGGTACTGTTGTCATCGACAGCCAACGAATTAACTAGTACTTGGTTCGTACGGCGCAGTTGAAATGCTATTATTATTATTATTATTATTATTATTATTATTATTATTATTTATAGCAGCTATAATGTTAATTAATACTATCATGATTATTCCAGCCAGAACATTATTTATTTATTTATTTATTTATTTATTATTATTATTATTATTATTATTATTATTATTATTATTTATTATTATTATTATTATTATTATTATTATAACTTTCCTTCTACATCGTAACCACCAGTTTTATTAAAAAAACAATGATTCACTTATGTGAAATGGAGTCAAATCTTTTACCTGAGAGAAAATAAGAACAAATATACAAGAAACTATGTATACATACGTCCTTGCAAATTTGTACATACAATGTACCTATCCTCCCAACAAGGACGGTTATACGAAAGGATCAAGACGGCAAGTCCGAACATCTAGGACACTACTACGTACCGTCCTGAAGCTCGGAGGACCAAGAATATCTCAATCGAGGAGCCTACAGTGGTGAGAGGGGATGAGCCCGGGTCAGACGACGGCACGTCTGAACATAGAATCTGTTTCTCTAGACTCTATGTGAAGCAATTTATATATATATATATATATATATATATATATATATATATCATATATATATATCTATATATATATACTATATATATATATATATATATATATATATATATATATATATATATATATATACATATTAAACAGAGACAGGTAATGATCACTAAAAGGGCACATGGGATCAGATGTCATGGTAAAGTTTTCTTTCAACCAATGCTTAAGAGGATTAAAGAACGATTATCAGTGAGAGTGGCCTAAATTGGCTTTACTGTAGATGGATCTCTTAGTATGAATACCATCTTTCAGTAACTTCTCATTCATCTACCTGAAGAGAAAGACAGCAGTATCTTGAAATGTATTATTTTCTCTCTATGTTTTGGCGTTTTATGGGCTCCTTTTATTATTATCATTATTATTATTGATTATTATTATATAATATATTATATATATATATATTATATATTTATATATTATATATATATATATGCACAATCTGTTTTTGAACAATAGTAATCTTCCATTTACGAGACAAGCCAGATAATATCACGGATAACCGGAACCGGTTTCTTATACAAGGAGGACAGGACAGGTCCCGAATTCACGTTCCAGCGAAAAACTAGCATTTTCTCTGTGGTCTCCATAGAACGTCACCGGTTTTAGGTCATTATAATATATATATATATATATATATATATATATATATATATATATATATAATATATATATATAATATACAACATACATATATATATATATATATATATATAATATACGTGCGATGATTGTCTGGAGATAATTTGAATTCAAATTTGCTACATATTGTTTTTCATCATATCGCATATGTTATATATATAAATGGAAAAGACTTATTCCATGCGTGTATTACAGAAGGAAAATTCCCGTTCACAGCAAGGCAAAAAATGTAACTTTTACTGAATATTTTTTTTCTAGGGAGGAAAAATCAGAATCTGGAATAGAAATATACCCTAAGTGGTTTTTAGTCAACTTCTTTTTTTTTAATAAAAAGAAGTTTGGTTTGAAGTTTTGGTTCTTGACGTTTATTCTTGACCCGCCCTCCCCCCCGTCGAAATAAATAAAACTCTTTCTTATAAAATAATATTTATAATACATTATATATAATATATACATGACGCTCCAAATATCTTTAAAACCAGTTTCGTCAGACCCCTGAATATTTTTCCCCCTCTACATCTGCATCTTCAAATGGACACCATATTCTTCTTAAGTTTGAATTTCAAGTCAATGGCCCCTGTGGTCTAGTCCCATACGAAAACGGATTTATCTTCTGAATAATAATAATAATAATAATAATAATAATAATAATAATAATAATAATAATAATAATAATAATAATAATAATAATAATAACCTTCACATGTACTCCTCACTACTGTCCACTTTATTCTGTCTCTTTCCTTTGTTTGGGTTCATGGATAAGGACATGAGTTTTCTCTCTCTCTCTCTCTCTCTCTCTCTCTCTCTCTCTCTCTCTCTCAGAATTTCGTGAGGGCATATTTCTTCCTTGGAAACTGCAGGCTACAACGACCTGCATTCGCCTCTCGTGACTGCAAGTTGCCTAACAAGAAGTCATTGAAGCATCTTGCAAGCGCCATTGTTCTCTCTCTCTCTCTCTCTCTCTCTCTCTCTCTCTCTCTCTCTCTCTCTCTCTCTCTCTCTCCTTACATTCACATAGTACAGTTCTTTGTTGTTTGGAGGCTTGTGTCATCAATCTATTTTCTATAATTACGTGCACTGTACATATCCATCATTGCCTTACACACACAAAGCTACAAGGTTGAAAACAAAGTAGACTTCTTATATTTCGATTGTTCTTATATCAAATTTGTTAAATTTTCGCCAACTTTTCCAAGTTAAAAAAAAAAACTTGAAAACAAAGTAGATCTTACTTTTCGATTGTTTTTATTTTTTTAATTGTTAATTTCTTTAAGTAAGAGACTCAATTTTTCAGCTTGAAAATAAAGTAGATTTTACTCTTCGGTTGTTTTGATTTTTTTGTTAATTGTTAAAGTAAAAGACTAAGTAATTCAGCTTGAAAACAAGTAGATTTTACTTTTCGGTTGTTTTGATTTTTCTTAACTGTTAATTTGTTTTTCAAGTAAAAGACTCAATTTTTCTGCTCACTCCCATAACCTAATTGTGGTGCTTGAAATTTCCCAGAAAGTGGCAACATTACCAGGAAACATAAATTATCTGATTATCCAAATGATCTAATTCACGGAAAACTCATGAAAGGATGAAAAAAAAAATCAACGGTCTTTTTTATTACGAAGTTATGAAATGTTGCTTGTCTGTATATATTTCCTTTTATTAATGAAGCTATAAAGTTTGTTAAATAATAAATAATAATTTTATTACTTTACAGCGAAAATTAAAAAAATACTAATAATTAAATAAATAAATAAATTCCATTAATTTACAAATTCCACGGGCAACTCGCTAACACCCACAATAGTCAACGTAGGAGTGACTAATCAACAAAAACAATAACAGAAATAATAACAGCAACAAACCGATACAAGGAAATAACAATACTAACAAAATCCAACGAAATCATGGCCAATTATATACAATATATACTGTTAACAAATTTTTGCTCTGATAAGAGAAACAAAAAACAAATGAATTCATTGTCAAAACAAAAGACCAAAGCTGCTTATATAAGAACAACAACAACAAACCGGAGAGAGAGAGAGAGAGAGAGAGAGAAGAATATCTAAGAACGTGGGACATCGAAAGACACGATAACGTATTCCCTCAAGGGGAACTCTTGCCTCCCATGATCCTAACCAACCAAACATCCCCTCCCCCCACCCCTTCCAAGAGCCCTCCAGCACAAAACCTCCCTCCCCCTTACCGTCAACATCATCATCTTCCCTCCCTCCCTTCCCCAACCCCCGTCTTCAGGATAAGGAGCACACAGACAGATTTTGAAGACATCGCCATCAGTCACCGATGCCGCAACATCTCTGAGCAGAGACACACACACCATCTTCGGCGACAATCACCATTGTTGCAATCTAACACCCTGATCTCTCTCTCTCTCTCTCTCTCTCTCTCTCTCTCTCTCTCTCTCTCTCTGGATGTTTGTCTTTCTTTCCCTCAGATGGAGAACGATCATGAAGAGACCGACTTCTCTCTCTCTCTCTCTCTCTCTCTCTCTCTCTCTCTGTATGTCATCCTGTTTTCCTCTGCGGAGAACGATTATGCAGAAACCGATTTCTCTCTCTCTCTCTCTTCTCTCTCTCTCTCTCTCTCTCTCTCTCTCAGTGAGCACACGATGTATCCTCGGATGGACTAATTAATAGGTCTTTGAGACATCCTAATCCTTGTAACCACTGTACCTCTCTCTCTCTCTCTCTCTCTCTCTCTCTCTCTGTTTGCCTGTCTTTCTCTCTTTACTTCTGATGGGGAACGATTATGCAGAAACTGCAGAAACTGACTCTCTCTCTCTCCCTGTTCATATAGAACGATATGCAGAAATTCTCTCTCTCTCTCTCTCTCTCTCTCTCTCTCATACAGAACAATGCAGAACTTCTCTATATACAATATAACTCCTTCACTTAAACTCTACATTACACAAGACACAACCCGTGGAAACAAGTTAGGAAAACAGAAGAAAAAGCATGTTGGAATAATATTCCTTACCATAAGACGACATAACCCAATGAATTTCAAGTACGTAAAAACCCACAAACTAAACAGATAATAATGCAAGTGCAACTTACCTTCCTAGCTCTCATAACCTTTAAAAGGATAACTCTCACTTTGTTTGTTACTGAGCTGCTTAAGGCGACAAACCAGGCAGAATACTCGATATGTATTACACATCTATTCTGGACACTTCTTTAGAAATATCCAAGTCCCCAAATGGAAAGGAAGGCGAATCTTCAACGTAGCATGCTTTAAAACCTTACATTTCTGATACAATTTACAGAGAGAGAGAGAGAGAGAGAGAAGAGAGAGAGAGAGAGAGAGAGAGAGAGTTTACCACGGTTCAGAAAGCTGATGATGATCTCTAAGAAAAGTTGTAGCTTCTTAACTTGCAGTAAAATAATGATGCTGAATAAGGTCTGGAAACAGCCCCTTTCACCTATATCATCTGGAATGATAATAACATCATAGAGAGCTTATGAAAAAGCAAACTGTCTCTTAACACACTATCTATTAAAAAAATGTCGGTAAAACTGACAGAAAGATCTGAAACCTTACAGGAACATGCAAGCTTACCCGTAAACGAATCTTATGAGACCGAATTATTCACTCTAAGTGAAAATTAACGTGCAATTTGACAGATCCGAACCATAAGTCACAAATGATTAGCGGTCTTACCTGTCTGTACAAATAAATTTTAAAAAATCAAGGCACATCATTCGAACTCCTGATTCGAGATCCCAAAGATCATTATAACTAACGTACCAAGCCAGAAAAACCACATACACACACATACGCAAGATTTCCTAAGAGCACAAACACGTCACATTTCGCACAGAAGTTCCTTGTCTAAACTCACATCAGAGATTCCAAGTAAATATAAAAAAATGGCTTCATAACAGACAACCACCACATGCAGAATCCTGAAGCCTCCCACATGCATACAAACGCGCACACATGCACAAACAACCCCAAACGACCACAAACAACGACAGAGACTCTCTTATCTGCAATCACAAAGGACGCAGACAGACATCACCTCCACTCCTTCCAGACCAAGACACAAAGAGCTGCCCAAGAGGGAATCTCACACCATACGGGTCTCACTTAAAATACACAAAACTCCCTATCACCAGACGCGACAGCATTCCCAGCCCCTTTACGTACGCCGCACGCAAGCTCGCCAGAAATGCGCGAGCGCGCCGAAGAGTCCAGGTTAACATGCACGTTTCCCTAATGAGGCTTTGGCGATACTGGGTAAGTGGTCGAGATATCCGTATTCTAAATTTGAAACTAAGTCATTACTGTCCCCTTCGAATAAAGCAGCCAGTCTTTATTGTATCTCTCCGGGTGTTCCACAGCTATCTCTCCGTGATTTTGCATAGCTAGTGAGAGAGAGACACACGCATGTTCGTGTACTATATATATATATATATATATATATATATATATATATATATATATATATATATATATATATATATATATAAAATAAATATATATATATATATATATATATATATATATATTATTATATATATATATATATAATCGCATATCCACAGGTGAAAAATAAGAGGCGGGGTGTAGGTCATGACCGGTTTCGACTTTACTTCCAAGCCATTGACGAAGGACTGATACAAAGTATTAGAAGTTGCAAATATATATATACTAGAGACAGTACTGACGAACATACACACAACCGTTTGAGACTGCATATACAATGTTCTAGAAAATTATTACCTATATAGTACTATATCCAAACTTAGCATCAAGTACATGAATATACGTAAAATTGCGTCTGTGACTGCTGACTTGATAACGCTGGGATGAACTGCAAGCACAAGAAAAATCCATTGGGAAAAAATAGGTTTCTTTCCACGAAGAAATCATTTTCTTTCGAATTACGAAAAATGTATCTTCCCATTAGAGAAAACGATGATTGGAGGGTGGATGATCAACACATACCAATTTGCAGCCCTCTATACACTCCGTAAACTTTTGAGATCTGAGGGCGGACGGACGGACAGACAAAGCCGGCACAATAGTTTTCTTTTACAACTGGAGTAGGTAAGGCACCCAAATTAAACCTCAGCGTGTGGGATATCTAGGGTGGGCAAAACTACTATCCTCTGCATAATCCCTTTGCAATTGCAATTGCAAAAAAAAAAATCTGTCGCGTACTAGTGAATCAACGCTTTGCAAGAAGAAAAAAAAAGATAGGGGTGGGGGGATGACACCCAGAAGTATCGATACCGCCATCAATTACATTGGTTAAGCAGGAGAGCATTAGAGAATTATTTTTAGCGCCGTCCGCCACGGCGAGAGAATCATTCGCCCGGCTTTCTTCCGCGATTGCGACACTAAACGCCTCCCCCCCCCCCCCCCCCCCCCCCTACCCTCTACCCCTCATTCGTTTATTCGTCCAGTTATTCATCCGCTGAATGGGATGACACACACAAGAGAGTAAGAACCGAGACGAGCTTACAATCTTCCCCATTCACATCGACGGCGACGGTTTTCACCCAAATTCCGACGAGCGCGATCCGACGGCTTTCGTGAAACAACGAGGCCCTCGAGTAAGGCCTATTAGCGAGAGGGTGATCGATGCCGGAAATGAAAAGGTGCATTGTAGTGCCGGAATCCATAAGGAGAGAGTTTTTCCGCGCGATCTTCAAAGGTCTGTGAGAATAAAAAGCGTATTTGCTTATGTGTCATTTCAGCGCTTACCTTTTTCACAAAATTTCATTTTGCTGGAAAGTAATTTCTGAGAAAATATATCGACCGAATGCACTTTGGTCCGTCAGTTCGTAAGTAAATCTCACTAGAATTAAATGAAAATTTGCAGTTTGTTGTTTATGCATGCATTTTTGGAAATTAAATTTCTTATATTGTTCGTTTAATTACATCTTATATTCCAAACTGATAATAAAATAATGATATTCACTTTATTTTAGACACGTCATTTGGAAGCCACCGCTTGAAGGAGTCAGTTAAAAATACCCCTGTAGTATCTTCCCTGAAATTGGCAGAGTGCATTTTTCCTTTATAAAACACATTTGAGAGAGAGATAGAGAGAGAGAGAGAGAGAGAGAGAGAGAGAGAGAGAGAGAGAGAGAGAGAGAGAAGTCAGTTAAAATACCCCCGTAGTATCTTCCCTGAAAGCATTTTTCCTTTATAACACACTTTGTAAGTTATTGAGAGAGAGAGAAAGAAAGGGGGGGAGGCCACAAGCTGTACACAACTTCAGTAAGTACGAATGTACAAAATACTGCAATCAAGAAGGCTACAGAGAGAGAGAGAGAGAGAGAGAGAGAGAGAGAGAGAGAGAGAGAGAGAGAGAGAGAGAGAGAGAGAGAGAGAGAGGGTGGAGTGGGAGTACGAAAACACCTGTAAGGTGTCGTGTAACACCTGAACAGGTGATATATCCCAAACCAATGCCAGATATAGTAGCCGGTAGATCGTGACCTTTTAATATTTGGGCCTCAAGAGTTCGCATGCAAATTACTACTTTTGGAAAAAAAAAAAGAAAAAAAAACATAATTTAAAAGATGAAGAATGTCCCTGAATATTGAAGAGGAGGTTTATTTATACAGAACCCACAAGTTGTCGCAAGGAAACTACTGCAACTGGTTAGTTTATTCGGCAAAAAGATATAAGTTTCTTTCCATTAAGAAAATATAAGTTTCTTTCCATTAAGAAAATATAAGTTTCTTTCCATTAAGAAAATATAAGTTTCTTTCCATTAAGAAAATATAAGTTTCTTTCCATTAAGAAAATATAAGTTTCTTTCCATTAGTAAAATATAAGTTTCTTCCATTAAGAAAATATAAGTTCTTTCCTACCATAGTAAAAAAATATGTTTCTTTCCCTTTTCATGAGTTTAAAATATAAAGTTTCCTTCCATGGAGGAAAATATAAATTTGTTCAGGATTCCATTAGGAAAATATAAGTTTCTTTCCATTAGGAAGGAAGAAAATGTTTCTTTCCATTAGGAAAATATAAGTTTCTTTTCATTAGGAAGAAAATGTTTCTTTACATTTGGAAAACATGTTTCTTTCCATTAGGAAAAATAGGTTTCTTTCCATTACGAATATATAACTTTCTTTTCATTAGGAAAAAATATGTTTCTTTCCATTAGGGAAATATGTTTCTTTCCATTAGGAAAATATGTTTTTTCAATTGGGAAAATATGTTTCTTTCCATTAGGAAGAAAATGTTTCTTGCTATTAGGAAAATATAAGTTTCTTTCTATTAGGAAAAAATAGGTTTCCTTTCATTAGGAAAATATAAGTTTCATTCCATTAGGAAAAAATAGTTTTCTTTCATTACGAAAATTGTACCTTTCCATTAGAAAACACGAGTTCATTTCCATTACGAAAAACATCAGTTTCTTTCCATTTAGAATATAATAAATTTCTTTCCATTAGAAAAAAAAATTTCTATTAGGAAAAAAATGAGTTTCTCTCCATTAGGAAAAAAGTGAGTTTCTTTCCATTGGGTAAAGATAAGTTTATCTTCATCTTACTTTGTTCAAACACTAAATTTTTAAAACACCCCCCCCCCCGCCCCCCCCCCCCCCCCCAAAAAAAAAAAAAAACTAATAAAATTAAACATCATCAACAAACTGTGCGGTATTCAGAAAAAGCGGTCGAAATTTACAAGTATTGATAAAAAAAATTAAATAAATAAAAATAAAGAAATAAACTTCAGATCTCTTACATACGACAGACCTTATGACACGAAGATATATAATAGTATTATACCCGCGACAAGTTGACAGAACCCAAACCGCCATTTACGAGAATACTATGGCACTTGTGTTTGCGCGCCCGCGCGCACACTCTACAAACATCTACGAAGAATGAACAGTCAATCATTATAAATGAACAGAAAGCTTCCAAACCATATATTAGTTGTGCGTGCAAACACACACGCATATATACGTACTATATATATATATATATATATATAGATATATATATATATATATATATATATATATATATGTGTGTGTGTGTGTATATATATATATATATATATATACTATATATATATATTATATCACATATACATACACACATACATTGTGTGTGTGTGTCCGTAGATGCGTTCGTCTTTGTACAGCAGGCGGGGGTAGGTGGGGGGGGGGGTAGGTTGCGGGGGGGAGGGGGGGGGGGGGGGTGGGCGGGGGGGGGGGGGGGCCCCCAAAGCCTTCAATAATTCTCGAACTCTAATGCTATTGCACTGCTATGACCTTGTGTTAGTATCAGCTACGGAGTCGTGTGACGATCTCAACAGCCAGTGTCAAGGGAAATCCGTGAGTTACTAGCTAGAGCTGCACAATAAGAGAAGAGAGAGAGAGAGAAGAGAGAGAGGAGAGAGGTAGAGAGAGAGAGAGAGAGAGAGAGTACCTAACTAATCGGCTTTCAACGGCAATATTTCAGTGTTCGAATCGCGACTGGATTTCTCCCTGTGGCTCTGGACCTGTTTCTTCTGGACCATAATGCATCGTTGGGTATAAATTCTCCGCCCATTAATCTGGATTATTATTTTTATATAAGGATTACCGACTAACCTCAATGAAGGAAAACAGGAATGCTATATATATATATATGATAAGTCTATCACATTACCGTGATTCATATCATACATCGAGCTACAATGTCCTTTAATATCTAATTCGCTCTACCTCGGAATTAATATATTTTCATATATGTTTAACCTCTCGCGGTGGTGGGGTAGGTAAAAGCTTCACTGACGTCCTGGATTTGTATGGCTTCTTGGGTTCGCGCCTGGGACCAGGCAAATCTATTATCGTGTAAAAAAAAAAATTCCCCTTCGGTTAAGCATATATGAAAAATATATTCATTCCGAGGTAGAGCGAATTAGATATTAAAGGACATTGTAGCTCGATATATATATATATATATATATATATATATATATATATATATATATATATATATATATATATATACATATATATATATATATCTACAATGGCCACTTTCACAGTCATACTTCGACCTTGCTTAATCATAGTTGAGACACCTGCATAGATACGTTCTACAACCTCGAACTTAGCTTCTCATACACAAAAGAAAATAAGGCTCATGAAGCAGTGCGTCGAACCTCTCATATATACATAAATACACACACACACCCACACACACACACACACACACACACACATATATATAATATATTATATATATATATATATAAATAATTTATATATATTCGCAACTGGCTTCAAGAACCCACGAATTCCTGCGCTTTCGAACGTCACCTTTCACTGCCTGTCAGCAGCAGTCAATCAAGCGACCATCCTTTTGTATAACAAGCCCATGACCTGTCCACTACTTAATTTAGAATAACATCTAAAGGTAAGAACATTTTAAAATTTATTTCGTTATTTTTAGGTAGGTGCTACAGCTGCGTGAGTGACGCTGAAGAGAGAGGTTAAGCTGACGTAGAGTCTCTCTCTCTCCATTTGATCACTAAATTACACAGCTGATAGATTAGTGAGTAGACAGATTTATGTGTCGTTCGTGTATCGATCAGTAGAGTTAACCAACAGTTGAGCTGGTCAGTTCTTGGATGGGTGACCAAATGCCAATCACTTTTCCAAAAGTAACGAAATATTATTGACAGCCATTATGAGATATTATAATATATGTACACTCTCTATTTTAAAAATGTCTGTCTATTTTCATGGACACAAACCTACAGTTTCAAAATAACGCACACTCTCGATCAAAATTTATGAAGTAAATTATGGAAATGACTCGCTCATGCGCTACTAAAATACGCAACTGTTTCGGTATAAAATTTTTATGGAGATAAAAATAAATATTTTTAACATTGAAACGTTTTAAAACCGTTTTTCTGTCGACCACTTCGAGACTGGTTGTTATTAAAGTATGAATCAATGAGTGAATATTATTAAAATAATAAATAAATAACTAAATGTCTAAATAAATATAAATATTTGTGCCGGTACCACTGCGATGCTTAATATCAGAAGACGCCATTTCGAGTCTCTCATTTGGCAACATCTCAGGTACGAAACGACCACCATGAACTGGGAAGCCTTGCTTATTGCGAAGAGGCAGGATAGGAATGGGCATGGGTCCTGCAACCTCACCATTTAAAAAAAAACTAAAAACACATATCTATAAACGATTCCTAGCCTGTCGAACCACCAGCCCTCAAAAGGAAAACCAGAAAACATCAACTGTTGTCGACTGCTGAAAAAAGAAGGCGTGATCCGACCTCCAGCTTACTCGGGTGCGTGCAAAATTTTTCCCTCATGTATGTTGTAAACATTATATTTTTAACTTAAAGTAAATTAAAACGTGCTAAAATCTGCAGTCAACTACATCCTTGTTTCATCAACGAAAATTAAAGTAAATGCGCTATACTTTATCAGAATTCATTTTTGCTGTACTGTTTAACATGCACGTTATTTATTCTTGACATTTTCATTCTAATAAATAAATCATGAATATCCTATTGTAAAATTCCTGTACATTTAACTCGACGCCAAACACCTTTCAGACCATTTTTTGGGCTTTCCTAACCGGCCCCCCACCCCCCAGAACAAGAACAGCAATAAGAACAAACACAACAACAACAACAACAACAGCAAAGTATTTTATAGGCTTACATAACAGCCCTATTTATCAAAAACCTTTCAACTTCCTCTGACCTTCTTGCACAATTTGCCGTGATGAAAGCGCAAAATTATACTTGATTCACCTTATTCCTTTGTTTTTCTTTTTCTTTTTCCTCTTCACACAGCAAGGGTTCTCGTGTGAACTTTGTGGGTGAGCGAAGTATTTTACACCCGTCGCTGGTTCAGATGAAATGGTTGACTAAAGTAGGTAGCATGTGATTAATAACTTTCAAGTGTCACTTCACCAAGGTCAAAGGTTAACATAAAATTCAAGTTAAATTCACTTCTTACATTACTGCTATTTAAAACTTTCTAGATTTCTATTTCTTCACAGATATTTCAAAACATAAGAGTTTTATGACTGGTCCGATTCATGTGTTTTCTCTTTTTTTTTAATTCGTTTATGAAATTCTTTTTATTATTCTTAATGATATAAATTATTTATGATATGTGGTTTTAACTTCAAAAGTTAAAACAGGCTTTTAAAAAAAGCAGTTACAGCAGGTTTCCAAAAATATATATAATATATTTTAAAAAAACATTATCCTATATAATATATAATATATATAAATATTATATACTAATATTTATATAATATATATATTGGTAATATTATAATATTTAAATATATCTATCTATCTATATATATATATATATATATATATATATAATATATATATATATATGAATACATATATTATAATTTCTTTTGCTATTATGTCTGAAGGATATCACAATTCAAAAGAAAATGGCTGCACTGGATTGTAATATATATATATATATATATATAATATATATATATATAATTATATTATATATATATATTATCTAAAAAAATAAAACAAATAAGTGACTGGAAATTATTTTGAAGTAATGAAAAGTCCCACACTTATACAAGATTGGTGTAAAAAAATTCTTTAAAAAAGGGGCTTCGTCTACTTGATCAGTAGGACCTCATTCAAACCCGTAAAGAAGTGGACTTTTATTATTTCAACCATATCCATATTATATATATATATATATATATATATATATATATATATAGACATATATATTACATATTATTGTAATATTCATTTAAAAGTTCATTAAAATCTATTGCAAACACCTTTCCTTTCAACCGTCATTGCAATAAACACAGGGTTACCTACCGTCGTGTCTGTGAGTGTGTGTGTGTGTGTGTTCAGAACATTATCCAATGTTCCATTTAAAAGAGGTTGCTCTAAAGAAAAGACATCACAAAGATCATTGCCACATTCATGCCTTCAAACACCGGCTTTCATAAACACCCTAATTTTCTTCATAATCCTTTGCACACATCCTGCTACCTCCATCACCCTCCTCGGCTCTTCTCTCATCCTCTCATCAACTCATAAACTTACTCTCAGATAATTATACAAATATATACCGTTCATTCTCCTGCTATTTATGACAAAATCCACTGCATTATCTTTCTAGTTTACACTTATCCTCACATTCTTACTCTTCCTTACATACACTCTCAATTTCCTCCACTTGCAAGCAATATCAATTTCTCTCATATAGTTTTTTTTACAATTTTTCTTCATTATCCCCCAATCAGTAGTAACCTAACATCTGCAAACGTCAGTCAAGCCACTTCCCATTTCCTTTTCACATAAGTTTATATACCTTCCCTTACTAACCTTCCTCTAACTTCAACAAAAATGCACGAAATTCATATATATACGATATATATATATATATATATATATATATATATATATATATAGATATATATATATATATATATATATATATATATATATATATATTTTTTTTTTTTTTTTTTTTTTTTTTTTTTAAATGTATGTAATTTGAACGTCCCCCTGCTTAATCGGCTACGTACAATAACACACGTCTCTTCATCAAGCGTATCCTTATCCTACTTCTGAAAACAAGCCATCCACGAGACCCCTTCTTCTCACAGACAACTTGAGGACGTAACACCCAATCACCTTTCGGTGGCTAACTTACGACTTAAGTAGTTGAAAGTCTTGCAACATTGCAACAGGTCCCTGCTGGGCCTTTTAATATGCCAGGTTCCTTGCAATTTCTGACGCGCGGGTTTGTTGAACCTGTCAGTCTGCGGCGACGATCCCTTTGGGGTCAGGAGTGCTTAGCTGAACTTATATAAATCATATTTCTCAAGTCTCTTGATTACTGATCGAATTCAGTGAATGCCGGTCACGTATCTGAGTTGGTGTAGTATAAATGTTGGAACGAGGTTCGTTAGGAGAGCATAAAATGCGAATTTCAAAGCGAATCTAAATTTAGCAAAAGTGAGAAATGTGCTGCTGCGAGTCAAAAGTCTTCACTTGAAATCGAAGATGGAAGAAAACAGGTTCTCTTCCTCGTGCATCTACACAATCGGTAAATATAAAGAGAGATAAATGTGACATTGAGCAAATACAAATGCTACAGTGTCCGGTAACTATGAAAACAACGAGAAAACATTCTCTGGACACAGACACGCTTCAACGGTTCAGTAAACAAAAAAATATAAAAACTACAGGTTACACTGGCCCCATTGCCAAGGACACAGACACTGCTATCAGATATACAAAAACACACATTCATTGCACCTACATACGCTCACCAGTGAACATAATCACTCCTATGTCCAGTAAACGAAACTAAAACCTTGTGAATAACCTCAAGTTCAACAAACAAGGGCGTATAATATAAACTAGTGGTTTCAGGCTGAGATACACTCTGCAATGTCAGTATGGTTTGTGATATGAAAGAACACTATCAAATCACTCACTGAAAATGATAACTCATAACATGGGTATTCTCTGAAAATGGTGAGCGTGAGGGCCAAGCGTCGCTGCAAGATTGAACAACATACATACATACAAACACACATATATATACATACACACACATATATATAAATACCTATGCATACATACTTTATATCTTTTATTAACAGACGCAACACCTGCCATAATCTTTACTATAATGGGCGTTATGTCCCGTCCGTCTATCATTCAATCACGGACAAACGGCTGGTCCGATGGGCATGAAACTTGGCAGGGTCATAGTAAGGACCCCTAAGATGGTTTATAATGGGGTTTCATCCCACTTACCCCCCCCCCCCCCCCCCCCCCCCCCCCCCACACACCACACTCCTAATGGGCGTTATGATTCACATCAACCATGCATGTGACGTATAGGCCCGTCGCTTACGACGCTCCAGATTAGCCAATCACAGGGCTGGAAACTCAGTCTCTCTCGAGAAAGTTCACATAGGCAGGATGTATATTCCACCTCTCCTGAGGGATACTTTTGAAAGACGTATCCCTCAGGAGAAGTGGAACATACATCCTGCCAATGTGAACTCTCTCGAGAGACTGAGAGAGTTTCCAGTCCTGTGATTGGCTTATCAGCAGCCAATCAGAAGCGTCGTAAGGGACTGGCCTAGACATCGGACGCACGGTTGATGTGAATCTACTATAGTACTGATAATTCCACTGGGCGCGTTTCTATCTAGCAGAAATCCGATCCAACTGACAAGGTACCCCATGAACTCTTCGGAGAACCAAGGTTACCGAAGGAGACACGAGATGAAATACCTCACTGAGATGGATGTCGATTCAAAATGCTAGAATCAATCGTCTTGAAAGCAAACTATAAAAGTAAATCGTTTCAGAAGTTGTGAAAGCAATCGTTCTAAATTGCCGAACAGAGAAATACAAGATCTGATCCTATATGAAATTCTGATTCTATATGAAATCGATGCAATCGTCTTAGAATAGAATATAGAATAGACAATAGAATTTAGGCCAAAGGCCAAGCGCTGGGACCTACGAGGTCATTCAGCTGTGAAAAGGAGACTGGTTAAGTTAAGTATATCTTAGTTTTACCAGACCACTGAGCTGATTTACGTGGCTAGGAACCAATTGGTTACCTAGCAACAGGAACTACAGTTTATTGTGGGATCCGAACCACACTATATCGAGAAATGAATTCCTGTCACCAGAAATAAATTCCTCTGATTCCGCGTTGGCAGAGCAGGGAATCGAACTTCGGATCACCGGATTGGCAGCCGAGCTCAAAAACCACTCGTCCAGCGTGGAACTAAGGAGACTGGTGATAGAAAGGTGTCCCAGGAGGAAAACCTCAAAGCAGTTGCACTGTGAAACAATTGTTAGGAGAGGATTGAGGGAAAGTAAGATGGACGAAAGAGAATATGAACGGAGGTACAGTAAAAGGAACGAAAGTGGTTGTAGCTAGGGGCCGAAGGGACGCTGCAAAGAACCTTACGCAATCCCTACCCCAAGGGATTGCAATCGTTTCAAAATGGCCAAGAAAAGAAATAAATATTGGACACTACAAGAAATTGATTTTCAGAAAAACTGTTCTTGGTCTTGGAGATACAATAGTTTTAAATTGCCAAAAGAGAAAAAGAAACATGATCCCGTATGACATCTATACCTTCTGCAAACTGCGCTTGGTCTCGAAGACGTTCAACGAGGCAAAAAGAATCACAAAAAGAAATCCCTCATAACCAGGCAAAAGACAACAACGAGAGGAGGAAAGGGAGTTTTTGCTCCAAAGTTCTGTTAACCAATCCCATCCGATAGGCAAAACAAAGGAGCATTTTCTTTGCAAATTGGCGTAATGAGCGTGGCTTAGACGACGAAACCACAGGTGTGTTTTTATGAAAATGCGATAAGGCTGCAATAAAATAACAGATAAGCCCAAAGGAACGTGACTGACCTACCACAAGCCTTATCATAATACGAAGGAAGCCGAAAGTGCTGGCAGACATGCATTGTCCAGATTGCCATCTGGTGGGAAAATGCTGAACTACCTGAGTTTCTGGAGAATTGTTTTGCACAAAATGGATACGGATAAAGGAGAAGTCTTGTCTGAGAAGAGCTTTAAACTGCATATCAACAATGTCCACAATGTTCGTAGAAAGAGCGCCAGAATATTGTCACTTTTTCTGCATATGATCTGCTGAAAAAGAAATCCAAGAATGTACACTACTCTAATACTACGTTACCACTCGAAAACATCTCTCAATAAGGTAACCAGAGTTACTCTTTATACTGTCGGTTATTTACTTTATTCTTTCACAAATACCACGATGTGACTAGCATAGGTACCTAAGTCGTCGATGACGTTTATGCTTCTTCCACAAACAGCGGGAAGTTGCCTATTTGCTAAAACATATACAGCAATAATGAATGAGATGGAAAATATCTTTGATATAGCCCCAGTCTTCCATCCACTCCAAAATCGACTTTAATTTGTCAACGGAATAAAGAGAACTTTGTCCAAATATTTTGTAAAGATAATTTACTTCTGCTAAACTATAAAAACGGACTTACAAAGCAAACTCATAACCCCATAACTATAGGTAATAATGATATTGACAACAGATGTGACTTAAATATAAACATCAACAAGAAACCGTTAACTGCAAATTGCAGTAATAGACTGCACACCTTTACCAATGTGATTAACACAGGAACAAAATGCCGACATATTACGCCATTATTTTCTTTATTTTATATAAAGCAAGTGGCTAAAATCTATCTAATAAGATGCAGGAGCGAACAATATCGATAAGCAAAAAAAAAAAAAAAAAAAAAAAAAAAAAAAAAAAAAAAAAAAAAAACAAAAAAAAAAAAAAAAAAAAAAAAAAAAAAAAAAAAAAAAAAAAAAAAAAAACAGGATGCAGATGTCGAGTTGGACCCAGACTACAATCTTATCAGCCATTACCTGTGACAGTAGGAATCGTTTCACAGAATTTTGTAACCTTACAGACTGACAGACACACACAGAGACATACAGACAAAGCCAAAAACATAACCTCCAAGACGGAAGTAATAAAATTTTACAAACGGAAGCACTCATGTCTCAATATTACAAAATAAAATCCTGAAGCATAAAAAGAGTAATTGCTATCAGTCGAAAAAAAGGGAAAGAGGAATAAGGTGATAAAATACAGAATATTTCAAAGCCGGGAACATCTCTCAATCTACGACGCATTAGCAGCATGTGTGTGAAGAACATTTTCAATGCCAAGGTCAGATGCACGAGAGATACGACAGACAGGAGTATTCAGGGTACGCAGAAGGAACCAAATGAGAGAGAGAGAGAGAGAGAGAGAGAGAGAGAGAGAGAGAGAGAGAGAGAGAGCTTTCAGACTCGTAGAGTAGAAGCCATCAATCATAAACTATGCAGATCACCCCTTCATTTGTACACACACACACCACACACACCACAGAGAGAGAGAGTAGAGAGAGAGAGAGAGAGACTTTTTTGAGAGAGCCTTTTGAGAGAGAGAGAGATGAGACACACTCCATTCAAATACTTTCTGAGAAGAGCTGGCCAACTTAAAATAAAAATAAAAAAAAAAAAAAAAAAAAAAAAAAAAAAAAATAAAAAAGGGGGGGGGGGGGGGATTCGACGAGAGAAGCGTGAAATACTGAGGTGGTGGCATCCGACAGCCAAGGACCTTCAAGCAAGCAAGCAAGCAAGCAAGCAAGAAAGCAAGCAGGCAGGCAAGCACCTTATGAAACGTAACACCGACGTCTACCTCCTGTTCCTTCCTCTCTCCTCCTCAAGGCTTCCAGCAAGCATCTCGGGATACTTCCGCGTGAAGGCATGACAGACCTCTCCGCAGAGGAATCACGACATCTTTTGCTGACGATACACCTCGGCTCAACTGGTTGGCGACGGGTAATGTGACCGACTCTGCAACGAGATCTTCCACCACCTCCTCGCGGTGCAAGATCTAGGCGAATTGCGCATAAATGCGCACGTGCGTGTTACGTACGTAGGTACACACGCACACAATTATATACATGCTTAAAAAATCACAGTAGATGCACGTGACTTCATTAAATAAGCAAATACCACAGGAAAACGATAGGCAGAAATCCAAGCGCTTTCGTCTTTACTAAGACATTGTCAAGGAATGTCTTAGTAAAGACGAAAGCGCTTGGATTTCTGCCTATCATTTTCCTGTGGTATTCCCGTAATTACATACATACATACATACATACACATATAGATATTTTCAGAATACTAAAATCAAAGCGTATTTTTTTTTTTTTATACCCCAGTCGATATTCCCAACAGATAACGTTATCTAAGTAATGAGTCCACCTGAAGGAAAACAAAAAATATTCAGCCGAAAAGTATGAAAAGCACTTACTTTTTGTACAACGCAAGTCGATATTCTACAGCTCAATCAATAATTGCACAAACTAAAGTTCCGTGTTATTCATTTGTATCTCAAAGAATAACATTAATAAACGAATTATTTTTCATTTTGAACAAAGGATATTATACACCAGTAAAAAAAATACATTCAAACTAAGGTTCACACAAAAATCCTTCACTTTGAACAATGGATATTCTAAACCTCAATGCATAAAAAAAATAAAAACTATTTAAAATTATTGATTTGTTTTATACAGGAAAAACATTAGCCACAAAAACTCTCATTTTGAACAGCAAATCCTTAGACTGCTATCTATATCTGGACAAAAAAACCTCACACAGTAAACAATTCATACGAAACAGGTGCCGACAATTTTAAAAGGTACTACTAGCTTATGATAAAAACAGAAATATTACGTTTCCCAAAAAACTAAAATTTATTTACGCCACTGCTTATCAAATCTCTCTTTAGCTTTCAGCCTTGGCTGGACTCGCCACTAGAATTTCAGGTCAAAGTAAACTAAAACCGTCATGTAACTCGACAACACGGCCATCAGTGTTTGGGTACGGCCATTCGTTCACAGAGAGGAACATAATTTTGCTCTTATTAAATGAGGTATCAAGTAAACACGTTTCTTGCATCTGCTAGCATCTTGCCACTCCTATCGGTTGCAAAAATGAGGTTTTCTCGTCTCGCGAAACTGCCACAGATTAATGATAACACTGGAGTGGTTCTTGTTCAGATTTATGGAACTTACTGTTGGAAGAAAGGCAGATACTATTGTTCGCACCTGAGAGACGAATTACCAGTATAATAGGATTTATGTTGGTATGTACAGATATATACATATATCATATATATATATAGAATATATAGGTATATAGGATATATATATATGTATGTATATATATAGTATATATATATTTAGTTTCTGATGATTAAAGGTATAATAGGAATGTGATATATATATAGATATAGATATATATATATCATATAAAATATAGTATATTATCTATATCTATATATAGAATATGATATATATAGATAAGATATATCTAATATCTATCTATATATAATATATAAGATATATATATAGATATTTATGATATAGAAATAGTTTTCTGATGTGACATTTTCATATTAAAACTGGAGTCACTCTTGTTCACGTTCTGTAACTAATATAAACTAAATGAGTATGAGTAATACATGATGCAAAAAATAAGTGTCTAGTATGATATTTCCATGGCAAAACTGGAGTTCCCTTTGTTGATATTTTTCAGTAAAATTATTTACTCTTGTTCGCGTTTTTGTAACTGTAAAAACTCCTAAACGAATATTACATGATGCAAAGAAAAATAATAAAAATAATGGCGGGTTGGGGCAAAATTTAGTGGCGAAATGAAACAACTGCTCTTTGTGAGAAGCAGCGACTCACGTCTTTTGCATCTCACTCACGCCGTCCTTTCGTCTCTCATCTTTCTTTTGACATGATCCTGAACTGGAAGTGGCAAGACCCATATATTTTATGAATAAAAAATATTGTACTACGGTTTCTAGTAGACCTTACGAACACTGTTAATAGTGATAGCAGAAAGTTCAAGTACCCAAAATGTTCTCACTCTCTCTTCTCTCTCTATCTATCTATCTACCTCCCTCTCTCTCTAATCTTATCTATCTCTCTCTCTCGTCTCTCTCTTCTCTCCTCCTCTATCCTCTCTCTCTCTCTCTCTGATTAGCGAATGGTAGTAAGAACAACAATGTTGCAAGACATGCCTTCATATTCTTTCTTAGATGGCATCTTCCATAGAGGGGTCTTTGTTTGTGTATGAGAGAGAGAGAGAGAGAGAGAAAAGCAGGTTATTAACAGCAGTAAGAGATGGACGTGGAACCCATAATTTTTATCCTCAAATAATTAGGCATTGTGCGTATATATATATATATATATATATAGACATATATATATATATATATATATATATATATATATATATATATATATAGTATGTATTAATAGCTAAAAATCACCTGCAGTTTTCGACAAGTGTCTGTAAGTGCATTGAATTTGTATATCTTTGATTAATTACGATTATTTTTGCTCTCTCTCTCTCTCTCTCTTCTCTCCTCTCTGCTCGTTCCTCTCGTCTCTCTCTTCTCTCTCTTCGCTCTCCGCTTCTAATGTTAAGTCCCCCTGAATAGATAACAAGTTAACTGGATTATTTCACAAAACATTAATGTTGCAAACTTCAACCCGGATTTCGTCGATCGCAGGGAACGCCTGGCTGGCCATCCGGATTCGAGCTGGACCAAAAAAAGAGGCCGCCTCTGAAGTTAGTGACGGGACAGAGACGTGTAATGATACTCTTCTTGCTACTGAAGAAACGACACAAATTATGTCATTTTTTTTTATAATAAATAATATTGTTTGCTTCTTGTCAAAATAAAATTTACTATAAAGTTCCCTTGTTACTTAAACGGAGCATTATTATTATTAATATTATTATTATTATTATTATTATTTTTTCCTACGAAATAATAATAATAATAATAATAATAATAATAATAATAATAATCATAATAATAATAATAATAATAATAATAATAATAGTAAATAAATGACGATTTTGTTGTGTGGTCAGTTCTTGCTAGAAAATACATATATAAATATATATATATATATATATATATATATATATATATATAAATATATATATATATATATATACATAATATATATAAACTTATCTCGTACATCTGATGCTACATAAGTAATTACTTATACTGGTGCTTTTAAAAGTTTGGTACATAAACAAAATGCTAAGGCCAACTATCTTGACACATCAATATCAATGACAACTTTGTTTTTCTAAAATTCATCACGGCTTTCAATACAGCATTTTCAATACATGATTGTCAACGAGATAAAATGATCAAAATAGCTGAATGACATTCATTAATATGGCGCATGCATAATTATCAGCTTAGTTGTACGATAAACGAAGGTCGGTATTTTATTCTTATACAAATACTGGTACTTAACAACCTCATGAATTAATCGTATATGGACAGAGATTTTATTCCTGTATAACAATCATTTTTCACTTCATTACTAATACTGTGGTATGACGATGAGGCATGGATTGTATTGGTACTTAACAATCTTCAAAAATTCACCAAACTACAAATTCTTCATTTTATTCCCATATGACAATCATATTCAATTCACTATTAATAGCAGTGAGACGATTGAGGCACGGATTGTTGCTGGTAATCAACGATCTCTTTTACTGGTGACTGACAATACAAATTTTTACCGTCTCTAAGACAGTCGAAAAAAAACCCCAGCCAGATCTGTATAACGGACGAGAGGAACGCCAGATAAACCAACCTCTCAGGAAGAGGGGGGAGGGGGTACCATACCTGCAATGGAGCTTGCCATAAACAAACCGGCAACATCCCATGACGAGTCAAAACAGAAAACTTGAATAAATACACTAAAAACTGAGAGAGAGAGAGAGAGAGAGGAGAGAGAGAGAGAGAGAGAGAGAAGAGAGAACAGTGCTTCTGTCAGTTATTCGAGACAGAACACTCCTTTTCTTACAGTATCACCCCCAAAGCTCTTATAAACCTCCTCTCTCTCTCTCTCTCTCTCTCTCTCTCTCGCTTCTGATCAACAATGTAGTTCTTTCTTTCTCCTCCTCCTCCCTCCTTCAAAACCACTTTCAGTCATCATTCATAATGTTCCGTTTAATTTCCCGCCCTTCCCCCCACCCCCCTTTCCACTTGGTTTCTCGTCATTTCCCCTTTCCGCAGTTCTCTCTTCTTCTTCATCACATATCTTTTCAATTCTTTTTGCACTTATCCCATGAAAATTGACATTACTTTTCATGTTTGCTCTCCTCTTTTATATCCTGTTTTCAAATTTCTTCATAAGTGATTTTTAAAATTTTTAATCTAACCCTTTTTTTTTTTTATCTTGGTAGTACATTTTTATTTGCTTTATTCTATTTCTTTCGTAATTTTCATATTTCATTTCCAAGTTTTTTCCTTTGCATTTTTTTTTCTTTCGTACGTTTTATATTTCATTTTCATCATCATCATCATCATCACCTTTTCATTTTTTTTTTTGGGGGGGGGCCTTTTTATCCTTTCTTCCTTTTTCTCCTTTCACTTCCTTATTCCTTCTCCGACTCTTCCTTAATCTTAGATTGCCCTCCAATCACTAACTCCCCCCTCCCCCCAACCACCCCCTCCACCATCCTAACTCTTCAAAATCTCAACATCCTTTCCCCATCCTCTCTCTTCGCGCTCTCTCCCTCTCTCTCTCTCTCTCTCTCTCTCTACCCGGACCTACTTGACTCCAGAGTCGCCCTCCTCCTCCTTCTCCTCCTCCTCAACCCTCATCCTCGCCTTTCCCTCAGACATCATGATAAAGGAGGAGTTAGGTATATAAGATGGGAGCCGGTGCGAAGGTGGTGGTGGGTGAGGGGGTGAGGGGGAGGGGGTGGTTGGGGAAGGGGGAAAGGGTGGTTGATGTGTGGATCTGGCCACTTATAAGTGCATACCCTTTCATCATGAGCGTTTCTCTCTCTCTCTCTCTCTCTCTTTCTCTCTCTCTCTCTCTCTCTCTCCAAGTGCACGACGAGAACATCTACCTCTTACCAAAACCATCTCCTATATAACATGAAAAGTCCACACCTAACACTCACTACCAACTCGACCATAAATTATTACCGAATGAGGAGGCCCAAGCGAACCAACCATTCGAAACCATATCAAACAGAGTCGAAGCGATCTAAGCTTTGCCAAAGGACAGTCAGGGACACTTAGTATGGCCCCTCAAGGGACATGAAAGGGGGTGGGGGTGAGGGATACTTAGTGAATACGTTTTGGGTACAGCTGTTACTCCCAAGGTCCTCTCATGGAAGAGCTGCTCATTGTTTGACTAACTGCCAGGCGCTGCAATTTGAGAGCTCAAAACCGACATGAAGATGTCAAATTAAATTTAATGATATTGTAATAAAATAATATCGTTAACGACGTTGCGTTTGGTCATTGCTTGGGTGGGTAACCACCAAAAAGAGTGTCTGTTAAGGGTGTGGA
>NC_087216.1:18890628-18895628 GCF_015104395.2 Macrobrachium nipponense | reverse complement strand
CTCTCTCTCTCTCTCTCTCTCTTCTCTCTCTCTCTCTCTCTCTTCTTATAGTATGTTTTCAGATGGTGGGTTATCTGCTGAAAAGAGTTTAACTCTCTCTCTCTCTCTCTCTCTCTCTCTCTCTCTCTCTCTCTCTCTCTCTTCTTATAGTATGTTTCAGATGGTGGGTTATCTGCTGAAAAGAGTTTAACTCGCTCTCTCTCTCTCTCTCTCTCTCTTCTTATAGTATGTTTTAGATGTGGATATCTGCTGAAAAAGTTTAACTCTCTCTCTCTCTCTCTCTCTCTCTCTCTCTCTCTCTCTCTCTCTAGTATGTTTTACATAGTGGGTTTATCTGCTGAAAAAAGTTTAACTCTCTCTCTCTCAGCACACGATGTCTCCTCGGGTGGACTAATAAGTCTTTGAGACATTCTAATCCTAGCAACTCCTTGTAACTCTCTCTCCCCCACCTCTCTCTCTCTCTCTCTCTCTGCCTCACACTGAGGGACCTGGGGCAACCCGAACAAGATGTAAGGTCTCTCTCTCTCTCTCTCTCTCTCTCTCTCTCTCTCTCTCTCTCTGCGGAATGAGGTTGCTCAGAGTGAGGCAATTCATAAGCCGGCGAAGAAAGTAGTGACTGGGTTAAATGAAGAGGCAGAATTAACGAGTGAATGAAAAAATCGAATATATCAAAGTGAATGAAAGAAAAATAATAATGAAATACATGGCAGAATAATAATAATAATAAACGAAGAATATAAACACAATGGAAATTCTACATTCACCTAAAAGAACTGGAATAACAAAAATTACTAGATAGAATACCTAGCATAAAAATGTAGCATTTCAAAATAAAAACGATTCAATAAAAAAATTATAAAATACACAGTAGAAAAAACTACAATATTAAAACGCCAAATATCAAAACTACCTCCAGCTTACGCTGCTGTAAAATAAAACATCATAGCAAAAGGCAAAGTGAATGTAAAAATACTTGATATCTACGCTATTAGCAAGCCAAACGGTGAGCTTGAAAATCATATAGTATCAACCCTAATGATACAACATTATTGACAAAAAGGTGAAAAAAGTGAAAAGGAGAAAGAATATGACAATACAGGATGACTTGAAGGGTCAAATGTCATACAGTTCGTAGGAAAATTACTTGAATTATCCACAATTCACTGTAATAGGGCAGATATATTGTTGATAACCACGCAGGTTATCGGGAGAGAGAGAGAGAGAGAGAGAGAGAGAGAGAGAGAGAGAGAGAGAGAGAGTTTAACTTCCTTCAACAGAAGTTCACAGTAGCTAAGACATACTAAAGAGAGAGAGAGAGAGAGAGAGAAAGAGAGAGAGAGAGAGAGAGTTAAACTTAACTTTCTTCAGCATATAACTGTTCTGGAGGTCAGTTCACACACACACACACCACGCCAGGAGAGACCGAGAGAGAGAGAGAGAGAGAGAGAGAGAGAGAGTTAATCTTTCATCCTTCTTCAACCATGCCGAAATGAGCTCAACACCTGTCAAGGACCCTGAACATGCTCCTAGTACACAACTTCAAACCTCAGTGAGTTGTAATCTGGAAGAAGGCAATTTCTCTGGAATCTGCCAAGCCCAGCCAATTAATGCTACTGCAACTACTATGACTGCTTCCATTGCAACTGCTACTACTACTGCTACTGCTACTCAAGGACAGCAAGTGACCATAAAAAAAGCCCGGGGCTATTTTAAGAATCAAAGGGAATCCCGCAAAATCAGATTACTGGACAACAAGAAGCCTGGAAACCGGCTGGAAAAGTAACGCGCCCCTCTACCTCAGAGGCCCCTCGGAGAGAGAGAGAGAGAGAGAGGCAGAGACGAGAGAGAGAGAGAGAGAGAGAGAGAGAGACCTTGATTGCACAAACAACGGTTGTCACCGCATAAAGAAAAGGCGAAGGAGGGGTTGGGAGGGGGAGGGGGATATGCGAGGATGCTGGGGAAGGGGGGGGGTGGGGGGGGGGGGGGGCGGTTGGATTGGGGATGGTAAGGATGGATGCAATGGAAGAGATAAGAGCGAGAGGCGGACCAAGTTCAAGGGAGGGGGAGGGGAGGGGGGAGGGGGAGGGGATGGGTCTTCTAGTCTAGAGGAGGGAGGGAGAGAGAGACTGATACTAGATTTCCAAGGTCAAATCAACTCTTCTTCTTCTTCTTCTTCCTCCTCCTCCTCCTCCCCTACTATCACTACTACTCCTCCACTTCTTTCTCTTCCCCTTCCAAATTCTCCCACCTTCCCCAACCCCACCCAAGACTGTCGCTGCATCCAAAGAGCCAATTTAGCCAGAATTTACATATCAAGATGGCTCAGGGTCAAAATAGCTAACCATGATCCTCGAGATTCCCAAAAGGAAAACGCAGAATCCTTTCTATAACGTACCACCCTCCACGACGACAACCATTTCAGCCTTTCTGAGATCGCCTGATAAGACTCTCGGGGACAACGAAGACATGACGAAGTCATTAAGACTTGGAGGGAATTTTCTGTGGTCTTTATTTGCCTTTTTTAAAATCCTATTGGGGCTCATTCATTTGGCTGAAAGCCAAATATGGACCTATTGAGACTGGTAACTCCTTATGACACAAGATCATTTTATTTTCAAATGTCACTCAACGTATTCGATCTCACGCAAGGTATTTTTCTCGCAAGTTTTCATTTTCGCTGCATAACTGATTTTATCATTCAAAACTTCTAGAGACTCGTCTCTTAACAAATGGCTGAACCTCGCAATTCTCAAAATATAAGGTATTTGACGTAGCAAAGAATTCACAACATTACTTTCTTTGAATGATATTATTGATCTAATAAAGCCAAATGATAAGAGCTTTTATTCAAACATAATAATCATTTCACCTTAACCATAAATGGTTTGAAAAAGAACAAATAAAACCAACTATGTATACTGGGTGGATGACACGAATAATTACACTAATACTGACAATGTTTATTAGCATTGTAAAGTGAAGACAACAGCTAAATATGTGAAATATATAGAATATATATATATATATATATATATATATATATATATATATATATACATTTATATCGTCACGTACAAACGTAACATAAACATGCTCAAACCAAATACACCTTAGAACTGAAAATTTGTTATAAAACAAAACTAGTTTCTTTTTGGGATTTGGAGACTTACTTCGTTATATACTGACGTAACAACAAACAAGGACGTCCGAGTCCTTTCTTTCGAGGAAAACAAAGGGCTCTAAAAATGCTCTCTGGTAATGTGAGCGCTTCACTGAAGACAATCCTGAAAATATCAAGGGAAATTCTGAAGAGGAAATACCAGCAGACTGGAACGTCAGTGAAAACTGAAGGTGAATAATTGTAAAAATTCATTACAGTAAAAACTCAGGAAAAACCTACGTTATTAAGGGAAAGTTACCTACATCAAACATATTCTCCGTGCTAAGGGAACCTCTTGAACACGCAAATGTTCTGTTTAATTAATGCAAGAAATTTAGATGAAATTTCTTTATGAAAGTCAATGACAAACGTATGAAATGATTTTCTCAAGGTGAACTGTTGAAAGTCCCTATGCCCTAAAGGAAACGTTACGGATAAATCATGACAAACCTATGACATCTACTTTACAAAATAATTTTCTAAAAGTGGAATATTGAATGTCCATATACCCGGAATATTGAATGTCCTTATACCCAAATGACAAAAGCTAAGTACACAAAATAAGATGGAATTGTAAACGACAAAAAAATAATATGCGACTGTATACAAACGGGGATGGGGATATTTGATAGAAACAAGACAAAATAAATTAAATTAATCGAAATAAAAATGAAATTCCGAATGAAAAATGGGTAAAAATAAAAAAAGCAGAAGCAACGAGAGATCAACCTATTCCAGTGTAGTACCTGGTGTCGACTCCTCAACTAGGCGTTACGTGATTACCGAAAAAGGAAGCATACAGCGTCTTCTTTAAAACCGGGTCAGTGAATAAATTAAAATCTACAGAAAACTGAAACAGGACCTCTAGAAATCGAGAATAAAACCTGTATTACATAACTGAAATAAGACCCGTGGAAACCTGAATGGAAAACTGTAGAAAACTAAGAGAGAAACCACCTTGTCACTGCACCTTGTGACTAGGGACATTGAAATTCATATGGTTGGTAGCCAGTTCAAACCAGCTGGCTGCTTTCTGTTTTAATGCAACAAGAATCTGGACGACTTGCCTTGATTTAACCCTGTCAAGGCTAGAAAAGGTACTAAGCACGCACGCACGCACACACACACACACACAACTCTCGTACACTAACGAGGTCGACATATTGCCGAAGAGGACTTACGAACCCAGAATTAGACCCGCGATAATTAACAGGTAGACTTACCTGTTTGGCCGATATCATCACTCAACGACAAGTATAAGAAGCCTTCTTGACATCGCCGGTGATGATAAATGAACGAGGCTGAATTTCATTAGCGCTAAATGAGAGAGCGGACTCGGAGACATTTTCCACCGGGGCAAAAATATTTCGGCGATTCCTCGGGGCTTCTGAGCATAAAATGCTTTTAAGATCGAATGTGATACAGCGAGCAAGAATCATTAGAGACAGACTGATAACCACAAAAGATCGTCTTAATATGGCGAGACGAGATAGATGAATCATCAGGGGGTGTGTGGATAAGAATGCAAAAAAGGAAGATGACCGATTTGCCAAAAGAACGGGCGGCAATGAGGGACCCAGAGGAATGCCACTCAAAATGGCTCCGCTGACTGTCACCTTTCTGTCAAAATTGAGTTTATCAGCGGGTACCTTTAAAGTTATCGGTTCCTTTTTTGCTACCGTTCCCAGTTCTTCATGATCGAGGTAAAAGGTAGATCACTATAGCCACAACAGCAATCACACTGGTAGAATGTAACAACGTCTCCAATGGGGTTGTGAAAACTGAAAAAGAGCGCATCCTCCTTCCAACTACACCTATGATTCAATAGACAAAAGTTACA
>NC_087216.1:18855196-18890128 GCF_015104395.2 Macrobrachium nipponense | reverse complement strand
ATGATCTCCGGGAAAGGATCTTAGCAATCAGCGGAATGTCACGTGATGATGAAGCACATAATTTAATCCGAGAATAATGGCTTGTTACTATAAGCGGACCTGTTGCCCTTTGTTAAGACCCAAGGCAAATGAAATAAAAAATAATATAGACACAAGGACAAGAAGGAAATTCCACAGTGGGTAAAATGACTAATGTTTCTATCGCTCGTGAAAATGCATAGAAAAAAAGGATACTAAACACAATATGAAACAAATATAATCGAAGCTTTATCAAGACGCACGGCAAATAAAAAAATGGAGACACAAGGACAAGAAGGAAATTCCAAAGTGGGTAAAATGATTTATGTTTCTATCGCTCGTGAAAATGCGTAGAAAAAATGGATGATAACAACAAGACGAAACAAATATAATCAAAGCTATAACAAATTCTATATCTTAACAGTAGTATAAGAGTAATGTGAGAAGAGGTGGTCTGCCGGGCTCTTCTCAAGATGATGATTATGGTAATGCGGTGTTGATGTGTACGAAATGAAACGGGGTAATAAGAACAAAAAATGATGGAAATCAGGTGCAAACGAATAGAATAATCGCAAAAGTAACAGTAATTGAAGAAACAGTGGTTAATAGACAATGATAATTGTAGTAATATGTAAAGAAATGGCATCTAAAATATAATGACAATTCTGATGGTGATATGTAAAGAAACAGTGGTTAAAAACCAATGATGATGATGATACATAAATCAATAATAGATAAATTACAATGATGATGATGATATATAAAGCATAAAATGGTTAAAATACAGTGATGATGACATTACAACGATAATGGTAAAAATACAATGATGATGATGATGTAAAGCAACAATGATTTAAAACAAAATGATAATGATAATGTTGATATATAGAAAGAAATGGTAGTTCAAAAACTATAATGATGACATGTAAATAATAGTGGTTACATTACAAAGAAAATTATAAAATCTATATGTACAGAAAAGATGGATAAAATACAGTGATAATGATATGTAAACAATCACAAATGATGGTGACAATGAATTCTCTAACTTCAAACGACTCTTCGTCCAAGTATACGGTCACAAGAGAAGAAAAAATCCTCGTCATCGTCACTATCACCCATTACGAAACCAAAGAAAGTGACAAAAGAAATGGTCAATGACCCTGTTCGGTATTGCCAGAAGCCATAATTCCTTTCGTTACGTTCCTGGGTCACGTGACTTTCCATCCAGGGAAGTCATATCTCGTCACGATGTATGTATGTATGTATATATATATATATATATATATATATATATATATATATATATATATATATTGTATAATTATTGTTTGAAACCGTTAATTACTGTTTGGGTTTAATTGGACAGTTTATGTATAAAGGTATTTCTGTTGTTGTGGGTTATTAAGGAAGAGGTGTAAATGACCGTTTATGACTAGTTGAGTTTGTATATTACTTGTTGTTGATTGTCAATGATTATGTAAGATGTTCTCTTGGAGAGTGGGGAGTATGTGTAGTTGAAGTCAAGCCCTGTAGGAGATTATTACCTCTCCACCAAAGGATCCGTTGTGTGTGCTGTATCCATTATATATATATCATTTTTTAAGTAAAGAAGAAAAAACCAACCAGTCTGCGTTTCTTTACTGCCACAAGCTATCTAGGCAGTATGGAGAGTAACTTCGACTTGAAAACTGATCCCTGAGTATGATGGCAGAAACGCACAATCTGTTATGGAGTGGCTGGAGAAGTTGGAGCTGGTTTGCAAGCTTCGGAAAGTTGATGATGTGGCCAGTGTGATTCCTCTGCGGCTTACAGGTGGTGCCTTTGCAGTGTACTTACAGTACCCACAGCAGATAGGAAGAAGGTTGACAAGGTGAAAGAAGCATTGTTGCTGCGTTTGCTGTTGATCCTTATGTAGCCTATGAACAGTTTTGTCAGTAGGAAGTTGCACAGTGGAGAGGCACGGATGTCTACTTAGCGAGCTACGTCGACTCGGATCCTGTTTTGGAGGAATTTCTGAAAAAGCTCTTGCATGTGCTTTTGTAGCTGGACTTCCAGAGAGAGTTCGTCAGCTGTTGAGAGCCGGGTCTCGCATAGAGGCCCTCATCTGGAACAGATTTGGCTCGGGCACGGGCACGGGCGGTTCTGAAAGATGACCTTCCTTCTGTTTCAGTGGAAACATGTTTTGGCACCACAGGAAGCTTGGGTTCTGTGCCAGTAGAAACAACAGTCAGAAATGTCATGTATGCCTTGGACCAAATCACTTTGCCAGGGACTGTCTTGCTCGCAACCGAGTAAATGGTCGATTTCGGAGAGGTAAAGTGCTATCGGTGTGGTGGAATGGGGTGGGGGCACATTGCATCAGCTGTCCGGGAAACGAGCAAGGAGAGGAGGCATCAGCGCCAGCCTCCTCTCCCCAAACCCACTGAGTAAGGTGCTGCCAAGTACTGTTTTGAGTGTAGAGGGTCTTCAGTGTTGCGTGTTAGTAGACACTGGGTGTTCTCAAAGCATCGCTCATGTCTCATGCTGTAAGGCATGGAACAAGTGCGCAGTTAGCATGATAACTGTGAGTGGGCAAGAAAGGGTGGGTGTGTAAGGATCATGGGCGTCGTGCACTTGCAGCTCAGTAATGGAGCTACTGCCAGCATTTCTGTATGTGTAAACTAACTCTAATGCCCCTCGGTTTTAAATTTCTTCTCGGCATGGATGGTGTGAGGGCTCTAGGAGAGTCACTGTCGATACCCAGGGTGTGTACGTTTTGGAATGGAAGACACTCTTTTTTCTGCAGCTGCTGATGTGAAGGTGGGGGTGGATGAGCGTGATTTTAGTGCAAATTTATGATCCTGTGATTAAATGTTGGACAGCTACATGGAAATGGTCTGAGGGCAAGGAGCCTGGCGTCCTGGAGAATGGAGTAAAGGCATATTCTGTACCTCAGGAGGCAAAGGACCTGTATGAATCAGAGCTACAAAGATGGGTGAATGATGGCTGGCGCTTGCCTTAGATGAGAATAAATATGGACCAGCTAAGGGGCTTATTCCCCTCATCTGGTCGTTGTACAGCAAAATAAAAAGAAGGTGCCGGCCTGTACTGGACTTCAGAGAACTGAATACGTACATTGATGCATTTACAGCAGACTCGGATGTGGGTGCTCAGACAAACTACGTGAGTGGCGCAGGCAAGGAGTGGCGAATGTATCTGTAGTAGACTTGGCTAAAGCTTACCTGCAAATAAGAATCCATGATCTCTGTGGCATACCAGACTGTATATTCAAAGGCCACAGGTATTGCCTGACTCGACTGGGGTTTGGCTTGAATATTGCTCCGATGGTAATGAAATCTGTTTTAAACTGTGTTCTCCTTCAAGACCCAATTGTAAGAAAAGAACATCAGCTTATATTGATGACATCTTTGTGAATGAAGATATTGTTAAGGCCAGCTGTGTAGAGGAGCATCTTAGAAATTTTGGCTAGTAAGTAAGCCTACACCAAAGACTTGCTGAAGGGGCTCGAGCATTGGGCCTGAGAGTTTGGGGGGAGCAGGAGAGTCTTTTTTGGAAAAGGGACAATGACCTGGGCGATGCACCAAGACAATTGACTCGGCGAGCAGTGTTCTCACTGTGGTAGACTGTTAGGCCATTACCCTGTTTGTGGATGGCTGCGAGTGGCTGGTAGCATTCATCAAGAGAAGAGTCAATAAAGTCACTGAAGGATGGGACGACGTCATTAATGATGATTACTCAAAATGTGTTTGCAGGAACTTCTGGAGAAGGTTAAGAAGGATGACCTGTGAGAGGACAGTGGAATGTCGCCGGTGACAAATTCAAGATCTGGGTGGATGCTAGTTCTCTTGCACTTGGTGTTGCAGGGTGGAAGTAAATGGTTCCATTGTGGAAGATGCCAGCTGGCTGCGGAAAAGACGACTCTTGCCACATCAATATGGCTGAGCTAGATGCAGTCATTAAAGGATTGAATCTTGCACTGGCTTGGAAGATACAAAAGGTGGAATTAATGATCGACTCATCTACTGTGACAAATGGATTTCAGATGGACTTTAGGAAAAAGCAGATTGCAGACTAAGGCGCAAGTGAGATGCTCATCAGAAGAAGACTAGGAATAGTCATGTCACTGATAGAAGAGTGTGACCTCCAGCTGTCTATTACACTTGTGTCTTCTGCCAATAATAAGCTGACAGTTTGACACGTGTACCTCAGCGCTGGCTGAGGGACCTTGGTTCATGCACCAAGATGCAAAACTTGTGTGTGCTTTCTGTTGTCCCTGCCATTAGTGATGGAATTAAGGAGATCCATCATGCTGCTGGTCACCCGGGCTGTGAGAAGAACTCTCTATTTGTGAAGAAAGTCCATCCAGGAGTTACCAGGCGGCAAGTACAGGCTGTTGTCAAATGCTGTGAGGCATGCCAGTCAATAGACCCGGCCCCAGTGAAGTGGCAGAAGGGTAGTCTGGAAGTGGATAGTGTGTGCAGAGAGTTGGCATGGATATTACTCACTATGATGGACGGCCGTATCTTACTCTCATTGATTGTGGACCATTCTGATTTGCCATCTGGCGTCGGCTCCATTTTCAGACTAGTAGTGAGCATCATCGGGCAACTTGAGACAGTGTTCTTATGAACGAGGAGCGCCGGAGGAACTGTTAACTGACAATGACCCTGCTTTTCGCAGCAAACTATTTGCTGACTTTGCAAAAAAGTGGTGCGTGCATCTTAATTTTAGATGTGCTTATGCTCCATCAGGAAATGGTATAGCTGAGAGATGCCATCGAACTGTGAAATCATTGCTGCAAGGAAAGGCTGCAGCATTGCAGAGGCTGTATATCTGTATAATTTGATGCCTCGTGATGACTGCGACTCAACGACTGCCCCTGTCAGTATGCTGTATTCTTACCCTGTGAGGGTCCGAGGAGTGGATCCATGCACAATGAACAAAGTGGCAGTGAGTAGCCCCTACAAAGAAGGTGATGAGGTGTGGGTAAAAACCATCCAACATGCGATGCAATATGCAATTTGTGAAAGAGGCAAGATTACGAGAGTTTTGTCAGAACAAGCTGTTGAAGTCAATGGAGTTCCACGCCATGTTAGAGATCTTCGTTCGTGTTCTTCACAAGGATTGATATTGAGTGAGGAAAACTACTGATGCTGAGGATGAGGAACTTCTTATACAGCTTCCTGTTCATGAAGATGAGGGGGAAGAGGAAGATTCAGGCACTGTTGCTGAGTGCAACGCGATTCCAAGACATTCAACAAGAGTTAGAAGAGCTAGAGTTTGTAATATATGTGAATGTAATTCAGGGGGGAGTGTATAATTATTGTTTGAAACCGTTAATTACTGTTTGGGTTTAATTGGACAGTTTATGTATAAAGGTATTTCTGTTGTTGTGGGTTATTAAGGAAGAGGTGTAAATGACCGTTTCTGACTAGTTGAGTTTGTATATTACTTGTTGTTGATTGGCAATGATTAGTAAGATGTTCTCCTTTGGAGAGTGGGGAGTATGTGTGGTTAGTTGAAGTCAAGCCCTGTAGGAGATTATTAACCTCTCCACCAAAGGATCGTTGTGGGTCCTGTATCCATTATATATATATATTTTTTAAGTAAAGAAGAAAAAACCAAGTCTGCGTTTCTTTACTGCCACACACACACACACACACACACACCACACACATTATATATATATATATATATAAATATCTATATAATATATATTATATATATACTACATACACACATACAAATACATATACATAAATAATATAATATATATATAGTATATATATATATATTATATATATTTGGTATATATATATATATATATACAGAGAGAGGAGAGAGAGAGAGAGATGAGACGAGATCGAGAGAGAGAGAGATTAGAATGAGACGAAGAGAGAGAGAGAGAGAGAGAGAGGCTAGAAAAATGACATATTTAACATCATGATTTATATCTTCTGAAACAACTACACAATGACCATGGATACACAAATACACAAATAAACAAATACAAATATAACCAAAATTACAAAATGTAAGCAAATTAAACTACACAAATAAAGAGAATTAAATAACAATAAACAACGACCTAAAAATAAAAATTATTAGATAAAATAGACGCGGAAAATTGGAAAGGAAATTTAAAGCGAAAATGCAACTCTCTGATTTGCTGAACAATATCAGTCATTTGCCGAAGACAAGATAATGGGAGGTAGAAGAATAATTGGGACAAGGCGATTCCACAGACAAAAAAAATTCCAAGGACCTTGGCAACCCCTTAATACTACATCACGGGAAGTTCATCACGTCGTGACGACGTAGTTTCTCTCCCTCTCTCTCTCGTCTATTCTAAAATTTCAATGCATTATGGAACTGATATCGATACTAAATAAAATCCCAGGGTAGGCAGTACCTAGTAGTTAACTCTCTCTCTCTCTCTCTTTGATCTAATCCAAAATTACAGCAGGTTATGGAAATGATATCCAGTATAAAACTCAGTAGCAATAAGTAACTAAAAAATCTGCACTAACGTAATTAGGCATATGATATTTATCATTCTTTTAATCTCACAACGAAGAGTAAAATTCCGATGCAAAAACGTAAACCGTAATTCCCAATTAAAACTAACCATTAAACTGTCCATATAAGTTAAGAAAATAATGCACTTCCAAGAATAACATCAAACCGCAATGCATCAGGAGAAACTAGAGGTAAGACTTTCAATGGTCTAATATAATAAAAGGCAAACATACGTTAGAAAAAAAAACACTGAGAAAAAAATTAATTGGTGTAATCGTTTCCTTTGGAAAAATCGATAACCCATATAATAATAATAATAATAATAATAATAATAATAATAATAATAATAATAATAATAATAATAATAATAATAATAATAATAATGACGACATAAAAAATACAGTTTGAACATCATTGCACTGACAATACTAGATTATCAATTAAATTAACATTGAAGAATTCTAATAATCTAAAGTTCTGCTATATAATAATAATAATAATAATAATAATAATGATAATAATAATAAAATAATAATAATAATAATAATAATAATAAGTCTCAGAAGAAGAAAAGGATGAAGTTATGACAAGGGGGAGGGGTAAAAAACTATTACATATTATGTATATTATCATTTGAAATTAGCATATACTTTCAAGGAACCAAACCATAACGCTTCCAAAGAAATGAATTCCAGCATGTAGTACAAAAAAAAGGAAGTTGAGCCAAAAAAAAAAATAAATAAATAACTGAAATAACAAACAAACAGCTGAACCACAGAGAGCTCTCTTCAGTCGCAGGTAAAACCTGCATCATTAACCCCGGCAGAAGTGTGCCTCGTGTGTCGTATGAGGTTGCAGAAGCATCCTTCCCTCTGATCCCACAACCCCACAGTGGATTAGCCTCGCTTGGGACCCTACCCCACAACTCCCACAACCCCACAGCCTACCTACACCCCACATCCTACAACCCACACCCCCTTCTTGTTGAAAGATGTGCCCGGCCGAGTGTTGCGGTCATACACACAAACCTCACGTTTGAGCAGCATGACACTCAGAGAGAGAGAGAGAGAGAGAGAGAGAGAGAGAGAGAGAGAGAGAAATAATCCCAGATAAAGAGATAATCAGCCAGATAGAAAAAGAGAGTGAAGGGGGAGGGGTAAGACTATCAAAATACAAGAGAGATTTCAGATAGAAAAAGATTAAGACAGGCAACCACACGAGAGAGAGAGAGAGAGAGAGAGAGAGAGAGAGAGAGAGAGAGAGAGAGAGAGAGATCCGTGATAGGATTACAGGCACTGACGAGGGAGGAAGAGGAAGAGGAAATGCAAACAAGAAGAGATGTCGACGGAGTTGGAGACGGGGAGAAGATGCTGACATCAGCACCTTCACAAAAAATAAATAAAAATAAAGAGATGGGAGCTGTATATACAGAGGATGAAATAATTAATTAAAAATGGAAAAAAATGTAAAAAGAAAATAAATGCAGTATATAGAAAATAAAAAAATATATATTAATAAAAATAAATAAATAACCCAACAGGGTGTTAATCAGGTGTAAGGTATACTGATGGTTATACGTGATGATACGTGATGATGGAGTGTGATTTTTGACACGAAAGGAAAGGGGAAATACACTCCACACTTCAGCAGGGTTATTTTTTTACAATTGAACTATTAAAAACAATTAAGCATGCTAGAATTAAACATGCTAACCAGGTGGAAATCTCATGACTCATACGCATTAAATCTCAAATAAAAGCTAAATAACAAGCAGCAAAGAAAACAAGTTGAAGCAAATGAAATAAATTTGTTTTTTGAGGGGGAGCACAATTCTAACTGCGCGGGAGGGAGGGAACGAGGGAGGGGGAAGGGAACATGGGGGAATGGGGATGGGATGGGTGGGGGAATGGGGAGTGGAGGGGGGAACTGGGATTGCCAAGTGAACTTAAGAACGAACGCCTGTTCTCCCATCTTTGGCCCCAAGGATATTTCCAGAGTCGATGGCCCCATTTCCAAAATTCGAAATCATTCCAAGTCAAAATCCAGAGACGAATGTAACTAATTTTAAATAATTTGTGCAAGAACATCATTATTCCTCGCCGAATGTGGTTTTAATGTTTTATTTTATTTAATAGCATATTTCCATCGGGTAGAAGATTGCATCTCTCACGTGGGAGAGTTTGGTAGCGTTTCTAAAAGTTGCGACTCAGCTCAAAGGAAAGAAACACACATATAGCAACGAGAGAGAGAGAGAGAGAGAGAGAGAGAGAGAGAGAGATACTTTGACGTTTATCTTATACGAACGTTTATTTCGTACCCAAAGGTTAAGGAACCACTAACAGGTAAGAAAGGCATCCGAAACGTCTACTAGAACAAGGGTTGGCCTTCGCACTCGTTCGGAATAAAATAAAAGTACGCCAAGTGACTCGACAAGAATCTTATGGGGACCTTCTCCCTCGTCTGAGATAACATGACTTCCGGAGGTAGTGAATGCAGACCTTGCTAAATCTGATGGATTGCGAGACATAAGAAAAAGATGGAACAGATATCTGGAACATCATACATCATCATCTCTCTCTCTCTCTCTCTCACCACAAAGATAGAGGAGAGAGAACGTTGTGCAATGGCGCTCTCTCTCTCTCTCTCTCTCTCTCTCTCTCTGGAAAATTGTGCAATTTTGTCCAACTCGAATATCTATATCTATATCTAATATCTATGACTATATCATATATCTATATATATATATATATATATATATATATATATATATATCATACTATACTATATATATACCTACATACATTATGTATGTGTGTCCGTGTGTGTGTATATAATAAATATATATATATACACACACACACACATATATATAATATATATATATATGTATATATTATATATATATTCATACATTCATACAGTGTTCTACAGTTATCCAAGGACCCTAGAGAGCGTCATCTGCGCTCTTCTCTTAAAATGCAATCACCCGAAAACGGATGGGACCTGAATGTATTTGATACGAATGACTGAAGCCTAATGCCGTGTCCACGCTGGGTCCTCCAATTTGTCCCAATAAATCACAGCAGAATGTCAACGGCACACCAACTGCAATAAGTTGATCCGGCTTGAAATCTTATTTAAGTCTCTGGGGAAAGAAGCTACTGGAAAGTATACATGCGTCAAATTACTCTCTCTCTCTCTCTCTCCTCTCTCTCTCTCTGTCCAAGCTACTGCAAAACAAAGTCTATTTCAAGCTCTCTCTCTCTCTCCCTCTCTCTCTCTCTCATAGACACACACACACACACACACACACACACACACACACACACACACACACACACATATATATATATATATATATATATATGATATATATATATATATATATCATTTGAGGTTATATAAAAAATCACACTATGAGCATTTTTAAACCCACTTTGTTTACATCAACTGTAACGATAACTTTAATTATTTTACGAAGATAATAATATCCTCTTCCGAAAGATTAGTTATATATATTACATGTCTTAAACTGAAACGATGAAAATTAAATGACATTAGTTCCACCTTCCAAAAGTCTCCTGAAGAAAATACAGCAAAACAGAATAATAATAATAATAATCAGTGGCTATAACATGATGTTATGAACAACAACCATTTCGCCAGTGGATATAACTGACCCCTCTGTCGCAGCCATCGGAACATATAACCTGCCGCATCATCAAATCATTACGCTCATCACCAGGGTAATATGTCACCATTGCCACTTACCGGAGGCCTATTAACTATGGGGAGGGTGGCTGTATAGCCTCCCTAGGGTACCCCCTCCACTCGACAATTTCCAACCCGACAACCCAAGCCCTCTCCCCCATAGGCAAACACGTACACACATTACAGAGCATCATATAACAACAAACACGCAAACACACACATGCACACAGGCAAATACACACACACACACGTGGGACCTCCAAACAGCCTACAGGTTGTATCCCATCCCAAGGTCAGCAGCTGGTGATACCAGAGGTTGAAATATATGTTCATAGCTGCGGCTGCAATTGCTAACTCTTAGTTATTACACGACGATGCAACAAGATTAAAAAAAAAAAGCTGAAGTGAGAAAAAAAGAAAAGCATTTCCCCGAAGGAAAAAACTAGGAAATAAAAGTCTATACGTCACCTGAAAAACCCTGAGGATCTGGCTTTTTTTTTTTTTTTTTTTTTTTTTTTTTATTTAAGGAAAGAGGAGCATTGGTCCAAGAGGAAAGAAGGCGAAAAACGAAGAAAAAAATGAACAAAAACGTGGGAAATATATACCTGAATAATGCAGAGTCCAGTTTGGTATTAAGAAAGAGATCAAGTATGGGAATAATAAACAAGTATTTTCCTAAAGGGCTAAAGTATAACATAAAACGTTCACTTCTAAATCTCTGAGGAAGGTGAGGCCAGAAAACTCTCTCTCTCTCTCTCTCTCCGTAATTTATTTATCTCTCTCTGTCTATCAATACGTATAGAAGAAACCAGTGAAACCAGTGTCAGTTATATGAGTCTTAATTGCATACATATGCTCTGTGTGTCAGTTATGTGAATGCGTCATAACTACATACTCTCTCTCTCTCTCTCTCTCTCTCTCTCTCTCTCTCTCTCTCTCTCTCTCTCTCTCTCGTTTATTTAAAAGAAAGAAATTTAGACTGGTATTCAGGAACCGATTAGCAAACGCCGGCAAGCAATTTGGATTTAATTCAAGTATGTCGCGTTGACTTGTAGTTTTAATATGACCAAACTTTCTCGTAGAAACTTATTCTATCATTGATAAATTTGGTTCGCCAGTTATGCGCAAGTACGTAATGTATGTATTCACGTGTGTAATTTGCAAAACCAATTGCGCGTGTTGAAACATCTCATCTGAGTGCAACTTCACGCGTACTTTGTAAGATTCGTTGTTTGTCAACAAAGGTAGAAAACACAGAGAATGTAGAATTTAGGCCAAAGGCCAAGCGCCGAGAATTATGAGGCCAATCAACTGAAACAGAAATTGAGAGTAGAAAGGTCTGAAAGGTGTAACAGGAGGAAAACCTCAAAGAAGTTGCACCAGGAAACAATTGTTAGGAGAGGATGGAAATTAAGATAGAAGAACGAGAATATGATCGGAGGAACAGTAAAAAAGAATGACAGGAGTTGCAGTTAGGGGCTGAAAGGACGTTGCAAAGAACCTTCCTTAAGTGATGCCTACAGCGCAGCTTGTGAGGTGCACTCACGGCACTAACCCCCTTATAGGCATTAAAAACAGCCAAGCCTACATTAAAAAAAATAAATAAATACTTTGATAGTCGCGCGAAGACCGATTTTGTAAAGCGAGAAGATACGTAACCATTTATCGTTAAACAAGACATACGTGTTGATAATTTTGTAAACAGATGAAATAAACTGTTATTAACCGCAACTTATGATCATAAGAAAAAAAAGGAACGGCCTGGAGCAGGTGACTTTGTGGTTAGATTACTTTACTACTTCAAGGCAAAATCATTCAGGAGTCCGCACAGGATAACACTGACGAGTTTGTATAAGCAACCTGTGTTTCACAGAGAAATCACGTGAGCAAGAGAGAGAGAGAGAGAGAGAGAGAGAGAGAGAAACAACCCCTCTTTCATAAACAAATCACGTGAGTACTGAATTTCTACGCAAAAGCAAAAATGAGAGAGAGAGAGAGAGAGAGAGAGAGAGAGAGAGAGAGAGAGAGAGAGAGAGAGAGAATCAATCCTTGTTTCACATACAAATCACGTGAGTGCTGAATTTTACGCATACATAAAATTGAGAGAGAGAGAGAGAGAGAGAGAGAGAGAGAGAGAGGAGAGGGAGGAGAGAGAGAGAGAGAGAGAGAGAGAGAGAGAGAGAGAGAGAGAGACTCTTATAAAATTCATGGTTACACTTGACTGGATACCCACATAAAAAAAAAACCTTTTCCATCATCATTATTATAAATAATTCATATATTAATCGAAGAGAGCAAGAACTTTAAGATTTGAGTTTTCAAAGAATCCCCAGGTGTGGAAAAAAAAAGGAAAACATGCTTACATACATACATACATACATACAAAAGGCAATGTATCATGACGGTGCAAAGGAACATCTCATCCCCTTATTAAAACGTAGCTTAAGGCCAAGAAAGATTGAGAGATGAGACTTCCCGTCTCTGAATAATATAATAATAATAATAATAATAATAATAATAATAATAATAATAATAATAATAATAATAATTATGAGTCACTAAGGCAAGACTCAAGATCGCCATGTAAATTGAGAATCTCCCGAGTCTCCTGCTGGAGGAAAGATACTATAGAATTCTGGCCAAAGGCCAAGCGCTGGGACCTACGACGTCATTCAGCGCTGAAACGGAAACTGAGAGGAAAAAAAAAAAAAGGTTTTCAAAGTGTAACTGGAGGAAAACCTCAAAGCAGTCGCACTATGAAACAATCGTTAGAGAGGGTGGATAGTCAGACGGAAGAAAGAGAATATGAACGGAGGTACGGGAAAAGGAATGGAAGAGGTCGCAGCAAGGGGCCGAAGGGACGCTGCAAAGAACATAGGGTAATGCAATAGAGACAGACCGCACCCAAGCTACGAGTCGCTTGCTTAAATGTAATTTAGTTTCCATGCTGACGTGGAATTTCAGTACTGCCACTGGCAGACAGACCGCACATAAACAATGATTAGGCTTTTACCGGACCATTAAATAAATTAAATGCTGATAGTCTCCTCTAACCGCCACCCCCCCCCCAACCAAATTACTAGACGGATTCCTCCGACGGGCAAAGTGTTTGGTGGGTAACTAGCCTCAGGTGACATATCTTCACGAAGAGGATGACTGCTGCTGCAAGGGGCTATGTTAATGATATACATACCTCTGTCCAAGCTACTCAAAACAAAATCTACTTCTAAAAAATTTCTTCTCTCTCTCTCTCTCTCATCTTCTCTCTATACATACAATATATATATATATATATCATATATATATATTATATATATATATATATATAGAGAGAGAGAGAGATTGACGATGAGAGAGAGATGAGATAGAGAGCGTCGGCTCTCTGTTCTTCTCCAACGCTATGAACAGTTGCAAATGACTGACGCCCCAGAGTAACTAACAAGTGCACTTCAGTTTTTAACCCTTTCGGCCAAAGAAGCAGAACAATAATAACTCCACCGGATCACTTTCACAAGGCCATTAAAATCACGACGTCTCTCTCTCTCTCTCTCTCTCTCTCTCTCTCTGCAAATGTGACTCTGGGCGCTCCAGCGTCCATGTCTTATCACTATTATTATTATTATTATTATTATTATTATTATTATTATTATTACTTCTATTATACGTACAGGAAAAACCTTAGTCCTTATTTCAGCCCCTCCTAAGATTTATTTTTATAATATTTCATCCCAATTCCCATTTTCACAAATGATGTTTTAATTATTGCATTACAATTTTCTCAAAATTGATGATTTCAGCACCATAATAAAATTTCAAACGGTAAATGTTAATCAAACACATTAATTTACGTGTCCTAAAACGAAAACATAATACCAATAACACATAAAGACTCTACCAGTACAATAAAACGACTCCAAAGGCAGTTCATTGTCACAAAGGGCTGCCGAGGAAGTAAGTAGTACTGTCCAGTTCTGTTAATACTCCCGAACAATAAAATTAACAGCACTTCGTAAAAACAAGACAACGCGGGCCATTCTCAACACACACACAAAAAAGCAAATTAATTACGAGTCAAGAGCAATTACTATCTGATGGACTTACGAGCCGTAACGCCAAGGCCCTTAAGAACGTCGACAAAATAAATCAGCGGAAATTCTGACTTATAAGAAACAGAGAGAGAGAGAGAGAGAGATACAACCTTGACGCTGAAATAAGGTTTCCTGGCAGGCCGTTCATGACATACATTGTATCAAGGGCGACAGAATCGTTATAAAAATTCTTATCATGGTAATGATGTTAATTGGCGTTAAAGAAGGGGATAAAACCTATATACGATTAACGTGTGTCCTAATGAAGGAATATCCATAAAGAAGAATAGAACGAAATAGATGAAACTCTTGACTGTTATGTGGATCACCATTCAAGAGAGGAAGAACTGATTTAAAGACTTGCTTCAAGAACGAAAATATTTGAAAAAAAAATTACGAATGTAACTTGAATCGTGATTATGACCAAAAACGTCATAAAAATTTCCTTCTTTGTAACTATGAGATATCTGTTCTCTTGTAGAAGTTATGTTGAGAAACTTTGTTTATGGTTGAGATTTTCTCGTTGGCAATACAGTGTCCAACTCCATACCTTGGTTACGTATGATATAGTGGTTCAATACTCTAAAAACTATGAATGCTCCCAAAACCGAAAACTAATAACTAAGACGAAAAAACAATCCGATTACAACATCAGCACCTAAAAAAACAGATGTCAGAACATATATAAATATATAAAAAAACAGAAAATAAAAAAAATATATAACACAGGCTTAAAACATAATTCGTTAGACGCACTTCCCGAAGGCCTAAGATACAGTGACAAGACAATTATTTCTTTTTAGTACTCTTCCCTTCTTCCGGGTCTGGAGTACAGATAAGGAGGAGGGCCAGCCCATCGATCAGGTGATAATACGTGAAGACAATAGATTATAGGCAGTACTTTTGGAAATCAAGGATCGACGTTTAAAGGGAAAAAGAAAAACTAAGACAGGCGAATAAAGCGAGAAAGGAACTAAGGTTGTAAAATGTATCTCTCTCTCTCTCTCTCTCTCTCTCTCTCTCTCTCTCTCTCTCTCTCTCTATATATATATATATATATATAACAATATATATATATATATATATATATATATATATATACATATATATATCTATATATATAGATAATATATACATATATATATATATATATTATATATATATATATATATAGATATATATTTCATATTTATAGTATATATTACACCCACAAATAATAATAATAATAATAATAATAATAATAATAATTATTATTATTATTATTATTATTATTATTATTATTATCATTATTATTTATTATTATTATTATTATTACTAAAATCTATCTCATTTGTTATTTGCACTTTCTTTTTTTCTCCACTACATTTTCTCTCTTCACGTAAGAACATTACTTGGCCTTTGACTGTTTCAAAAAATAAGAATGTTTGCTTATCGTGATTGATAATAATAATTAATAATTTAATTAATAATAATAATAATAAAATAATAATAATAATAACGGATGATACGTGACGCGCAATAACCTTCTTGAAGTCACACACGTGTCAAAATTGAACAATTTGTGTTACACCACAAGATACCGTCGATTTTATTGCCTGAGTTCACTAATCACTCTTCCATGAAGGGATTTTCCAGTGGTAATAATAAAGGATTGAAATATTCCTTTGTATAAATGTGTACATATTGGAAATATACCGATTAAAATCTACTGCATGACTTCCCAGTGTTAAGTCATCGACGTTCAATTGAATTTCATTTCCAGGATTTGGAGACTCGTGGGTGGTTTCTTCAAGTACGTAATAATAATAATAATAATAATAATAATAATAATAATAATAATAATAATAATAATAATAATAATAATAATAATAATAATGACGACACAGATACAGTTTAAACATCATGGCACCGACAATAATTCATCATCAACTAAATTAACACTGAAGAATTCTAATAATCTAAAGTTCTGCTATATAATAATCAATAATAATAATAATAATAATTAATAATTAATAATAATAATAATAATAATAATAATAATAATAATAATAAAGAATTACAGATACATTAAAATCCCTTTACACTGATAATAATTCATCACCATTCAAATTAACATGAAAAGGTTCAGCAAACCTCAAGTTCTGCTAATAATAATAATAATAATAATAATAATAATAATAATAATAATAATAATAATAATAATAATAATAATAAACAACAACAATAATGTGAAAGACGCAGAGATACAATTGAAACAATCAGAATGACAATAATTCATCCCAAATCAAATTAACATTGAAAAGTTCTGCTAATCACGGTGCAAGCGCACGAAAGCTCCTGCCAAGGTCGACGAGGCTGCCAATTTAAAAAGAAAAGTGAAGGTTGATTAGTAACCCCTGGATACGGCCGGGTGCAGCAAAAAAAAAAAAGAAAAAAAAAATTGACAAACTTCACGACAACTTTTTTTTTCTTTTGCATAATTGATCTTGTAATTTTCCTGGAAATGAAGAACACATTCGATGAAAAAAATCTTTCGCGTAATTGAATTTATGATTTGCTGGAAAGTAAAATATATATATATATATATATATATATATATATATATATATATATATATATATTATATGATAAATATATATATATATGACGAAAAATGTGTTTTCTTCGCGTAACTGAACTTAAGATTACACTGGATAAAAAAAAATCAATGAGGAATAAAAAAAAAACTGTGAATTTATTTTTGTGTAACTAAACTTATGATTTGCCCTAGAAATCAAAAAAATATACAAATAATTTTTTACCAGAAAATTAAAAAAGAATAAAGAATAAAATATAAAATACAAAATAAAAGACTGCTTAATATTATGCATGACTCGTGCAAATATAAAGGAAAAAGTGAGACCTCAAAATTCAATGTATCTCGGTAGGTGTTATTTCTGAATCCTCACGTGAAAATGAAAGAAGGAGGTACCCTGAACATGACTTTGGAATAAAAGTTGAAAGTCTTAGTACCTCTTTCTTCATCCACGTGACCACCGTGGAATTGCAATATATATATGTATATGTATATATTACTATTTATATATGATATATATATATATATATATATATATTATATATATATATATATATATATATATATATTATGTTGTAAGAAGCCCACCAAAATTCGGAAAAAAATATTGACAGTTTTTATTTAAGCTTTCGGAGAGTACATTCTCTCCCTCTTTCAGAAAGAGAAAGAAGAATTTATATATATATATATATATATATATATATATATATATATAATATATATATATTTAGTTAGTTACTTAGGTCATTATAAACGTGGAAAGCTTGTCCAGCAATGTTATCAAGTCGAGAAGTTCGAAGGCCATTGAATATATATCAATAATACTTAAGTTTGACACAGATACGAATATCACTTTGAACTCGAAAAGGCAATGACTTAAATCGAATTTTAAAATATAATAATTATGAAATACTCTAGTGTTTAAATGACAATGAATAACTTGTAAAATCATAAGAAACATAAAAGAGCGAAAGATATAAGGCAAGCAATTCTTTCCTTTAACATTAAATTTACTCAATAGTGATTGAAGCTTTTTAGGAAAAACACTACATTCCAATAATACCAACGTTAAATCATTAAAATAATATTTAACGGAAATATAAAACTGATATAGGCTAAATCCCTACCGCTAAGCAGACAACAAAATCAAATAGTAATAAAACATTTGGACTTGCCAAAGTCGTTGCATTTTGAAGTTCTTTTGGGATTTACTTTACACAAATACCAAAATTAAATCCTAAAAGAATCTGAATATCCAGATGTATTAAGGTGAGAATCTACATGAACTTCAACAATTAACGTCTTCTCTGTTGGCAGTCGAAAGTGAATTCTGAACGAGATAAAAAAAAATGAAAATATTAAGAAATAAAAAAGGCTAAAGAATCACAGTATTTGGAGAATGAAGAATAATCCCAACTTTCTTCAATTTGTGAAAAGGACAGGAAAAGAGAAAGCAAGAATTAGTATAAATGAAAGAACACATGGAAGGCAAATCAGGTGGCCGATATATAATGTATCATGAAGCAGTCAGCTTTAACTTTTATTGAAATTAACCTAACAAACGACTCTACTCACATAAGAAAGGAACGCATTAACAGGAGTCCAAAAATGCATTTCAGACAGATACTTCATCCAATATAATAATAATAATAATAATAATAATAATAATAATAATAATAATAATAATAATAATAATAATAATAATAATAATAATAATAATATGCTGGAAGTAAACCCTCTTTTAAACATGTTTTGTTAAAAGTAATTGCTGCCTCAGCTGCGTTAATTTCATAAAGGTTCTTCTCATTTTTCTAATTATTGTTTTCTCGTTGTTGCTTAAACTGGTGAGCAACGCACTGAAGGTTGACATGTCTCAAATAGGTAACTGTCAAAGTCGATATCAATTTTATTAGAAATGGCGGGGGCGGTAGTAAAATTTTCTAATTATTATTATTATTATTATTATTATTATTATTATTATTATTTCAATAGTCACGAATCCTTCAAGCGAGGACTTGGCAAGTGCCATTGACCTTGGAACGCAGAGAGATATTGCACGGGGAAACATTTGCACATTTCTTGCACTGCACGTGCAAAGAACTACTGCTTCAGACTTCACATTTGAAAAGGAGAAAAGGAGAAAAGGTAAAATCTGCTTCGAATATTCCCTCAGAACTGACTTAATAATGGCCAGTAGTAAAAAATTGTAAAAATTTATCTTGATAAAAATTATTCAAACATCATACATAAATGCACATACACATCAACTATATTATATTCATGCATACAGTTCTGCATACATACATACACACACACACACATATATATATATAGTATGATGTATTGTATATATATATATATATATATATATATATATACATTTATACATTCATATATATGTATATATATACATAAATATATATATATATATATATATATATATATATATATGTATATATATTATATATTATATATATATATATATACATATATATATAAATAATATATATATATATATATATATATATATATGTAATACATTATACATATATATATATATATATATATATATATTCATATATACATCTATATATATACATTTATACATTTATATATCATTATATACAAAGAAAACGTTTACCTCCGAAACCATCAGTAAAGAAAATAGCTTACTCTTAATGCCATCCAGAAAGAAATGTTTGCCTCCCGCACCACTGATAAAGAAAAAGAAAGAAAAAAAAACTTAAGGTTTCAGTACAAACAACACACAAAGTACAGCCTCCAAAGACAATCCTAGAGATCTCGGAACCTGTTTTGATACTGACTCTGATAACAACCAGTTCCCAATTAAACAATAATTCTAAACATTTATTCCAGAGGGTGGTAAAAAAATACCAATGAATAAAAGCACATATATCAATGAAATGCATTATTTAATTATTATTATTATTATTATTATTGTACTTAGGAAGCAGACCCTCTCTCAAGCATACTTTATTAAATGTAATGGCTACTTCAGCAGCGTTACACTTGTAGAGATTCTTCTCTATTTTCCGAATAGCGGCTTTTTCCGTGCTACTTTGACAGGCTAGTAGAGCGCCTATGGAGGTCATTGAAAAATTTCCAAAAAAAATAACAGAGTCAAAATTGGCGTATATAGAAAATAGAAAATTGGTGTATGTAGAAAATAGAAAAGAATCTCTACAAGTGTAACGCTGCTGAAGTAGCCATTACTTTTAATATAGTATTATTATTATTATTATTATTATTATTATTATTATTATTATTATTATTATTATTATTTTATTGAGTACAATGACAGAATTTACAGGTTTTATTTTGTGCAGTATTCTCTCAATTCTCCTGATGACTAGAGAATTCTGTACAAAATAAATTCTGCAAATTCTGACATTATATTAAATAAAACATGTTTGAACGAAAGTCTGTTTCCAGCATACACAGATATTAATATTATTATTTTTAATATTATCATTATTAATTTGTTCAGTAGATGAAACCTACTACTCATATGGAACAAGATCACCAAAGAGGCCACTGACTTGAAATTCAAGCTTCCAAAGAATATAGTGTTCATTAGGAAGATGTAAGAGGAGGAGGTAAAGGGAAATACAGAAAGAAGAGATAAAATAAAAGTGAAAAGGATAACCGGATCAAAGATACTATGCACTGAAAATTGCAATTGTTGCAAAGCACTACAAGCCGTCAGTCGAGAAACTGCTATAAGAGAAGAGGCGCCTCAAGAAGTTCAAATAGGAGGGAAAAAAAGGTAATAAAGCACACTGATGAAAATCAGAGAGAGAGAGAGAGAGAAAGTTAAACTTTTTTTCAGTAGATAACCGTTTTAGGACTTGACAATATCTGACACATACTAGCGAGAGAGAGAGAGAGAGAGAGAGAGAGAGAGAGAGAGAGAGAGAGAGAGAGAGAGAATATCGAAACCATACTTGAAAGACAGAGAGAGAGAGAGAGAGTAGCACCTATCTCCAGCTAGTCAGGACGAATCTGCCGCTTCCCAAGACACAGCAAGGACACACAGGTAAACTTCACACCCAGTGTGTATGTGAGAGAGAGAGAGAGAGAGAGAGATAGCGTAAACAAGATAACCTTCTCGACTCTTGACCGTCAACCCAGTGTCCAGTTTTTCTCTCCCGGAGAGAATAAGAATTCTGCTCACAAGTACTCCACTACGTCTCCCCCCGCCCCTCCGTACTTCCTTCATCCCCCCCCTACCCCCTCCACCACCAGTCCACTTGACACCAGATCTTGATACGTAACATTAACCATTACAACAACAACAAAAACAACAACAACAGCAACGACGAGGTCCAATAATACAACCACTGCAACAACAATCAGTTATGAATAACTATACTTGATTCCACAACAACACTACAACATACATAGAATATATATACGTATATATATACACACACACATATATATATATATATATATATATATATATATAGAGAGAGAGAGAGAGAGAGAGAGAGAGAGAGAGAGAGTGAGAGGAGAGAGAGAGAGAGAGAGAGAGAGCATGTGTTGTAAATACGACGTTGAATTTTCGATGCAAAACTTGTAGTACATCGTTTTGCTTTTGTATGCACACATCCCTGATAATTGGCAAACCTTAATAAATAATACATATATATATACATATGCATGTGTATGTATATGTTTGTATATATATATATATATATATATATATATATATATATATATATATATATATATATATATATATATACTTATATATGCTGCAAATACCCTCACTGTAATCAAATAAATATTCAAAAACTAATTGGAAATCGACCCCAACGTCAGCGGTCCTAATATCAATACAGATTAATCTGTAAGTGAATATCCTTCACCATCTGAGTCAGCAATTTCGAATCTTAGCTTCGCTTTACAAATCTAATAATGTTTAAATTTCCTCGTCTCCTCACTTAGGCATTGCTTAATCCTGAATCAGTCAGTTCTCTCTCTCTCTCTCTCTCTCTCTCTCTCTCTCTCTCTCTCTCTCTCTCTCTCAGAAAATTTGACATATAGACGCACCCACAAACAGCAACAATTATGTGAATTTCTTACTGATATGCTCTCTCTCTCTCTCTCTCTCTCTCTCTCTCTCTCTCTCTGCAGGACACATAGACGAACCCGCAAACAGCAACAACTATGTGAATGTCTTACTGATATGCTCTCTCTCTCTCTCTCTCTCTCTCTCTCTCTCTCTCTCCTCCTCCTCCTCCTGTTTCATAACTTCCTGTTCATTTAAACTGGTTCTTTAAACATTAAATGAGATACCCTCATTTCGCATCCAGAAATACATAGTATTCTCTCAGCGTATCTCATCTCCTGCCTTCTGCTGCTGACCAAGTCACGTGACTTCCAACACTTTTCGCTTCAAGGATCACTTAAAATATACCTTCGTGTCTGAACGGGGTGGAATGTAAAATTTCGGCCAAAAGCCAAACGCTGGGATCTATGAGGATATTCAGCGCTGGAGAGGAAATTGAAAGTAGAGGAGGTCTGAAAGGTGTAACAGGAGGAGAATCTGGCAGTTGCATCATGAAATAATTGTTAGGAGAGGGTGGCAAGTTAGATGGAAGATAATATGAATGGAGGTACAGTAAAAGATATGAAAAGGGCTTCAACTAGGAGCCGAAGGGACACTGCAATGAACCTTTAGTAATGCCTACAGTGCTACCCGTGAGGTGCACTGATGGCACTAACCCCCCTACGAGGCGGAGGTATAGTGAAAAAGGCATGAAAGAGGTTGCAACTAGTGGCCGAATGGACGCAGTAAAGAACATTAATTAATGCCTACATTGCACCACGTGAGGGGCACTGACGGGACAACATCCAACACCCCCCCTACCCCACAACCCCCGAGGTTTATGTTTAAAAACATCTTTACAACCTTCATTGATGAAATAATTCGTATGTCACTACTCCATCTTATCCGAACTTTTTGCTCTCATTCATCTTTTTATCTCGCTCATCCTTCATTGTAATTTTAAGGCTTCGCGTGACTGTCTTTTCTTTTTAATATATTTTTATTGCTAACGTCATCATTACGTCACTTGCTTAATCGAGTCAGTTGCATATTTGCTTTGGTCTGTTCAGTTCTCCTTCAATAATAATCCAGTGATTTCTGTAAACCTTCGGCCAGTTTTTAGAATCAACTTATCTCTGGTGTGACATCCTTGTCTCTTGAAAAAATAGGTAAGCGTGCAGGAGAATCCTATCGGTTCGTTATGCAAAGATACCTACGTGCATACATAGATTTACGTAATATACATAAATGAAAATGAAATCGGGTCTTCTGGCTGAAATATCTCCCTCTGGAAAAATATCTGTACACATACATATGAATTATTTTATTTAATTATTTACTTATTTATTCATTATTTATTTTATTGGAAAATGTACTGGAGCTAATAAGTCTGAATCAGATTTTCCTGCAAAAATCCGCACAGCGCACATTGATACATATAGAACTTCGAAATAAACATTCTCCTGTGACAATAATCAAACCAAAACAAAAAACAAAAACCTTTTATCAGAAAACAGTCACACACACATACACATAACCACATTAAATAATCTGTATTTCCAAGATTATCTACAGCAAAACATAAAAGTTACACAAACTGTTCTAAAAAGTCTACAGACATATAAGCGCACGTGCATGCACACACACACATCAAACGAGCCCTTCTTATAGAAATCAGCGCATAAATAAATACACGTCGTCCCACCAAGAAGAACTACCTCATCAGCCGATCCGCCCACGCCGAGCAAAAGCACGATCATAATGATCGGCTGACAAAAGCCGATCATCAATTCATGCTTGAGTGACTGAGTCACCGATCCTCAAGCTGAAACAAGTCCGTTCGTTAAGGTGTAAGAAGAAGAAGAAGAAGAAGACGAAGAAGAAGAAGGATACGAAATTCATTGCCCAGTGACACAATTGGCTAGTGATGTTTCGCAAAGTAGTGATTCACTGTCAAAAGGACGTCTGGACAATTGATCATATTTTTATTTATTTTACAAGAGAGTAGCATCTGTCATTTTCACGAAGACTAATTAGATTTTGCCTGAAATAAACTGGGAATTACATAAAATAACTGCTTTGGACCTAACGCATATATATATATATATATACTATATATATATATATATATATATATATATATATATAATATAATATATATATATATATATATATATATATATATATATATAGGATTATTATTATTATAATGGGCTTAGTTTTTCCAGACCTCTGGGTCTCAAGTAGAATCTTCTCGGGCTGGTTTATATAGGAGGAAACTTAGCAAATAATCCCTATAAATACATTTCCTATATCCTTACACCTATAAAACAAAAATGAAAAAATCTGGCCACTTAGGCTTCTTCGATTTCTATAATAAAAAGTAGTCCCAATTCTAGTCTGATTTTTCTTTATTTTGTTTTTAATGGTCACCATATAAAGAGTAACCGATAAGATAAAAGATGAAAAAAAAATTATTACTATAATCGGCTCCAAAAGTGTTCTTAGCAATCCTTCATGTTATTAGCACTATAAATGCTGAGGTAACCTTAATATGGTAATAAATAAAACGAAATTAAACCTATCAATAATAATAATAATAATAATAATAATAATAATAATAATAATAGTCAACATACAAAAAGGCAAAGTAACGAGAACTGAAGGGATAAAGCTACCAGATGGGAGCAACATCAAGCACACATATGAGACAGGATACAAATACCTGGGAATAATGGAAGGAGGATATATAAAACACCAAGAGATGAAGGACTCGATCAGGAAAGAATATATGCAGAGACTCAAGGCGATACTCAAGTCAAAACTCAATGGAGGAAATATGATAAAAGCCATAAACACATGGGCAGTGCCAGTAATCAGATACAGCGCAGGAATAGTGGAATGGACGAAGGCAGAACTCCGCAGCATAGATCAGAAAACCAGGAAACATATGACAATACACAAAGCACTACACCCAAGAGCAAATACAGACAGACTATACATAACACGAAAGGAAGGTGGAAGAGGACTACTGAGTATAGAGGACTGCGTCAACATCGAAAACAGAGCACTGGGGCAATATCTGAAAACCAGTGAAGACGAGTGGCTAAAGAGTGCATGGGAAGAAGGACTAATAAAAGTAGACGAAGACCCAGAAATATACAGAGACAGGAGAATGACAGACAGAACAGAGGACTGGCACAACAAACCAATGCACGGACAATACATGAGACAGACTAAAGAACTAGCCAGCGATGACAATTGGCAATGGCTACAGAGGGGAGAGCTAAAGAAAGAAACTGAAGGAATGATAACAGCGGCACAAGATCAGGCCCTAAGAACCAGATATGTTCAAAGAACGATAGACGGAAATAACATCTCTCCCATATGTAGGAAGTGCAATAAGAAAAATGAAACCATAAACCACATAGCAAGTGAATGCCCGGCACTTGCACAGAACCAGTACAAAAAGAGACATGATTACAGGTGGCAAAACGCCCTCCACTGGAGCCTGTGCAAGAAACATCAGCTACCTTGCAGTAACAAGTGGTACGAGCATCAACCTGAGGGAGTGATAGAAAACGATCACGCAAAGATCCTCTGGGACTATGGTATCAGAACAGATAGGGTGATACGTGCAAACAGACCAGACGTGACGTTGATTGACAAAGTCAAGAAGAAAGTATCACTCATTGATGTCGCAATACCATGGGACACCAGAGTTGAAGAGAAAGAGAGGGAAAAAATGGATAAGTATCAAGATCTGAAAATAGAAATAAGAAGGATATGGGATATGCCAGTGGAAATCGTACCCATAATCATAGGAGCACTAGGCACGATCCCAAGATCCCTGAAAAGGAATCTAGAAAACTAGAGGCTGAAGTAGCTCCAGGACTCATGCAGAAGAGTGTGATCTTAGAAACGGCACACATAGTAGGAAAAGTGGATGGACTCCTAAGGAGGCAGGATGCAACCCGGAACCCCACACTATAAATACCACCCAGTCGAATTGGAGGACTGTGATAGAGCAAAAAAAAAAAATAAAAATAAAAAATAACTAATAATAATAATAATAATAATAATAATAATAATAATAATAATAATAATAATAATAATAAATGGGCCACTAAAATGGTGAAGAAATCCACAATGGTGTGAGTGTAAATTTATATGAAAAAACACGTATAAACACATTTGGCATACAAATTTTTTAATGTATACTTATACCTGTACCATTGCAGATCCTTCGCCAATAATAATAATAATAATAATAATAATAATAATAATAATAATAATAATAATAATCTGTGAATTTGCAACGTACATTTCCCTTTTCATCCATCAATCAAAATCGACTGATGGACACACCCACGCTACACGGATACCAACTGAGGAACGACTGTGCGAACATGCTGAAGTATAAATTTATGCATGCAATGGGGTACGAGGGCATACGAATTCCATTACGCATTAATGTGCGCGCGCACACACTCACATACATACAAGTGTATAAATATATATATGTGTGTGTGTGTGTACGTATATATGTACGTCTAAATATGTTTATATGTAACTGTTAGTGCACATGTGCGTACATGTATTTACATATATAGATAGATAGATTGGTAAATACATACAAAGACAAATTACGTGCAAAAATACATGCAGTCGCGCACATATTCACATCATAAATGACCCACCTCCACAAACGTATTCATAAACAAGATCATAAACAAGATACGTAATCACATACCTGCTACGTACAAAAATATGCGTGTATGTATACGTGAACGCTTATATATACGTATATTTACGACATGTATATTATGTACTCAAGTTACAAGCTTACCGACATAAATATTATGTACTCAAATTACAAGCACAGCGCTAATACGAGTCCGTCGTCCGCTTCCGTGAACTGCATGCATGAACTACTACTATTAATATTACTACTACTACTATTACTACTACTACTACTACTACTACCGAATCTGGGCCCGCATGACTTGCCGTAAAACTCTAGGAGATGAATGCCGTCGATTAACCGTGATCTCCCCTTTCATATTCATGCGCTGCTCATACATCACTTGGCACGCCTCTCGAATATGAGATCCCCCACCCCACCCCCCACCCCCCACCCCCACTCACCCATCCTCCTTTGTTGTGTGGAAGGTGGTGGCTTCTTCTTCTTCTTCTTCTTTGGTTTTTTTTTTTTTTTTTTTTTTTTTTTTTTTTTACTGATTAGTAGTAGTTGTTAAGTTATAAAGAAGTGTAATTTTTATTTCGCATTTTTGTATATGTATTGAAACTATATACAACTTCCCCCGACCACCACTCCCCGCCCCCCTGTTAGTCATGACAGTTGTGTGAAGTAGTGGCTTTTTTTTATTGATCAGTAGTTAGGCTTTAAAATAGCCTATTTTTATTTAGCTTTTTTTGTTCATGTATATTGAAACTAGACACAAAACGAGCTTTCGAGAAGCTGCTCGATTCTCTCGTTTTGTAAATATTCTTAACAAATATTTTAACTTACATCACTGTGCATTTCTTCACCATTATTATTACTATTATTATTACCGAAGACGAACCCTAATCATAAGGAGCCAGCCCACAGGGTCAAGTGACTTACAATTGAAGCTTCCAGAGAATATTATGGTGTTCATTTGAAAGACGTCACAGAGGGTGACAAGAAACATAGAGCGAGGAAATCAGTGATTAGGAAATAAACAATAAATCAAAAATTGAACAAATATATAGAAAAAATCCCGTAAATGATGAAGATACAACGATAATAATGTAATTGCTGTAGGGCAGCCATGAGTTGCATCTTCGCCTAACTTTCGAGGGGTCCCTATAGCACATCCTCAGGGGGACTGTTCCACAGCCCCGCGGGTTAGAGGAATTACATACTGATGAATGTACGCAACAGCCCAAGTAAACGAATGTCTCATTTTCACAAAGCGTTACTAGGAATAATTACCAGAAACCCCAAACGCTTTTTTTTTTTTTTTTTTTTTGTGCCGGCCCCGGCCAGATCATGCAAGAATTGGTGGGGATGAGGCTAAGAACCTCATCCTTTAAATCAAAGCAGACCATGGGAGAATGTTGTGGGCGGTGTTGGGTGAGGGCGTTTGGGCGTGGGTGCTGGAGGAAGGTTAGGATGGGGGGAGGGGGGGAGGGGGGGGGCGGCGTTGGGTGAGGGCGCCTATAGGTCCTAGGGGAAAGTCTGGGGTTGGGTGGGGGGGGGGGTGGGGGGGGGGGTTAGAGAGTGCTATACAAAACAATTTAATCAACAAAATGAAATAACCTCATGAAAGAAGGTATGGGTGGCCGGTCAGGTGGGGGGGGGGGGGGGGGGGGGGTGGCGGGGGGGGGGGGGGGGGAGGAGGAAGAGTGTAATGCAAAACAATCTAATTAATAAAATGTTATAACCTCATGGAGGAAGGTTGGGGTGGAGGGGAAGGGGGAGGGGGAGTGGGGAAGGGACGAGTGCCACGCACAACAATTAAATCAACCAAATGAAATAGCCTTCTACGGGAGGGAAGGTGTTGGGTGCCATACAAAACAACTGAACCAATCAGATAACAAATGCAAACAAGTACTACGCCCAGGGGAGGCCAGTGGCCAAGTATGCTGCTCCAGGGAGTAGTGCACTCGCGCAGAATACTTTAAAGGGCTGTTTAGAAGGACAGGCCCTTCTGTAATTCCCCCTTGGAGGTTTCTTTTCACGCCTTACAAGGCGTCCTGTTAGGATTGGCTACTCTATTCACAGCCAGAAACCTTGAGATACCATTTCGACAGTTTTTTCGGTCATCTTGTTATTATTATTATTATTATTATTATTATTATTATTATTATTATTATTATTATTATTATTATTATTATTATTATTATTATTAGACTGAATCAGACTGAAGATGACCCCAGCACAGGGTTCGAAAGCTATTGTAGCGCTCTTATAAATCATTAAAATCCATTACTAAATACTATTTTGAACCTTTCATCATATTCCAGTCTCGACATTGAGAATATTCGTCTCATTATTATTATTACAATTATTATAATTATTATTATTATTATATCACACCGTTGAACACTATAACAAAAATTGGTATCAACTTGCTAAATGATCTTACGCATAATAAATGCTTACAAGTGACATTCACGATGTTATTTTCAAAATAAATTCTTACGAGCATAAAAAACAGAATAAAAAGAACCTACCTCACTGGAGAGCCAAGACTCTCTCTCTCTCTCTCTCTCTCTCTCTCTCTCTCTCTCTCTTGGGGAACTTTGTCTCGTTACGAACCCGCATCATACTTCGCCTCCAAATGCTACACAAATATACTCTCTCTCTCTCTCTCTCTCTCTCTCTCTCTCTCTCTCTCTAAGCTTCTTGCAAACCAATATCATGCAAGGCCTCCTCTGACGTCATCCATATCTCTAATTAAAAGACCGCCTCTCTCTCTCTCTCTCTCTCTCTCTCTCTCTCTCTCTCTCTCTGTGCTCCAGTCTAAACATGGACTCGAGGTGTACGTCGACGTCAAATGTTTTGAAAGACCCGTGACGTCATGACATGGAATTATTCCTGCTGCTAATACTGCTTCAGTATGGACAGTCGTTAGATACTGGTCTAATATGGCCAATCGTTCGATACTACTTTAACATAGGCAATCTTTAGATGCTACTCAATATGGGCAATCATCTGATACCAATTCAATATTGGCAATCCTAATACACGGCACTTCAATATAATCAATCTTCACATTACAGCTTAGGCAACCTCCCATTGTAATTTTGAGCAATCCAGTGACACAATTTCGATGCGATTAAGTATCCATTCAGAATTTGTGTTCGTCTTTCATGAGACGTATCCCCTGAACGGTTATTATGAACATTAAAAAAAATAATAAAATAGCTGTCTTTACGATATTTTTTATGCTTAGGGCTGTTCTTAAAAAATATACATAACTAATAAAACAACAAAAACGACCTTCTACCGTCCGGTACTGTTATCATAAATATTAAATATAAAAATAAAAGAAGTCTTTTATGGTATTTTTATGCTTAGGGCTGTTCTTACAAGAAAAAAAAAGAAAATAAAAAAATCGACCTTCTACCACCCGATAAACTAATGTTACGTAACATTCGAAGAAAAAAAAAACAGACACCAAAAAATCCAGAATAATCTCGACAAATGAATATGTAAACATCTTACATGCTCAAGTTATAACCCTAATAAAGATAACGTGGGTTTTCGTACGAATGATAAGAAGGGGTTAGCAATGCAACACGGGAAAATACACAAAATAAAAAGATAACAATACTATAGTATTTACCTAAAATATACCTTACTCGGAGGTTGGGCTAAGAAGTGCATAAGATTTTGGAAAATTATGCAATATATATATATATACATTATATATATATATATATATATATGTATAATATATATATATGTGTGTGTGTGTGTGTGTGTGTGGTGTGTGTGTATGCAGTATATATATAGTTTATATAAATATAAACATATGTAATACTTACACACATATATATGCACATATACATATATTTAGTACATATATTAATACACTTTTTTTAACAGATTCTACTCATCTCTTGTCTATCTCTGACCATTTCTCGTAAAACTAAGTCCATTTTAACAAGGGATTTCATGTCCCACTGGCAAAATACCCACCCTACACAAAGTGTACCAGAATCACACGCTAACTGAGGTATGTCCCAATATGAGGCGTTTTATCTTTATAGTAACGATTCACACTGAACAGCACTTATGCAAGATCAAATACAAACGAGAGAACTTGCTCTATGGAAGACTGCGTAGTTAGATAATACATTTTTAAAGGATACGAGAGATAATCTGTGAACGGAACATCCCAAAGCTTTCAGTGCAGAGCAAGCAAATAATATGCACAACTGAATTTATGTTGCATGCGCGTATGCATATTGACAATATTCAGAGTGAAAAAAATATGATCTTTGGAAACCAAAAGACTAAAAAGCCGGTACATTTAGGGACCAATGCGACGCTGCAAACATTCTTACAGTGCACCGCGTGAGGCCCACTGATGGCACCATCCCACCTAATGCGTCTCAGTAGCAAGAGAATGAATCAAGCCATGATTGCTCCAAATGAATAAAAATTAATTCTAAAAAATTTAATATATAACTGAAGACGTATGTCTACTCATGACAGTAGTATAGGACGTTACCAAAAAAAAAAAAAAAAAAAAAAAATCTTCATATGCGCATGACGACGTCGCGTCGGAAATTCGCCGACAGCGAATTATTGTGCTACGTATGACGTAATTCGCATTAATGAGCCCCAATTGTTTCGGGCAAGATTCACTAAACCTTCAATAATGATGGCAATTGTCTTAATGCTATAAACTTACGGTTAAGCCACATCAGTCATTCTTGCTAATCACGGATAGCACGGAGAGAGAGAGAGAGAGAGAGAGAGAGAGAGAGAGAGAGAGAGAATGGAGTTGAAAGCATACACCAACAAAGTAAACTGGATTGAACTTTGAAAAAATCGACACTGTAATCGTCTACCTGTGCGAAAAGGAGAGAGAGAGAGAGAGAATTATAATGAAGTAATGAGTAATAACCACACAGAAAAAAGTAAACTGGTAAGGAGAGAGAGAGAGGTAATAAAGATAACTCAAAAATAAACTGGCTTGTAATTCAACAAATTAATACTTTCGAACTGTCTACCTTCGCGGAGAGAGAGAGAGAGAGAGAGAGAGAGAGACTAATGAATCACAAGACACATTAACGGAACACCGAGTTAATCTTATGCCCAATCCCTTTTTCTCCTCACTTCATAAATAATGGAACAGGGAAGTGCCAAACGGAGCCAGTTGCAACAAACGAGGACCGGCAACAGCTGAATTATTTCAGCTGAGCAGCTGGAATGCCAGATGACTTGCTCAATCAATAAGTGTGGCAAGAGGCGTAGTAGAGTCTTATAAATGAAAAGGTCTACTAGTAATTATAATGATAGACCTCTAGGGAATCTGGGTATTACCTAATGGACAGTAAACATCTGATGACAGATGGCAATGGTGATTAACGGTGATCATTATAATTAACTGGTATAGAAACAAGGCGTGATCCGACCTCCAGCTCCCTCGTGGGTACGTGCTTAAAATCTACGGTCAAATAGCACATTGTTTCACCAACGAAAATTAAAGAAAATACGCTATATTTTATTAGAAATAATTGTTCTGTACTGTGTAACATGCACATTATTCATTCTATACATTTTCATTCTAATGAATAAATCATAAACGTCCTATCCTAAAATTCCTGTATCTTTAACTCAACGCGAAACACCTTCTTCAGACCTTTTCAAGCTCTTTCTTAGACCTTTCCTACCGCCCAATAACAACAACAACAATACACTAGTTTGTAGGCTTACTCCCCAAGTAAGCAAAAAGTGGCGTCAGAGAAGCAAAGGTCATCTCCACCAAAATGTTATATTTTTCAAGTGCGTGTCTGTGGAAAAAAATAAGTTAAAAAAATATGTAACAGAGTAATAACCACAGCATGTCAAGTTGAATATAGAATTTAGGCCAAATGCCAAGCACTGGGACCTATGAGGTCCTTCAGCGCTGAAATGGAAATTGACAGTAAAAGGTTTGAAAGGTGTAACAGAAGGAAAACCTCAAAGCAGTTGCACAATGAATCAAGTGTTAGGAGAGGGTGGAAAGTAAGATGAGGAATGAGAATATAAAAGGAGATACAGAAAAAGGAACGACAGTGGTTTGCACAGTAAGGTTATCCTTGATCAACCTAGTCCTACTTCTCACGAAATGGTTGTCCAGGGCAAAACCGTCAAAACAAAACAGTCAACGTCATAAAATTCTGGAAATCAGGTAAAAAGAGATGGCGAGCCAAGGATACCTTATTCGTAACTTCACCACAGGTTAAGGGAAGGAGCAAGGTTCCCTGAAAAGGAAAGCTTGAGAAATACTTTAAATGGTCAAAAATAATAATGATCGCATTCGTAATTGGCGCTCGTGCCTCCGAGAAATGTACCAAGGATAGATTCTTTGGACACTTGCGGAATGAGACGATTTCTTTGCATAGACGAGATGGATATATTTTCTAGTTTCTTCAAGGAAATAAAGGATTTATTCGAATTTTTTCAAAATAAAGGATTTATTTTCTAGTTTCTTCAAGGAAATAAAGGATTTTTGTTCTAGTTTCTTCAAGGAAATAAAGGGTTTATTTTCGAATTTCTTCAAAGAAATAAAGGATCTATTTTCTAGTTTCTGCAAGAAAATAAAGGATTTTTGTTCTAGTTTCTTCAAGGAAATAAAGGATTTATTTTCGAATTTCTTCAAAGAAATAAAGGATCTATTTTCTAGTTTCTTCAAGGAAATAAAGGATTTTATTCTAGTTTCTTCAAGGAAATAAAGGATTTATTTTCGAATTTCTTCAAGGAAATAAAGGATCTATTTTCTAGTTTCTTCAAGGAACTAGAGGATTTATTTTCTAATTTCCTCAATGAAACAAAGGATTTATTTTCTATTTTCTTAAAGGAAATAAAAAGAGTTATTTTCTAGCTCCTTAAAGGAAACACATGATGATTTACTTTTTATTTTCTTAAAGGAAATCATGCTGTGACTTAAATCAAAATCATTACCTTTCTCTACGTGAAAATAAAATAAAATAGCAATTTAGTATCTATTTTTATGAAAATGCAAACAAGCATAAATGAGATGAATTGATTTTCTATTTCCTTAAACGAAATAACGCTGAGACTTAAATCGAAAGCATCAACTTGCCATACAAGAAAAATCAAATAAAATACCAAAAAATATTTTTTTGTTTATTACAATAGGAAAAACAACTATTTACCGCTACCGCCACAATTGCTATTGTAAAAATTGTTGCAACAATCATCTTGATTACCAACACACTCCAATTTTCGCAACCGCGAGTGTTTTTAATTTTCAGAAAAACTCACTTAAACCCTAAGAGGTCATTTTGAAGCCAAGGGTGGGGCCAGCCATGAACCAAAGGAACTTCCGTGCTTTTATGATTGCTTTTGTTTTTTGACCGTTTTTTTTAACCCGTGGCTATTTGCTCATAAAAGTAACACACACCCACGCACGCACACGCACACACACACACACACACACACACACACATATATATTATATATATGACTGGTAAAAGTGTTCTGTAACAACAGAATTCCATCTAATAAAAGGAGCCCATAAAAACACCACAATGTAGAGAGAAAAGTACTATATTTCAGAGACTGCTGTCTCTCTCTTCAGGTATATGAATGAGAAAAGTTTACAGAAAAGGTGGTATTTATACCAAGAGATTCGTCCACAAGTAAGCCAATTTAGGTCACCCCCGCTGATAATCTTCCTTTAATCTTCTTAAGCGTTGGTTGAATGAACACTGCGTCGACGATGTCCGAGGTCAAATTCCCTTTTGTTGAGATGTTCAATTAACCTGCTTCTCCTTTTGTAACTTAAGGCCGATTCCATCATTTGACTCTTGTACTGGCAGTTGCTGCTATAAATTACACGTGACATATTCCAGTTTATTCATGGTTATGTTCATTTATATGGTTGAAATAGCCGAGTTCTGTTGTCCATACCTAACTGACCGTTTGTGTTGTATTAATCTCTGGGGAAGTGATTTACCTGTAAATCCGATGTAGATTGGTCACAGTCCTGGCTGGGATCTCATATACCCCAGAGTCTTTGGGCGAGTCTTTTGTTGGACGTTAATCAGGGATTTGGCTAAGGTATTTGGGTAGGTAAATGCAAAAGGGTTGGATTTCCCAAGGGTGTGAGTTACTCTCTTAATCGTCTCCAGGTGGGGAATTTTTATTTTATTGTTTGGGTGTGTCTCTGGTCTTGTCTTTAGGGGGTCGGTAGAAAATTACGTTTGCTTTT
>NC_087216.1:18830196-18847696 GCF_015104395.2 Macrobrachium nipponense | reverse complement strand
TGAATCTCAATAGGACTGGGGGGGGGGGGGGGGGGGGCAAGGATTGAGGGGAAGAAAACATGGCTACAGAAGGTTAGGTGATAACGAGGCTGGGGGTTTGGGAGTAGGCTGTGGGAAGTGGAGGGGGCAGGGGGAAGGGTAGGGGGACGGGATACGTCCATATCAGATGTCCCCTACGCAATGTCCTCTACGTCACTCTTCTAAGTAGCAACAACAACGTCTTGTGCAACGTTTGAGATGTCACGTTGGTGTTGCTAGAGAGAGAGAGAGAGAGAGAGAGAGAGAGAGAGAGAGAGAGAGAGAGAGAGAGAACGTATTTACTTTAAAAAAGACCGGTGCCAAAAACGCTAATATTCCTATAGTGTAAGTGTAAAAATTAAGTCAAGGAATTTTATCAATACATGGGACAGGGGATCCGGAGGGTAGGGAAGACATGACACATCCACCCTCCTCCTGCAAACCTGTTTGTCCACCCCAAGTGGGGTAGGGTAGGCAGGGTATTGGGGGATAGGGATGACATGACGGTGTTGGTTGGTTATGATTTAATTGGTTTTGTGCCAGCACGGGCTCTTGCTCTTACAGCTGCCCGTAAAAAAGCACATGATGGGTGTGCTGGGGTTCCGGCACAGCATAGCGCGCCATCAAGCTCGTCATATAATAAGAGGAAATTGGAATCCAAATATTTATTTTTCTGTGTAGAAAAACGATAATCTACACACAATGAACTCCATTTTGGGACTTGCCATTTTCCAGCCCGGGCTCAGCCTCTCTTACCACTGACCCCTATTCGGGTTTGTAAGGATACTGAATGACGGTATGCTGTATAGGTTTCCAAGAATCTGTCTGAAATGGTTTGCCAGCCTCACACCCACAACTCCAATGTTAGTACAAATAGTTATGCAAAGATGAAAGCGGACGATTTTGCAAAATTATTATTATTATTATTATCAAATTTAAAAACAGCGAAGATAGCCTTCGGGAATCTGTTCGGTTCCCCTTAAGGGGAACCGAACAGATTCCCGAAGGCTATCTTTGCTGTTTTTAAATTTAAATATATGTACATTTACATAACTGTGGATTTTTTTCTCCATTATTATTATTATTATTATTATTATTCACAATATAAACCCTGATTCATAAAGAACACGCCAACAGGGACAGCGCTGACTTTAAAGTCAAGCTCCCAAAGAATATGCCATGTGTTCATCTGAAATAAGCTGCGGAAGATAAGATGATAGAGAAAGAATGGACAAAAATCATGCTAAGAATTTTTTTCACTTGCGTGTGTGTGAGTGTGTGAGAGAGAGAGAGAGAGAGACCCATCTACTTTACATCCCAACAGCAGTACAGTGTTGGGAAAGCAGGAACAGGAAGGGACAAGAGAAGCGGGATGATGGCGAAATAGGGGGCTTTGTTTAGAGGAAATTCCGCCTGACATGTGTGGAATGTCACTGGCTACTGAGGGTCACAACAGCAACAACAAAGTCTTGTTTTCTTACGCAGAAGTTGAGAGTGCCTGTCTCGTCCAATATGGCTAGAACAATTCAGTCATTTCATGGCAGACCCCAGAGTACCTGTTTCGTCCAATATGGCTGCAACAATTCAGTCATTTCACGGAAGAGCCCACAGTACCTGTCTCGTCCAATATGGCTGCAACAATTCAGTCATTTCACGGCAAACCCCAGAGTACCTGTCTCGTCCAATATGGCTGCAACAATTCAGTCATTTCACGGCAAACCCCAGAGTACCTGTCTCGTCCAATTTGGCTGCAACAATTCAGTCATTTCACGGCAAAGCCCAGAGTACCTGTCTCGTCCAATATGGCTGCAACAATTCAGTCATTTCACGGCAAAGTCCAGAGTACCTGTCTCGTCCAATATGGCTGCAACAGTTAAGGCATTTCACGGCAGAGCACAGAGTATCTGTCTCGTCTAAAATGTCTGCAATAGTGAAGTCATTTTGCCATTGCCTGTATATTCACTTTAGTGAGACAGTGAAAGTACAGAAGGTAAACTGGAAATGGTTCTGGAAGAACGTGTGACTGATTACTGGCAATTACTGTTTGGATAGCAGATGGCAAATAGAACAGTCGTCTGAGGAAAGGTAGCTAGAGAGACGGAAGGCCGGAATTAGTAGCCCTGGGAGTTAGTCTGCAATAATTGTAAGCCATGACAGACCGACAGGCTGGTCAGAGGACACGAATTTAAAGACGGTAAACATAATTTTTCCCGCGTATTGGAGCACTGAAATATAAAATCTAGGCCAAAGGTCAAGCGCTGGGACCTGTGAGGTTACTCAGCGATGAAAATAAAGATAAAATAATTGTTAAGAGAGGGTGAAAAATAAAAGGGGCGGGGGGTTTGCAACTAGGGGCCGAAGGGACACTACAATGAATCTTAAGTAATGCCTACAGTGCACCGCATCATGCACTGATGACATTAACCTCCTATGGATGTTTTTCCTGTAGGTTGAGGGCTGGAAAAATGGGGTTTGAAGATCGCCATATCAACACAGAAGATATGCAATAAGCCTTACTTTTAACAAATTTTAAGTGCACTTATACACCTTAGCATAAAACCCACTTTCCCCCCTGCAATGTATATTATTATTATTATTATTATTATTATGATTATTGATTATTATTATTATTATTATTATTATTATTATTATTATTAGTTATTATTATTATTATTATTATTATTATTATTAGTTATTATTCAGAAGATGGCAAACCTAGTTCACATAGAACAAGCCCGCCAAAGGGGGCCCCTGACCCCTTGCTTGAAATTCAAGCTTTCAATGACCATGGCGTTCATTAGAATTAAATAAATCGAGGTAAAAAGAAATACAGAAAGAAAGAGATCGAACTGTATTTAAAAAAAAATTAAAAACAAATCAACAAATAGATAAAACTGTATTAAACTGCAAAAGGAGAATAGTATTAAGGTAGTAATGCACTGCACCTTCACTTGAACTTCCACTTGAACACCACTGCCCATAAAGAAAAAAAAAAAAAAAAAAACCACCATTGGCCCATAAAAAACATTGCCCATCAAAAAAAAAAAAAAAAAAAAAAAAAAAAAAAAACCATTGCCCATCAAAAAAAAAACCACTGCCCACTCAAAAAAATTAAAATAAAAAATAAAAATACTGCCCATAAAAAAATGCCCATAAAAAAGGCAAAAAAAAAAAAAAAAACACCAGTGCCCATTAAAAAAAAAAAACCATTGCCCATCAATAACAAAACAAAAAAACAATTGCCCATAAAAATAAAATCCACAGCCCATCACTCAAAAAAAAAAAAAAAAAAAACACACGCACACAAATCAAAAATTAAACAACAGCATATCTTACCACGTCCTTTGAACAATTATCATACCATACATCTGCCGACGAGGAGGATATGAGAAAAATAGGGAAGACTGCTTACAAGCTGAATGCAGGGCGAAACAGCAATAACTTTCAATAAAACTACCCTGAAAGAGGGACGTCTCCCCCCCCCTTTTTTTTGGCTGGGGCGGGGGGGGTTGACCAATTATACTTAACAAACTTGAATACAATTGCAGAAAACATCATTAAAAATATAATCATCATTCTTAGTATCAAGATGAAGACGACAATATTAGAAAAAGAATATTCTGTCTCGCCTAAACAATAGACCTTGCGAGAGAGAGAGAGAGAGAGAGAGAGAGAGAGAGAGAGAGAGGTGATGATGCATGACAATGAGCATCAAGTTATGTACTCCGCGTCTCCTTCCTCAAGGCCAAGAAATGCCCCCGAAAGACAAGCAAATGAATAAGAGGCTGCTTGTGGAGCAAGCACTCCCCTCCAGCCACTTCTAGTGGGCAGCAGACTTCGTCTCGGGAACCTTTATCAACTCCATATCGATATGACACCACATCGTTTGGCCTTCTGTGTGTGTGTGTGTGGAAAGCAAGGGAAGGGAAGGGAGGGGGGAGAGGAGATGGAAAAGGAAGATTGATTTACAGAAGTGTGGAAGGGGGAGATTTACTTAACGAAAGGAGACGGGACGGAGGAGATGTTAAAACAAGACAGGCAGAGAGAAAGGAAGAAAGGAAGAACGAAAGACAGGAAGAAGGAAGGAAAGAAGGAAGGAAACTGATGAATACAAATAACTTGAATCGATTTGTTCTACTATACTTCGGAACCTAAGATGGACTGGTTTATGCTGGTCATCTTGATAACGGGGAAAAGGACGTCGTCAAACAGCATAAACAATGAGAAAATTAAGACTTGAAAACTGAATGATAATAAATAAATAATGAAACAAATAAAATAAAATTCAAAACACAAAATTAAATCAAATAAAGTAAACAGTGGGAATCAAGAAGAATATTCTCTACGCTGAACGTTCATTAATATGCGTGCCTAGTCAGCTGTTCAACATAAGCTGAAATATACTACGATAGCCAAATAAAGTTCATTGCAAAAAAAGTTTTCATTAAAAGGACACAAAATATTCTAAAAAAATATTAACTGTTTTTGACGTAAAATACCAGTATTTTTATGTAACAAACTGAATTATAATACCGACATATGCTTTCGTTAACGAAATTCAACTTCCATTTCAAAAATGTTCACCACGGCTCTACTTAATCAAGTAGTTCATTTATTACTAAAATATCATTCTTATAGTTAAAGGCGCGTTGACCATCGTGTACTAAAATACCATTTTATATGAAATAAATGCTCACTAAACTGATGTTCGATAAGTTGCTGATTGCTGATCACGAAATACCTGATTCTTCTTGGCCCCGTTCCCATTGAATCAGTCCCTGAACCAGAAGTGTTCCACTCATTTTGAAACTTAAATTCGTGGGTCGGTCACTGCTGGGTCATCGACCAACCACAAGTCTGCATGTTTCAGTACCAACAACTCCCCCCCCCAAACTCCCTGAAAAATCAGACGCACTATAGACTTACATGTATCCAGGTCGCCACAGTAGTATAATCTGCATACCTACTGACCGAGAACTAAAGTATCACTATGACTTGCACCTAAGTTTTACAGAAGTTCAGAAATAAAAGCATCACCGGCTTAGTGTTTCTTACTTATGCCTTGCTGTTAATGTATGAATAAATATAAACTTTTTGTGACCTATCTCTACTTCATCTTCTCCCTTTTGCTTTATCTCTTCTCAAACCTGAGTATTCTTTCCGGTAATAATAATAGCACAGCTGCCTTACAGTGTTTCTTACAGCTGTTAATAATGAATAACTATACATTTTTTTATGACTTATCTTCATTTCATAGTCTCCCTTTTGCTTTATCTCTTCTCAAACCTGAGTAAATTTCCCCTTGGACGTTTGCTTTGCGATTTATTCATAAAAAGCAGCACACGGCTGGATTCAGTGACTCAATGTTCGTTACCTGGCTTGCATAATTATGCCTCTCCACTGTCTATTAAATGCGCAAGCACGTCTTGGCAGTTACATAAGAGCGTATTAAAATACGTACACCTTGCTTATTATAACCTGTTTTAACGTAATTTATCAGTTAGATATATATACCTAGTCTTTTATATTCTATCCATGTTAACTGGTTGAGAGTAAAGCATTTATTGCTTTTGTCAGTATTTTAAATACGGACAAAAGCAATAAATGCTCATTAATCTTGTAATAAACTTACTCCGGCCAGATACAGAAGGGTTCTTTGCAAAAATAACTAATACATATTTACATAATGTAGCCTGCCTGTCGAATAATAATCATTTTTCTCTCGGTATTTCAAATAGCGCGTCAATGCGTGACCTATTTTTGTGCATCATATTTCATGGAACATATTTGGAAGCTTGAATGCCATGTCAGTGGCCCCTTGTGGGTTTGTTCCATCAAAATACACCGAGATGATCAGGCAAGTGTGCATTAAAATACCTGTGTAACATATACATCACGCGTCAATGAACACTCATTTGCTGAATTGTCCCAGGTTAGTACGGCAAGGAGCGATAAGTTAGGTTAGGTTAGGTTAGATTTGAATGGGTTATTTAAGATGGATATTACTGATTATGAGTAATTAAGGCCAAAAGACCACTGACCATTAATGGGCCGAGTGTAACCGTTAGCATGTAATACAGCCTACTTCATATAGTACAGATTTCGCGTGGAAGTTGTAAACTCGAGAGTTAATCGACTCGATCAGTCTTCCTCTTTAATCCCTTCCACGAAGTGAAATTCACTTCCTTCCTCCGTGTTTCACGAATAATTTAACCGGTCTTCATTCAAAATGGAGGTTTGCCATAACTGAGGAAGACAGGTCCATTAACACTTCCCTCTCTGATCGAGGGTGTTATCGGGCTGTCCGTACCTACGATTCACAAACAAAGACGTGTTTGCCGATGACGGATTTGACCTTTGACCTCTAAATATGGCCTTGACATCAAAAGGCACAACAAAAATGAAGCTCTTACCTCGTAAAAATGAATAAGTAAACAAAAAAATTAACCACAGCGGACAGACATAATGAGAACCAAACCTGTACGCAGACAAACAGACGGACATGCGAGTATAAACAGAATGAGTGACCCGAGAGCAAACGCCCCCCGCCCCCTTCAGGACAAATGTCAAAATAATGATCGACAGTGTTATCTGATGAAAACATAACATCCACCGATTATGAATGGAAATTTATGAATGAACGTTGCTTGCAAATATATACTACGAGCCTACTGAACTGGGGATTTAAACGCCAGCAGTACATTATCCCACTTTCCTTCTTCCTTTTTTCTTTAAATCTTTAGCTGGAAATCCTTATGGTCACAGTCAACAGACGATAAACCCAAGAATGCTCCAAAAGGGAAATCAGCCTGAGGAAAGAGGCACGTCAGAGGGAAAGGCGATAAATAAATAAATGTGAGGGAATAGAAAATACAAACGACAATCCTGAATTCAGACGTCGGCAGAAAAGAGGAATATGCCAATCATACATGCATGTAAACAATAACAATGAGAAAAGCGTGATTGATACAAATCCCCTTACGTTAGAAAAAAATAAAACTGGTAATCCTGAATTTAGAAGTCGGCAGAGAAGATGAATATGCCACTCTTACATGAATGTAAACGATAACAGAAGCATGATTGATAAAAATATCCTCACGTTAAATCTTGAAATGAGGTGTCTACATTGAGACATCAACAAACTTCAGCGAGCTTTGCTTCTCTCCTTTCAATTTGAAAAAAATGAAAATAACATTCAGTGCAGCTGTTGCAATCAGAGTGCCCGTTTTCTTGCATCAGTTTATAATACTACTCAGTCAGCTAGTTTTCTCTTGGCCACATATAAAATGTGGAACACATTGCCTATCGCAGTTTCGGAATCTTCTGGTCTGGAAATGCTATGTGTTGACGTCTCCTGAATATCAGGTTTATTGATTTTTTTTAATGGCTTCCTATTTATTTATTCATCCACTTTCTACAACTGTCTCTCTCTCCAGGCGGATTTTCCTTTGGAGCCTCTCTTGGGTTTATGATATACTATAAAGGATTTTCAGCTGATAATTTAAAAGATAAGAGAAAGTGAAAATTACAAATACACAAATTATGTGGGGAAAATATTGCAAGCACTTTCCATTTTACTATCTGCTTAGAATCTCAAACTTAAAAGTTAACGATACCTGCCAGCGACGCGTATTACAGCAGAGAAGAAAGGATCTCCAATTTAGGAGGAAAAGCCTAAGAAACATCTCCTACTTGTTTACTTTAAATGATATAGAAATAAATGTCAGACGACACCAACATTACAACGTTCAAATTGCAGCAAATTTCGTGTTGTAAGGAAATGCTAGAAGGAAACTTTTAGCACCGCAACAATCACTAAAAAAGTCAATAGTTTTGCAATGGAACGCCTTGAAAAGAAATGATTAGTTCCGGTAACACAACTCGGAAAAAAATGGTTAGTTTAGAACTCTTAGCGCTGCACCACAACACTTCAAAGAAGCGATTAGCGTTGGAACGCAACACTTAAAAGATACTCTTAGTGTTGCCACAAAACAACTGGAAACAACACAAAATTCTTACGCGCTTATATGCAGCACAAACAACATTTACAAGACTTGGCGCTTCAACACAACTCCTAAGAGACAATATCTCCGCTGCAACACAAACCCTAAATGATACTGTTAACGCTGAAACAAAAAAAATCAATAGAGCACAAAATGTTATAGAAACTATTACCAATTTAAAATGCAACAATACTCTCACAAGAAACTTTCAGCTCTGCAACATCAACACTTAAAAGAAAGTAATCACAGCTGCCACGCAACACAAAAGGAAGTAAAAAAAAAAAAAAAAAAAAAAAAAAAAAAAAAAAAAGGCTTCGGAGAATTCGAGTTTTCTCTACAGCGTATAATGCTGTATAAAATCATCAGCTGACCGGTAGCGTTTCAGTTGCTCACCAGATACGGTAGAGTGAGGGTGCGTCCCATGCCTCCGGAATGTGCTGCCAGACGCAAAATCCATGGTTAATTTTAACATTAAATAAAAAAAAATAAAAAAAAACTACTGAGGTTAGAGGGTTGCAATTTGGTATATTTGATGATTGGAGGATGCATGATCAAAATACCAATTCGCGGACCTCTAGCCTCTGTAGTTTTTTTAGATCCGAGATCGGACAGATGTGCGGACAAACAGACAACGCCCCCTCAATAGTTTTCTTTAACAGAAAACTACAAACTGGACCAAATTGAGGCAAAACTAAAAAATTATCAGGTTAAAGTGTCAGAACATAAATTCGATTAATGAATTTCCCGTAATTATATCACTTACATGCGGATATATATCCATTTCCCATAACAAAACTTAAGAAAAGGGTGATTTTTCAATTATCGAAAATTCCTGGGAGATGACGTTTAAATGCCATAAGGAAAATTATTGTCTTTAAAACCAGAATTCTCATAGACAAATTACTAGCCTCGTTTTACGCGACCGCCCATTTATAAAATCAGTTCGCGTTGCTGTCATGCAAGCAAGTAGTTGAGAGATGAGAGAGAGAGAGAGAGAGGAGAGAGAGAGAGAGAGAGAGAGAGAGAGAGAGAGAGAGAGAGAGAGTTGGACATAAAACCTCTATACATACACACATACATATATATATATATTATATATATATATATATCTATATATGTATATATATATATATATATATATATATAGTATATAGATATATATATATATATATATATATATATATAATATATATATATATATATATATAATATATATATATATATATAGTACATATATATATATATATATATATATATATTCATATATATATATATATATATATATATATCTATACATATATAATATATTCATATATATAAATTATATATATATATATATATATATATATATATAATGTATACATATCTACTATATATGTATATATCTTATATATAAATATATAATTTATACATATATATAATGTAATTCATGTGCATACATATAAATATAAATATAAATATATATATATATATATATTATATACATATATATATATATATATATATATATATATATATATATATATATATATGACTGGTAAAAGTGTTCTGTAACAACAGAATTCCATCTAATAAAAGGAGCCCATAAAAAACTCTCTCTTCTACATTTTTGGTGTTTTTATGGGCTCCTTTTATTAGATATATATATATATATATATATATATATATATATATATATATATCTATACATATATGTATATATATATATATATATATATACACGAGCACTGCAATTGTATTGTAAATTGAAACGCTTTTTGTCCCGAGGCCAACCGATCAAAAATCACCACAAGAATAAAACACAGGCGAAAATTTACATAAACATTGATGAAAGTCACACCTTGCTTCATGAAATTCCTCAGACAACCTCTAACTGCTTTAACTACGCGCTCGTAAATTACACAATCACTCAACTAAATACGTACAAAAAAAGATTCGGCAAGAATTTGAATGTTGTGAAAGGAAATGCGTTCAGCTAACCAACAACACGACGCCCTTTCTCTGTCTCGCAGATTGAGGTGGGAGGGAGGGGGGGGGGGGGGTGGAGCAAATGTAAAGTTGCATTAGCACTTGTCATCCCCGTGAAGCCAGAGAAAGGCTAAGTAATAATAAAGTTGCATTAGCACTTGTCATCCCTACGAAAATAATAAAGTTGCATTAACACTTGTCATATCTGCCACAATGGAAAAAGATGAGAAATAATCAAGTTCATATGGAACAAAACCACTAAAGGGGCCACTTACTTGAAATTCAACTCCCAAAGAATTTGGTGTTCATTAGGAAGTAGGAGTAGGTAAATGGAAAGGGAAATTAATAATAATAATAATCAGAACAGATAGGGTGATACATGCCAATACAGCAGACGTGACGTTGATGGACAAAATCAAGAAGAAAGTATCACTCACTGATGTCGCAATACCATGGGACACCAGAGTTGAAGAGAAAGAAAGGGAAAAAATGGATAAGTATCAAGACCTGACAATAGAAGTAAGAAGGATTATGGGATATGCCAGTGGAAATTGTCCCCATAATCATAGACACTAAGTACGATCCCGACATCCCTGAAAAGGAACCTGGAAAAACTAGATGCAGAAGTAGCTCCAGTTCTCATGCAAAAGAGTGTGCTACTAGATACAGCGCACATAGTAAGAAATGTGATAGACTCCTAAGGAGGCAGGATGCATCCCGGAACCTCACACTATAAAAACCACCAAGTCGAGTAAGATGATTGTGACAGACAAAAAAAATTAATAAATAAAAAAAGATTAATAATAAAACTTTACAACCACTCTGAGACTGACTGGCTTCTGCTTGGGTGGGCCAAGCATAAAAGCATTGGACACACTCCAAAACCCACAGGAGAATGCAATCGTAAGACCGTCCCTTCAACACCATCGGCAACTACCTGCAGCAGATAGCCTGAAGTGCCTTACTCGAGAAGGGCCACACCTCTCTAATGAAGGCTGGGCGTGAGGTGGACGGGAGGGCTTCCTACTACTACTACTACTACTACCACCCCTACTGATATCAATCTAATAGTAATAATGATAATAATTTATCACGACGGATAACCACAAAATATTTAAACGGCCAATAGAATAAGAGAATGAAATAGTTTGTGTAGAATATAATTCTTTAAAAATAATTGTGAAATCCCGTCCATTACTGAAGGGCGTTTTTTCAATCCAGAGTAAAACTACCTATGTGGTATTGACACCAGGCACTTATAAATACGCTGTCTGTCAGAGGAAAGAGGACAGAATAATGGACGTCATCAGGCAATAATAACATACTTATAAAAGTAGCTGACAAAACAAAATAAATAAAAGGCATCCCTTATACTCATACCCGATCAAATACATAAACCTAAATATGGCAAATTCAAATAAAAATTAACTTTTAGCATTATCAAAGTAGTATCTAAATATAGAGACTCTTACCACTATTATTATTATTATTATTATTATTATTATTATTATTATTATATTATTATTATTATTATTATTATTTTATTATTATTATTATATTATTATTATTATTATATTATTATTATTATTATTTTATTATTTTTTATTATTATTATTATTATTATTATTATTATTATTATTATTATTATTATTATTATTATTATTATTATTATAGGGGTCATAGACTTGAATTTCAAGCCTCCAAAGAATATGGTGCTCATTTAAAAGAAGTAACAGAAGGGGTAATATGAAATACAAAAAGGAGAGATCAGTTATTGAAAAAGAAAAAAAATATTAACAAATTAATACATAAATAAATAAAATGATAAGTAAATCATTAAAATACAAGGAAAATTGTTTTAGAGTAGTAATGCTTAGTATCCTCGCTTGAACTTCTGAGTGTTTTAAGTTGCACAACATCCTCTAGGAGACTGTTCCACAGTCTAACGGTGAAAGGAATAAAGGACCTCTGGAACAGATGACCTCTGGAACTGAGGACCTCTGGAACTGATGACCTCTGGAACTGACACCTCTGGAATTGAGGACTTCTAGAACTGAGGACCTCTGGAACTGACTACCTCTGGAAATGAGGACCTCTGGAACTGATGACCTCTGGAACTGATGACCTCTGGAACTGGGGACCTCTGGAACGGAGGACCTCGGGAACTGAGGACCTCTAGAACTGAGGACCTCTGGAACTGAAGACCTCTGGGACTGAGGACCTCTGGAACTGAGGACCTATGGGACTGAGAACCTCTGGAACTGAGGACCCCTGGAACTGAGGACCCCTGGAACTGAGGACCTCTGGAACTGATGACCTGTAGAACTGAGAACCTCTGGACCTCAAAAGTTCGACTTATAATTAAAGAACTGCTTCAATGGAAAATAAGAAAAGAGCAAAATACCTACAGATCGATTTAGTAGAATTTAATTGCTAACAAAACCGCGACAACAAATTGGCTTCTGCTGAGGCGACTGAATTGGACTAGTTTTAGACTTTCACTGCAAAATACTACCTGTGCCTTTTTAGGTGCTATTTTAACCGCTCCTCCACCCCAACCCTCCCCTTTTCTTATACCATCAAATAAACTTATCTTGTATATCAATCTATCATCGAATCAATCATATTCACGATTATTCTCGGCTTAATATTTAATTTAATTACTCCACGTTAGAGTATGAGGAGAGAAAGGGAATTATCACGTACAACGTACATTATACAACATACTTTGTGTCCCGGCAGAGATGACTCTCTGTCTTGTTTAACTAAGCTGACCAATTTCTATGGCTTTGCCTTGATATAATTGTCCCCTCTCCTTTCAGAAAAAATCTTTTGGGCAAGCCTTCATGAGTCTTGGCAAATGTAACATAGTAATCCTGTTAACCTAATATTAGTCATAATAATAGAGCAGAGAAGAAGATCCACACAAAAATCAAAACACAATTGACAGATATGCTGTAATCAGTGATCTTACACATTCAGTTACTGACGTCTCTTCAAAAGGAGGCTTAGTTCCTTTATATTTACTGCGCCATTAGCCACGACTACCAGGTCTCCAGAAGAGTCCAACCAAGTTGAATTATTTTCGCTTACTCGGGGAGTAAGCCTACAAACTACTTTGTTGCTGTTGTTCTTAATAAGGGGTAGGAAAGGTCAGTGGAAGAGCCTAGAAATGTCTGAAAAGGGTGCTTCACGTTGAGTTAGAGATACAGGAATTTTAGGATACGATATTCATGATTGATTTATTCGAAACAAATGTAAAAAAATAAACAATGCCATGTTATACAGTACAGAACAATTATTTCTAATAAAATATAGTGTATTTATTTAAATTTCCGTTGGTGTAACAAGGATCTATCTGATCGTAGATTTTAGCACGTTTTAAATTACGTTAAGTTAAGAATAGGATCGATTAATAAGTGGGTTATGTATCTAGTATTAGTCCATTGTGAGTCAAGGCCACCATGGTGGGAAAGGGCATTATGCCACATACCTCAGATAATGAGTTTTGCCCAGACACGGAAGGTTCAAACAAACACAGACATAAACAAACACAACATACAGACACACACACACACACACACACACACACACACATATATATATATATATATATATATTATATATATGTGTGTGTGTGTGTGTGTGTTGTGTGTGTGTGTGTGTGTATTATGCACACGGAAATAATAAAAAAAAACATTAAACTCTTGGAAAAAGTTAACTAGCAACATCTACGTATACAATACGATACACAAAAACACCATTAAATAACAATGGAAAGTAAACCAGAAAATACAATTAATAGAATACAATAAGAATCACCAAAGAAGGTATTATCAATATAACATTAGAAGAAATAGGAAAGAAAGGAAAAAATACAAAGAACAAGTACCCACATAATTCACTCCATGAGGAGTCTGCCACTCGTACCGTTCCAAAGAGTGGCACTGACTCAGTCAGACTCCACTCCATTATCTAACCCTCCCCCTCCCCCTCCATCGCCCTCCCTCCATCCTCCCCCGGCTACTAACTCCACCCCCCTCCTGACGTCCCAGATAAAAGCTCATCCGCTCGCAGAGATAAAAACAGCGCTCTGAAATCCTCATTATCTTAATACTTTTGGAGTATAGAAGGGCTAGTTGGTGGTGATGGGTTTTGCAACAGAATAACTCGAAGAATAACGTAATCAAGTTTTCTGTACAGCGTAAAATACTGTATGAAACTCTCAGCCACGGCCCGGTGGTGGCTTGCATTGCCGACACCTATAGCGGTGTATGGCATGATCATGGATAACTTTAACCATGCATCAAATAAATATTACTGAGGCTAGAGGGCTGCAACTGGGTATATTTGGTGATTGGAGGGTGGATGCTCAACATACCAATTTGCAGCCCTCTAGCCTCAGTAGTTTTTAAGATCTGAGGCAGGACGGGAAAATGTTCTTCTACAATTTTTGAGTCAATCACGACGGCTGTCCGTATTCACCTGTCTAATGAATACGCAAAACTACAGTTTATATGAGTTAATTACCAGGGAAACGTAACATTCGTCATTAGTACTTACATGCGTTACACAAGTCTAAAGTAATCAAGTTACTCCACTTCCAAAATTACAAAAATAAAAATAAATGAATAAATAAATAAACAAATGAGAAGTAAAGTCATCTATAAACAGCAAGAAATAGGAAGACAATTTTGACATTCTCTCTCTCTCATAAAAGTCACAAAAATAAAAACACAGACTGGGACTAAAGAAGATATATGTAGTGTAAACATTTACCTTTCGATGACAGCTTTTTGTTGAAAGGGGCAAAACAAATATAATTATGTTATCATTTAGCATGTGACTTTCCCAAAACCTTGTGAGTTTAATTAGCAACATAAAAATAATTCGTTACCTAATTAACATTGCATTTTTTAATTCTCTTTAATTATACAAAACTACCTAGATCAGTTTTAATGATTTAGGTACCTGAATTAGGAAGACTGAAAGACCCTCATGAATTAGGAAGACTGAAAAACCCTAATTCAAAATTGAAAATACACCTGCACTAAAGAGAAGGTTTAAGGAACAATAAAACAGTCTAAAAGGTATGACATAACTCTCGTACCTAAAGAAAAGTCTGAAAAACACTCAGCCCTGTTATAAAATAATTTGAAAGACTTCACATTCTGTTTACAAAGGGGATGAAAGACCCTTTTAAATGTTAATCCTTACACACAAATCTTAATATTTATAGTCTGAAAAAATATTGAAAACCTCCCATCCTTCATAAAAGTCAGCAGGCTTTCAAAAGAGCCTCGAAGACCAACTATGGTATTAGTAAAAGTGTTAAAGACTCCTCATACTACAAGTAAAAGCGAAGATTACAACGATTCTCTCTCTCTCTCTCTCTCTCTCTCTCTCTCAAATCTGTCATAGAAATACTGTCGACCTGAGTCACACTGACACTCACTACTGAGGGCCAAATTGAACGTCTAACATTTGGACAAGTGATAACATCTCCCTCGTACCCAAGTACAGCCAGTCTCTCTCTCTCTCTCTCTCTCTCTCTCTCTCTCTCTCTCCTCTCTCTCTTTAGCATTCCTAGCCTCTCCCGTTAGCTCTTAACGTAACGGCCAAAGTTAAGTGATATAAGTCGAGAAACAGAGGAATAAACCACAGACCACTTTTTGTATCAGGTACCAGGGGATTAGTTTGACTGGTGTGGGTCGTAGTCGAGCTAGGTAAATGTACGGGGCCCGTAAAATGTTTGCTGAAAACCAGGGGGTTACCACCTCCTAGTGCCGATCCTTCTAAGGAGGAAGCGTGTATGGCAAAAATTATATGCTATACATCTATATATACAGGTCACTTTTAACCAGATGCGTATGTAATCATAATAGCCACCATGCCTTCTTAACATCTCAAATTCTTCACTATATATATATTTATATATAAAATATATATATATATATATATATATATATATATATATATATATATATGTGTGTGTGTGTGTGTGTGTGTGTGTGTGTGTATGTGTGTGTGTGTGTGTGTGTGTGTGTGTGTGTAGGCAAATATTTAGTCTTCCAATCTCCTTCCAAGAACGTTCAAGTCTTCCACCACTGGCAAACGAGGGCGCAAAACTCTCCAAAGAGATCTCGATGTGCGTTCAAGAACCTTTTCTCGGAACAAAAAAGTGACTGAGTCGAGCATGTGTTCTTGTTCTTTTCAACTGCTAACAGTTCTTCATTTCATTATGATCCCATTTCTGCCTCTTACGCCTCTCAGGACGAACCGCATAAAAGATGATAAAGGGTATAAAATCCCATGCGTCAATGGCATTACTTCCCAATGATACATTTTCTAATTGTCAATTGAAAGTGGAATGAGAGGCGGACTTCATTCGCAAGAACAAATAAGGAATCACACCAAGAAGGGCAAAGTTGAGAGAATTCAAGTGATTGAAGTCCATTGTTGAGATGTTCCGAATTCGATTCCCGGTCATTACAACTGGAATATGAGATTTAGGCCTGATGCCAAGCGCTGGGGCCTATGAGGTCATTCACCGCTGAGAGTAAAACTGAGAGTAAAGAGGATCTGACAGGTGTAACAGGAGGAAAGCCTCGCAGTTGCACTATGAAACAATAATTGTTAAGAGAGGGTGGATAGCACGATGGAAGAGGGAGAATACGAATGGAGGTACGGTAAAAGGAATGAAAGGGGTTGCAGCTAGGGTCCTATGGAAGGGACGCAGCAAAGAACCTGAAGTAATACCTGTAAAACTTAGAATTCTGCGTGAGGATGACTACCAACTCGAACGGCTGAGAAACGAGTCATGGGCTCCAAGTAATTAAAATGCTTGAGAAAATTAATATAAGAACGTCAGCCATGACCTGCACTAGAAGTGGCGGTAGAGGTTAACAACATCACCAAAAACAACAACAACAACAACAACAACAACAACAATAATAATAATAATAATAATAATAATAATAAACAACGTCATCACTACAATAACAGCTCCATTTGGAAAATACATCCGCAAGTCACTTCCTTTCGAGACATCTAAAAGCTGCAACACCAAAAGCAAAAAGCATCGTCAAACACAACGCGCACTTCTAACGCAATAAAAAAAAAAAAAAAAAAAAAAAAAAAAAAATAGTATGAAATTTCAAACCAGCTCCTTGTGAAGTTCCTAGATGAACAAAGATGACAGCGAAAGGGAATGGTTGACTAGAATTTACTTTCAATAATAGTGAGAACAATTACAATTATATAATACATACGTACACACACATATATATATTGATATCTATGTATGTGTGTATTATATAATAATATAATATATAAAATATATTATATATAATAAAATTATATAATATATAGATATAATATTATATATTTATATATATAAATTACAGAATTTTTTATTCCATCCAATGAGAAAGACAATCCCGTATCATCCAATACAACTAACGAAATTTCGCTTCTTACCTTGAAAATAAAAATCCGATTAAACCTATTGC
>NC_087216.1:18800196-18825196 GCF_015104395.2 Macrobrachium nipponense | reverse complement strand
TACATACATAAATATATATGTGTGTGTGTGTGTGTAATAGATGCACCTGCAATCCTAACTAGTACGTTATCACAACCTACATCGACGAGGGCAAATAATAAACCAAACCATCACCGATTTTCGTAACGCCTTCCCTTGAACTGGCAGGCATTGTGCATCGAATATGACGCCTTTCGGTTAGCCGGGGGAGGGGGAAGAGGGGGGGAAGAGAGAGACTTGCCCAAGGAGTGATGAAAAGTTTCCTAGAAGCAACATGAAGAAATGCCTTTGTCCGACCGATATAATATCTCGCTGGTGTGATCATCACACAGGACTCTATACCCAGCAGAAATTTCGGAGGCTAAGGTGTCATTAGAGAGAGAGAGAGAGAGAGAGAGAGAGAGAGAGAGAGAGTGTTCAGGGTTGCATGTGGAATAGCTAACGCGTCTTTATTGCTATGAGGAAAAAACTGCAGAGAGAGAGAGAGAGAGAGAGAGAGAGAGAGAGAGAGAGAGAGAGAGAGAGAGAGAATATTAGTTTTCAAGAAAGTAAGGGGATTCCTTTGTTTTTCACCAATACAAATCACGAGAGAGAGAGAGGAGAGAGGTTTTCCCCTACGAGTCACGAGGATCCCGTCTACCACCGAACACGAGCCACCTTGAGGAGAGCGAGCACATCCTCCCAATTTCCAGGAAGGATGATAAGATATCCTGCAGAGCGGCCATGAGCCCAGTAATAAGGCAAAGTCGCGAGAGCGTTAATTACGGTACAAATTGGTTGAAGCTGAATCCAACTCGATTGGTTCAAGAGACTCTTGCGTCGCTTGGTATGTACTATACAGTATGCTAAGAAATATATTAATGGGCAAAAGTATTCAAGGCATCATTTAAACTACCTAAATGCACTCATACCTAAAAGTACTTAATACATTATATGTCTAAATAAAATCCTAAATGAACAGCGCTACTGATAATTGTTTAATACTGCTTAATTGCACGTAAATATAATAATAATAATAATAATAATAATAATAATAATAATAATAATAGTCAATGCTGAAGAAGGATAAACTAAATATAGATTTCTGGCATTATGCCAAGCACTGGGGCAACTAAGGCCATTCAGCTCTGAAACGGAAGTTGACAGTAAAAGGTTTGAAAGGTGTTACAGGAGGAAAACCTCGCAGTTGCACTATGAAACAATTGTTACGAGAGGGTGGACAGTAAGATGGAAGAAAGAGAATATGAACGGAGGTACAGTAAAAGGAATGAAAGTAGTTGCAGCTATGGGCAGAAAGGACACGGCAAAGAACATTAAGTAATGCCTACATTGCACCACATAAGGTGCACTGACGGCATAACCCCCCTACGAGAGAAGAAGAATAACGCGAGATATGATGAAAAAAAAAAGACGAAAATTCAACACTGTTAGGACGCCATATTGTTACATTATCTAGGTACCTCATGTCTTTAACCCCCCACTTTAAACAATATGGAACTCTCTTCCTGGCAACGTTGCATATGCAAATTGCAAAGCAGACACACTTGCCGTAATTTTTTTTCATACTGGCAGTATTGCTTTTGAATGTATACACTTACATTTATCTGATGCTGAGCGTATGTGAGTGAAAATAAGTATATTTGAGTATATTTCAGTGATAATGGCAATGATTCATTTACTGATAACTAATACTAAATTTCATATTCATTGATATGCTTCACTTGTGAGTGGAAAATCTTCATGAATACTTGAATAATCACTAAAACCAGCCATCATGCTCAGAAAAGGTTTAACTTTTATGAAAAAAATGTAATACATGAACAGAAGATTCTTCAGCACAATCAAATTTTCTGTACAGCGTATAATACTGCATGAAATTCTCAGCCATGGCCCAAGAAACTCTAATCACTGCCCGACGGTGGCCTAGTTTATATAGCTGCCAGACGTACGGTTATGGCTGACTTTAGCCTTAAATAAAATAAAAACTACTGAGGTTAGACAGCTGCAATTCGACATGTTTGGTGAAGGGATGATGGATGATCAACAAACCAATTTGCAGCCCTCTAGCCTCGCTAGTTTTTTTCTGATCTGAGGGCGGTCGGAAAAATTGCGGACGAACAGACAAACAACCATCTCAATAGTTTTCTTTTACAGAAAACTAAAACAAAGTTGACCATTCCTTTTTTTTTTTGTTCAAAAAGAGGATCATTCCTTTCTTTTTTATACAAAAAGAGGATCACTCCTTTCCTTTTTGTGCAAAAAGAGGATCATTCCTTTCCTTCTTGTACAAAAAGAGGAGCATTCCTCTCTTTTTTTTGTACACGCAAGAGGATCATTCCTTTCTTTTTTGCACAAAATAGGATCATTCCTTTCTTTTAAGTACACGCAAGAGGATCAATGCTTTCTTTTTTTGTACACGCAAGAGGATCATGCCTTTCTTTTTTGTACAAAAAGAGGATCATTCCTTTCTTTTAGATACACGCAAGAGGATAATTGCTTTCTTTTTTTTTTGTACATGCAAGAGTGCCAACCATTCCCTCGACAAAGGCTACAGTGAAAAGACATCAGGTCTTAAAAAAGTTTGGAATTCTACTGAAAACCGAGACTTGACAGTTGCCGTAATTTTTCCTCATTAACTTCTCAACTGGTGCTTGTGTACTATATTATTTTCGTTCGTTAGCCTGCTCTCATATTCATCATTTTAATTCGCATTTTACTGTATTTCTCTGCTACTGGTTGTCTAGTCTTCATCTTAAGGCAACTCGAGTAATATTACTACTACTACTACTACTACTACTACTACTACTACTATACTACTAATAATAATCTATAATAATAATTTTTTATTGAAAATAATGGCAGAATTTACAGAATTGATTTTATACAAGATTCTCAATTCTCCTAATGACTTGTTTTAGAAGTTTGTACTATAAAACAAATTGTAAATTCTGCCATTTTTTTCAATAAAACATGTTTCTGTTTCCAGCATATAATAATAATAATAATAATTGCATATACATGTATATGCAATGGAATTTTGCAGAAGTCCTCACACTTTCTACACAGTGTCCTTTTGGACTCTATGAGTATTTCTTAGAACTTAATAATAATAATAATAATAATAATAATAATAATAATAATAAATATACCCAGATTGACATCCCACACAGTGCAACAAAACCGCAACAAACATAAAAAAAAAAAAAACACGAATGCCACAAAAGCATTTATGTCTATCACTAGAGTACAATCGGGGGACACAAGACGAGACAACCCACAGAGAGAGAGAGGAGAGAGAGAGTATCGCACCCGCCTCCCTTTCTCTGGAAGCTGAATGGCTGGCTTCTCTCGGCTGGTCAGAGGATGATCCCATCCGAGGGAAGGGAAGGGGATAGGGGGAGAAAAATATGGGGAGGGGTGGGAGGGGGATCTTGAAAGGGACCGTTTGACAAAATCCTTGAACTTAACCATTATGGCGCCACCACGTTACAATGCTATCACTTGCTACTGCTATCCGCGATGACGAACGACGGTGTGGCTGACCATCTCCATTGCCACGGATGAAATGTTTGTTTACTTAGATCTATGTTCTTTCAATTTATTATTATTATTATTAATATTATTATTCAACATGTACCCGTCACTGCCACGCATGAGGTGGTTGTTTACTTAGACCAGTATTCTTTACATTAATATATTATTATTATTATTATTATTATTATTATTATTATTATTACACAAAACTATTTGACAAGTTCCCAAAAATCATTAACATTATTGTCATCTCTGTTATTATTATTAGTATTATTTTTTTTTTATTTTATTTTTTTTTTTATTTTTTTTTTTTTGCTCTATCACAGTCCTCCAATTCGACTGGGTGGTATTATAGTGTGGGGTTCCGGGTTGCATCCTGCCTCCTTAGGAGTCCATCACTTTTCTTACAATGTGTGCCGTTTCTAGGATCACACTCTTCTGCATGAGTCCTGGAGCTACTTCAGCCTCTAGTTTTTCTAGATTCCTTTTCAGGGATCTTGGGATCGTGCCTAGTGCTCCTATGATTATGGGTTACGATTTCCACTGGCATATCCCCATATCCTTCTTATTTCTATTTCAGATCTTGATACTTATCCATTTTTTCCCTCTCTTTTCTCTTCAACTCTGGTGTCCCATGGTATTGCGACATCAATGAGTGATACTTTCTTCTTGACTTTGTCAATCAACGTCACGTCTGGTCGTTTGCACGTATCACCCTATCCGTTCTGATACCATAGTCCAGAGGACTTTTGCCTGATCGTTTTCTATCACTCCTTCAGGTTGGTGCTCGTACCACTTATTACTGCAAGGTAGCTGATGTTTCTTGCACAGGCTCCAGTGGAGGGCTTTTGCCACTGAATCATGCCTCTTTTTGTTACTGGTTCTGTGCAAGTGCCGGGCATTCACTTGCTATGTGGTTTATGGTTTCATTTTCGTATTGCACTTCTACATGGGATGGGAGATGTTATTTCCGTCTATCGTACTTTGAACATATCTGGTTCTTAGGGCCTGATCTTGTGCCGCTGTTTATCATTCCTTCAGTTTCCTTCTTGAGCTCTCCCCTCTGTAGCCATTGCCAATTGTCATCGCTGGCTAGTTCTTTAGTTCTGTCTCATGTATTGTCCGTGCATTGGTTTGTTGTGCCAGTCCTCTGTTCTTTCTGTCTTTCTCCTGTCTCTGTATATTTCTGGGTCTTCGTCTACTTTTATTAGTCCTTCTTCCCATGCACTCTTTAGCCACTCGTCTTCACTGGTTTTCAGATATTGCCCCAGTGCTCTGTTTTCGATGTTGACGCAGTCCTCTATACTTGGAGTAGTCCTCTCCCTCCTTCTTTCGTGTTATGTATAGTCTGTCCGTATTTGCTCTTGGGTGTAGTGCTTTGTGTATTGTCATTTGTTTCCTGGTTTTCTGATCAATGCTGCGGAGTTCTTCCTTCGTCCATTCCACTATTCCTGAGCTGTATCTGATTACTGGCACTGCCCATGTTTGTTTATGGCTTTTATCATATTTCCGGCGTTGAGTTTTGACTTGAGTTATCGCCTTGAGTCTCTGCATATATTCTTTCCTGATCCGTGTCCTTCATCTCTTGGTGTTTTATATCCCCTCCTTCCATTATTCCCAGGTATTTGTATCCAGTCTCATCTATGTGTTTGATGTTGCTCCATCTGGTAGCTTTATCCCTTCAGTTCTCGTTACTTTGCCTTTTTGTATGTTGACTAAGGCGCATTTTTCTATTCCAAAACTCCATCCTGATGTCCCCAGATACAATCCTTACAGTCTGGATTAGGGTATCTATTTCCTTGATGCTCTTACCATACAGCTTGATGTCGTCCATGAACATCAGATGGTTGATTTTGTTGCCTCTTTTTCTTGAGTTGGTACCCGGCATCCATCTTCTGTAGTACTTTTGTCATGGGAATCATGGCTACTACGAAGAGTAGTGGGGACAGTGAGTCGCCCTGGAGATCCCTCTCCTGATATTAACCTCTGCTAGTCTTATTCCAGAGCTTGTAAGTATTGTATTCCAGTTGCGCATTGTATTTTTGAGGAAGCTGATGGTATTTTCCTCTGCCCCATATATTTTCAGGCATTCTATTAGCCATGTGTGTGGTATAACATGTCGAAGGCTTTCTTATAGTCTATCCATGCCATGCTTAGGTTGGTTTTCCTTTCTCCTACTGTTCTTCATTACCATTTTGTCTATCAGGAGCTGGTCTTTTGTGCCCCTACACTTCCTTCTGCAGCCTTTCTGTTGGTGGGGGTGGATGGTGTTTGTCTCCTCTAGGTAGTTGTATAGCCTTTCACTGATGATACCTGTTAGTAACTTCCACATTATTGGTAGGCAGGTGATAGGCCTGTAGTTACTGGCTATATTTCCCTTACTCTTGTCTTTTGTACTAAGGATGTTCTTCCTGTGGTCATCCATTTGGGTGCTTGGTGATTTGAGATACAATGCTGGAGTTGTTCTGCTATTCGTGGGGTGTAGGGCCTTGAAGTTTTGAGCCAGTATCCATGGACTTCATCGGGACCTGGGGCTTTCCAGTTTGGCATTTTCTTTAGTTGGTGTCTGACTGTGTCTGTCGTGATGTCTGTGAATCTTTGTTTTATTCTCCCTGTTTCTTCTTCCTTGACTTCCTGGAGCCATGTTGCATGTTTGTTGTGTGATACCGGATGCTCCATATGTTTTCCCATAGTCTCTTACTTGGTTCGGCTTCAGGAATTTCTGGGTGGTTGTCTTCCCCTCTTAGTTGGCTGTATAGTCTCTGGTTGGTTCCGAATAGTTTGTTCTGTTGGTATCCCTTATTCCTGTTCATGTACCGTTGGATCTTGTGTGCTTTGGCCTTAAGCCTCTGTTTTACATCTTCTCTGGCAACAGAGGAGCTTCGTCCGGCAACCAGGTATTCAACCCAATTGAAGGGGAAGACGGTCAGGTACTTGGAGGTCGTCATCAGCAACTGATCACCACAATGACAGTAATCAACAGCCTGAGATTGGAGCTACAGAGGCAAAAAGGAAGAAATGGACAAGAGAAGAATATAAGGAAATATGGAGATGCTACATCAGAAGCAACCCGACGGAGAGAGGATATAGAAGATTGGTCAACATCTGGAATGAGAGGAATAACACCCCCCAAACAGAGCAGAGGCTGGCAGACCAAGTTAAGGAACATAAAGAAAAAGAACTGGCTCTCCCCAACAGAAAGAGAAGAACTGGAAAGGGAATGTCACACGACAACGAATTACACGAAGACGACTGAGAGACGATGCCACAGAAGACGACAAGGAGGATGAGGTATCAAACAACGACACAGAAGAAACACCGACGAAGTAACAGAGAGGACGGAATGGGTAGAAAAGATTAGACAATGGATGGAGCCAGATACAGAGAACAAAGATCCCCTCCATGAAAGCCTACAACACCAAAGAAATTAAGGGAGAAAACAAGTGAGGTCAATGAAATAATGGGCATAATACAGACCACCAGTATCACAGAAACAAATAACTTGACATATGCAGGAGCAAGATTAGTAGCAGAACTGATGGGAATTCGAACACCAACACCACCAGCACAACCAACCCAACAGAAACCAAAACACGCAACCTCCTTGGAAAAGGCGCCTGGAAAAGCAAATCATGGTGATGAGATCTGACTTGAGTAAACTGAAAGAGATGGCAGAAAAAAGGCTAAGAAGCAAGAAACAAGGGAGGAATCACCGAGAAATACAAAGTACAAGAGAGGGACTAAACAACACAATAGAAGATGTAAAAACAGAGAGGTTAAGGCCAAAGCACATAAGATCCAACGGTACATGAACAGGAATAAGGGATACCAACAGAACAAACTATTCGGAACCAACCAGAAAAGACTATACAGTCAACTAAGAGGGAAAGACAACCACCCAGAAATTCCTGAAGCCGAACCAAGTAAGAGACTCTGGAAAACATATGGAGCAATCCGGTATCACACAACAAACATGCAACATGGCTCCAGGAAGTCAAGGAAGAAGAAACAGGGAGAATAAAAACAAAGATTCACAGACATCACGACAGACACAGTCAGACACCAACTAAAGAAAATGCCAAACTGGAAAGCCCCAGGTCCCGATGAAGTCCATGGATACTGGCTCAAAAACTTCAAGGCCCTACACCACGAATAGCAGAAACAACTCCAGCATTGTATCTCAAATCACCAAGCACCCAAATGGATGACCACAGGAAGAACATCCTTAGTACAAAAAGACAGGAGTAAGGGAAATATAGCCAGTAACTACAGGCCTATCACCTGCCTACCAATAATGTGGAAGTTACTAACAGGTATCATCAGTGAAAGGCTATACAACTACCTAGAGGAGACAAACACCATCCCCCCCACCAACAAAGAAAGGCTGCAGAAGGAAGTGTAGGGGCACAAAAGACCAGCTCCTGATAGACAAAATGGTAATGAAGAACAGTAGGAGAAGGAAAACCAACCTAAGCATGGCATCGATTGACTATAAGAAAGCCTTCGACATGATACCACACACATGGCTAATAGAATGGGGCAGAGGAAAATACCATCAGCTTCCTCAAAAATACAATGCGCAACTGGAATACAATACTTACAAGCTCTGGAATAAGACTAGCAGAGGTTAATATCAGGAGAGGGATCTTCCAGGGCGACTCACTGTCCCCACTACTCTTCGTAGTAGCCATGATTCCCATGACAAAAGTTACTACAGAAGATGGATGCCAGGGTACCAACTCAAGAAAAGAGGCAACAGAATCAACCATCTGATGTTCATGGACGACATCGAGCTGTATGGTAAGAGCATCAAGGAAATAGATACCCTAATCCAGACTGTAAGGATTGTATCTGAGGACATCAGGATGGAGTTTGGATAGAAAAAATGCGCCTTAGTCAACATACAAAAAGGCAAAGTAACGAGAACTGAAGGGATAAAGCTACCAGATGGGAGCAACATCAAACACATAGATGAGACAGGATACAAATACCTGGGAATAATGGAAGGAGGATATATAAAACACCAAGAGATGAAGGACACGATCAGGAAAGAATATATGCAGAGACTCAAAGGCGATACTCAAGCCAAAACTCAACGCCGGAAATAATATGATAAAAGCCATAAAACACATGGCAGTGCCAGTAATCAGATACAGCGCAGGAATAGTGGAATGGACGAAGGCATACATAACACGAAAGGAAGGAGGGAAAGAACTACTAAGTATAGAGGACTGCGTCAACATCGAAAACAGAGCACTGGGGCAATATCTGAAAACCAGTGAAGACGAGTGGCTAAAGAGTGCATGGGAAGAAGGACTAATAAAAGCAGACGAAGACCCAGAAATATACAGAGACAGGAGAAAGACAGAAAGAACAGAGGACTGGCACAACAAACCAATGCACGGACAATACATGAGACAGACTAAAAGAACTAGCCAGCGATGACAATTGGCAATGGCTACAGAGGGGAGAGCTAAAGAAGGAAACTGAAGGAATGATAACAGCGGCACAAGATCAGGCCCTAAGAATCAGATATGTTCAAAGAACGATAGATGGAAATAACATCTCTCCCATATGTAGGAAGTGCAATACGAAAAGTGAAACCATAAACCACATAGCAAGTGAATGCCCGGCACTTGCACAGAACCAGTACAAAAAGAGGCATGATTCAGTAGCAAAAACCCTCCACTGGAGCCTGTGCAAGAAACATCAGCTACCTTGCAGTAATAAGTGGTACGAGCACCAACCTGAAGGAGTAGAGTGATAGAAAACGATTCAGGCAAAGATCCTCTGGGACTTATTGGTATCAGAACGGATAGGGTGATACGTGCTAACAGACCAGACGTGACGTTGATCGACAAAGTCAAGAAGAAAGTATCACTCATTGATGTCGCAATACCATGGGACACCAGAGTTGAAGAGAAAGAGATGGAAAAATTGGATAAGTATCAAGATCTGAAAATAGAAATAAGAAGGATATGGGATATGCCAGTGGAAATCGTACCCATAATCATAGGAGCACTAGGCACGATCCCAAGATCCCTGAAAAGGAATCTAGAAAAACTAGAGGCTGAAGTAGCTCCAGGACTCATGCAGAAGAGTGTGATCCTAGAAATGGCACACATAGTAAGAAAAGTGATGGACTCCTAAGGAGGCAGGATGCAACCCGGAACCCCACACTATAAATACCACCCAGTCGAATAGAGGACTGTGATAGAGCAAAAAAAAAAAAAAAAAAAAAAAAAAAAAAAAAAAAAAAAAAAAAACACACACAATAATAATAATAATAATAATAATCTGGTTAAAAATGAGTAGTTAAGAACACTTGCGCAACACGAAAATGATCGATCGAATCCTATAAACTGGTGTCGCAGCTCATGAGGTAAACGACGTAGTGATGACGGGACATCGCCTGACCCTTTTTGCAAGAGCAGTTGCAGGCCATTGATTACGTTGCCCAAAACAGAGTTCATGACTACGTGACACTTTACTACAGGGTGCTCTCTCTCTCTCTCTCTCTCTCTCTCTCTCTCTCTCTCTCTCTCTCTCATGAAATTATTTATTTGCTCCTCTCTCTCTTACTGCCCTTAAAGTAGTCTCTCTCTCTCTCTCTCTCTCTCTCTCTCTCTCTCTCTCTCTCTCTCTCTCTCCTAAAATTACTTATTTGATTCTCACTCTCTAACTGTCCTTAAAATAGTCCTTCTATCTTTCTCTCTCTCTTAAAACTATTTATTTGTTTCTCTCTCTCTTACTGTCCTAAAAAGAAATCATTCTCTCTCTCTCTCTCTCTCTCTCTCTCTCTCTCTCTCTCTCTCTCTCTCTGGTGATAACAGTTGCTCATTCATTCGTAACTTCAAAAAGCAAGACACTTGTTCTCAAAGAGAGAGAGAGAGAGAGTATATAAAATATAGGTTTTCTGATCCGTCAAAAGCATAATTTACAAAGAAAAAGATAAAAAGATAAAACAGACAATTCAAATAGATAATCTCAGATGTTTTTGTGATGAAATCAATCACAAACCCCCACAAAAATCGGCAGACAGAAAACAATCAGTCAAGAAGACTTTATCGTGGGTGATACACTGTCTTTCGTTGCTTTATATAATAATTATAATAGCCTATATATATATATATATATATATATATATATATATATATATATTATATATATATATATATATATGACAAAAACGGAAAACGAGAAATTACTATGATAACTGACTGGAATTAAGGAAACCATACCGCAATACTACTAATAATAATAATAATAATAATAATAATAATAATAATAATAATAAAAACGACAAAGGAACAATTTCTATGTTAACTGGCTGGAATTAAGAAAACCATACCGCAACTACTGTAATAATAATAATAATAATAATAATAATAATAATAACTGACAGTTCAAGCCAGCCAATGGCGACACGTCCTTTCGGTACAAGCGATCACAAAATCGGTCGTCACCGTGACTTGTCCTTAGATAATTATTAATCACTGGCTGGTTTCTTCTGGCGACTGACTCTCTCTCTCTCTCTCTCTCTCTCTCTCTCTCTCTCTTCTCTCTCTCTCTCTCTCTCTCGGAGGGCCAGACGCTCCCTGAATTATAATCTAATAAACAGCAAATGTAAATAAGTGAAGATTGTAAGATTTCCAGTTTATAAAGAGGATACAAGTATAAATCAGCCTATTACGGTGATGATAGCATCCTAACAATTAGTCTTCGATGGAAGTCTGCATACACAGACACATACATACATACATACATACACACGCACATATATATAAATAAAGGTTTTTTGCCACGAAGGAAAAAATGAATATATATATATATATATATATATATATATAATAAATATTGCTAAATATAATTTCCTTTAACCAAATTTTACATATATACATACATACATACATACATACGCACGCACGGCACGCACGCACACACACAATATATATATATATATATATATATATATATATATATATATATATATAATTACTATGAGGAACTCATTGAAACTGGATGGTGTCTTCAGGAAGGACCTAAATTAGTTAATACTTCCTATGAATAAATGTTCCTGCTTTACACGAACCTGATTATGTATTCCATTAGTAAGAAGCTAAAACAATCCGGTTTATTATTAGGGCTAATGCCATGCTCGAGGAGAGAGAGAGAGCATGGAAACATATCGTTCATAAGACTTGTTTATACCTGGGCGAAGTAACTGCGGATAATGTTACTTAAGACAACTTAACATAGGTCAAAATAAATAAAAAACGTCACCAAAGAACACAAGACAAACAAATATTCCCATTCTACCCAAATGACGAAGCGTTTTAGGCAACTTCTAAGGAAGGACACTACATACCAACTTAACATAGGCCTATAAGACAACATTGTGATCACTCATAACAAATACATAACACGTTACCACAAAACACTTCCTTTAACCGAAACGATAAAGCGTTGGATATTTAACTTAATATGGCCCTATAAGAAATAAGTCTTGTCCTTTAAAAAAACTGCGTTCACTCAAAACACATGTAAAACAAGTTAACACAAAGACAAATATTCCCATTTTAAACGAAATGACAGAGCGTTTTTCAAGTCAACTTACCAAAAAAAATATATATATAAAAAAAAAAAAATAAGAAATACAGATTCTATGCCGACCGAAATAGCGAAGCGTTTTCAGGCAGCTTCTCAGGAGGGACACTGAACGAGTCCCGCATCTTCCATAAGACGAAATGGCAATATTCGTCTTACGTAACCGGTAACATTACGAAGCACAAACTATTGACAGCCAACGTGACAGTTCATAGCCGAGAGCCGTGAGATGAAAATAACTTGAATTATAAATAAAAAAAAAGGGCAATTTTTTGACATTTCAACCAACGTCAATATGAACTGGTGCTAGGGTAATACCAACAAAAGAAAGAAAATGTAATAATAAATCGATGCGATACAGGAATCAGGAGTCAATTACGAAACTATGACATAATCTCAATATCTCACCGGTACCAAGCACCTCCAGAAGGAAAGGCGGGGAAGTCGGGGTGGGTATACGGTATTCACAGGAGCTTACCAATGAACACGAGCTTCTCCCTCGCCCATACCCCTATACAAGGGGAGACATACACACACACACACACACAATCAGCCCACATGAGTATCTTCCACTTTCATGTTTATTAGACCTGTTATCAAACCGAGTGGCACTTGATGACGCGATCGGTCATAATAATATATGAAAGCGTTAAAACCATAGGTAGGGGGGAATAGGGGAGTCTCAGAGATGACCGAGATAGAGAAAGGAGAGCAGAACAAAGGAGGCGGGGAGGAGGAGGGGCAGGAGAAGGAGAAAGGAATCATCATAAGTAATTGGTTTTGGTCTGTTCTTCCAAGTGACTTGTTTGTGTCTGCGTATATATACTTGGGGCATTACCGCGCTTACGTGCGTCTCTTAGCCAAGGTCACTGTGACATGATGGGCTCTTTAAACAAATCGACTTGTCTGGTGGGTGGGTGGGTGGGTGGGGGTTCTCATAAATACTCAATGTCTCGCGCATTTGTAAGTCTTCTCGTAAATGCCGAGTTTCTGGAGTGTTTGATTTTCATCTGGGCAGGCTGAGGAATCACGCTGAAGATGGGACAAGCACAATTCTTTCATTCCTGCTCAAAACTTGTAAGTCTTTGCTCAGTCAATTCCAGTGAATTACATCCTGATGTATACCTGAAGACAGAACCAAATGAATTGATAACTCTAGGTCCAAAATATAATTTAAATGGGTATTTCATTCCCTTTTATTTCTGCAAGTCCTTTAAGTTTGCTTTCACCGAATTGCCGTTTTCACATTAAAAAATAATACTGAACAAACTGACGAAGACATTAATGCTTTATTAAACATGGTCTTTGAAGCAGAGAGAGAGAGAGAGAGAGAGAGAGAGAGAGAGAGAGAGAGAGAGTTCCATATCATCCTTGAAAGCGAGCAGAGTCACGGGCGGGAGGGTAATACTTGCTATCTTAGCCTTGATTTTCAAAGGCTCTTTTGTCGGGTAATCTTCCTCCATTCTCAAAGGGCCGTTGTCTCTGCTTCCCTCACGATTCCTGACGGATCTCTTTGGACTCCTGTAGAAGGAAATTCATTCTCCTCCAGATTAATTAGGGATTAATGTCCCAAAGAGCGCTTGCCCGCACGGAGACTCTGTACGTACTTGATGCGGTAGGTTCACCACACTGGAAGAGAATAGCATAGGAACGAATAACATACACTTTTAGTCCAGCGACCAAGCGCTAGAACCTGTGAGGTCAGAGCGCTGAAAGGGAAATTGAGAGTAAAAGATTTAAAAAGGTGTGAAAGGAGGAAAACCTTGCAGCTGTACTATGAAACATTTGATAGAAGGTAGAAAGTGAGATGGAAGAAAGAGAATATGAAAGGAGATACAGTAAAAGAAACGAAATGGGTTGCAGCTAGGGGGCCGAAGGGACGCTGCAAAGAACCTTAAGTAATGTCTACAGTGGCATCGCGTGAGGTTCACTGACGGCACTATACCCCGACGGGAAATGTCCAGAAGAGGACTTACCCATACGGAGAAGCACTACTAGCATCATACTGGAAAAAAGCTTTTGACCTTACAAGAGCTTCTTGAGGTCACGACATTGGTAAAATCACGTGATGCCCACAATCATTGTGTTACCAAATTTATTTAATATATCCCGGGTGGCCAAGCAGAGTCTGGGGGTCTATACACCAAGCCCTTAATCTTGCCACACCTTTGAACAAGGGCACGTGCTACCATATTACCTTGCAAAAATGCAAAATATTACCTAGCAAAAAAAAAGATAAATGTTACCTTGCAAAAAAAGGGCTAAATATTACCTTGCAAAAAAGCTAAATATTACCTTGCAAAAAAGCTACATAATACCTTTAAAAAAAAGGTAGCTATTACTTTGCAAATAAAGCTAAATTTTCCCTGCAAAAAAAGCTACATATTACCTTGCAAAAAAGAAACTCTAAGAAAAAGGGAAAATAATCACGGGAAGGGCGGCGGAATAACAAATACAACTGCCAATCGAATAAAGAATTAAGAGGTTCAATCAGTAAAATTAGCAGCTTACGAATTATCATGAGAAGTTCCAGTCAGTAGAATTTGCAACCTTATGAACTGATTTTTTTTTTGGGGGGGAGGGGCTGGATGGGAGTACCTGCTATTTCAGGGAACGACCTATCATTGAAATCGTTTTAGTCTGTTCTATACGACTGTGTTAATAATAATAATAATAATAATAATAATAATAATAATAATAATAATAATAATAATAATAATATATAAACCTTCAGCCTCAGTAACCGAGTAAATTAAGGCCTTTTATTCTGTTCTGTACGAATTGCCTTATAATAATAATAATAATAATAATAATAATAATAATAATAATAATAATAATAATAATAATAATAATAAGCTGTTAAAGAGAATGACAGAATTAAGCGAGTTGATTTTATAAAAAATCAACTCGCTTAATTCTACCAATCTCTTTATCAGTATTTGCCTAAAAAGGGGGTTTTTTTTAACCAACAACAACAACAACAACAATAATAATAATAATAATAATAATAATAATAATAATAATAATAATAATAATAACTCTGAACCTTACATACTGAGCAGGGTCCGTTTCTAAAGTGACAAAGTCTTTGCTATTAACAGATACCAACAGAACCGTTGACTGAGCAAGTCATCAACCTCCAATCAGTTCGGGCTTCATGAGGTAATCTAGTTATTCAACCCAAGTGTTAGGTGATATTAACAAATTCATTTCAAACATTTAGTCACGATAACAAGTTACCCGAACTATATATAATTTAGAACGAAATCAGCCGATTCTCGGCTCCAAGTCAAACTTAGAATGACGAAGAAGAGTTCATCATGAAACTAATTAAAATTGCTAAGGTCGAGAAACTCGGATATTAGGTCATTTCAACCAAAGATGCAGTTATAAAATATGAATAAATATAATCTTTAGCGTTAACCTATTCATTTTATCGCTGACAAAATATTGGAAATATTCTTAATGAATCTTTGGTTCATTTTACCCCTGAAAAAAAAAAAAAATTCTGTAAATATTCCAGACTAGGATTTATAAAAAAAAAAGGTATGAGTTCAGGTAAGGTCACAAAATCAGAGAGGCACAACAGTCGTACTTGGGAAAAACATATGTTCTAAACGACTTTGCGTGTGTATGCGTGTGTATGGCATGTGTATGAGCGTGTATGTATTTGTGCACATGTGTACAAGTCTTTTCGACTTGAAGCACCAAAAAGAAATAATTAGACTCTCCGCTTAACGCATATAACAGCAATATTTTACATTAATGTCACCGGCACGAAAACCACACCCCCGTAACTGAGGGTAATGAATTATTAGGCAACTGCGCTAATCAGCAACACACAGGTTAGAAACGGGCGCGCAAGTGCGCTCTGCCACATCTGTGTGTCCCCCTCGCCACAGTAACAAGTGTGTGCTACGTGTTTCTCCGGACATTTGCTCATTAGCATCTCTCGGACAGGTGTGACCTCAGATCCCAGTGTCAATGTCGATCACAAATGCTGTTGTTTTGAAACGGCAGATTTTATGAGTGATCTAACTATTGCCGGCAAAGTACAGGAATGAAAAGCTCCTTAGGCAGGGTTTTTTTTTTCACTTGTGAATAATGCAAGGTTCTTAAAATGGTGCCAGAAACAAATAACGTATAATGACTGACAGGTAGGCAGCAGCATCGCTTGACAGCTCACAAACACACGTGTATATACATACACACACACAAATGTGTAAAATATATTAATATATATACATACATATATAAGGATATAAATACAGCATATTATGAATAAAACACACACATGCACATATATATGTTATATATGTATGTGCATTAATAATATACATTATGTACATATATATATATATATATATATATATATATATATATATGTGTGTGTGTGTGTGTGTGTGTGTGTGTGTGTGTGTGTGTGTGTACATTCACACATCAAGAACAACCACAACCGTACGCAATCTTCCACTGGACACATAATTCAAGCGAAAGCAGACACAGACTTTCTATCGAGACTTTCTACCAAATTACTGTCGTCGGGTTCGACGACAACCCCTGGACATGGGCTACTACCCCTTGGGGGGCCAAACGTAACTCTTACGAAAAAGTCTATGCAGTCCAGTACAAGAATTGACTGACAGGTTTATTGAACTTGAGTCACAATGTCTCTGTTCATCATCAACTTTTGAAGTAGAATTTTAGAATTTTGAACTTTCAATGAAAGTTCCTGTAACACATAAACAAATGCACACAAACACACGCTAAGACGGACTTGAGACGGGCTTATTAAAATGAAGTTACAATATCTACGTTAATCAACAATTTTAAAAGTATAAATTTAGAATTCTTTACTTTAAGGAAAATTACACGATTCCTACAATATACACACACACACACACACACACGCCGAGACAGACTTGAGACTTTCCTGAGGCAAAAGAGGTAAAAATCTCTAGTCGGTTTCTAGCGAAAACGTACCCAAGTATGAGGTCGCTGGTGTGCCTCAAGGCGATGTAATACGCAAGAGAATGATTCTAAGGGCCATTATTGACTCCGTCTTCATCCTTTTCCAAATTCGCTGACTGTCAGCCAGTGAAATACAGATATGAGAGAGAGAGAGAGAGAGAGAGAGAGAGAGAGAGAGAGGTATAAAATACATTCCACCTACGAGCAAGGTTTGCTACCATTAACACTACGAGAGAGAGAGAGAGAGGAGAGAGAGAGAGAGAGAGAGAGAGAGAGAGAGACTAGTGCATTAATCGTTAGTCCTACCGTTACAAAGCTTAGTCACATCACAGCTGGTGCATACACAAGTTATACAGAATGTTATATATTTCATATAATAATATAAAGAAAAGGCAGTTTTGCAAAATTAATTAACGAAAAATAAAAATGGAAGATAATAATACATGATAAATGAATGATGAAAAAAAGAAGACAAGACAATGATAGGATTAATGATTTTTTTTTCTTATTTTGTTTATGAATTTCATGTGATCTTTGATGCTATATGAATTCTGGATATTGTATTTGGCCATGAGCTGAAATAAAAATTATAATTATCATTTAACACGAGGAGGAGGAGGAGGAGGGGGAGGGGGAGGGAGAGTCCTCCCTGGTCCAATGGGTCATCTTCCTAAAATATAAAGGTAAATAACACACTAACACAAGGTCGATCAAAATTACCGGCCGCATAAATATGAACGTATTAGCAGAGATCATAAAAACGCTCACCATAAAAAGTAGACCCAGTTTATTATTCGAAATCCTACTAATTTGTAAGATAAAAGTCATTTTAAAATGGTTTTAATTGCACTCTAAACATCGACAGAATGTTTTTAAACAGTATTCTAAAATATGACTGGACAAAATTTGTGCTTAAACATAATAAACACTCGTTAATTAACACGAATCCTTTATATTATAATAAATAAATATAAAAATGGTAATAGTTATATTCAAATGTCGGACCAGTTAATTTTAAAAAATTTTATTATTTCTATTCAAGATATAATTTCCGTTTGCAAAAGTAGAGGGATAAATGAGACAGACAAATAGATGGATAGATAGATAGATAGACAGACAGACTGACAGACAGAGAAATTAGTATACGCTAGCTTTATTTCATCAAAGACCCGAACAATTATTCTAAAGCCAAGCCTTCTCAAATATATGCTCGAGTCGTACAGCTCCTACAGGAATTTTACTCTTAAATGACATGCATACAATGACTAATGCAACTCTATTCACATCATCTTCACTTTCTTCCCAGTACATGCTAACCCAAACTACTGCTGTGAGGAACTCCGATTAATATAAAGTAGGAAGATATATATTACAAAGCAACAGCAGCTAAGTCATTTTTACTTTTAAATATATTACATATAATATATTACCTATAATTTCATATATATATATATAATATATATATATATATATATATATATATATATATAAATATAATATATATAAATGACTGGTAAAAGTGTTCTGTAACAACAGAATTCCATCTAATAAAAGGAGCCCATAAAAACACCAAAATAAAATGTAGAGAGAAAAAGTACTATATTTCAGAGACTGCTGTCTCTCTCTTCAGGTATATGAATGAGAAAAGTTTACAGAAAAGGTGGTATTTATACCAAGAATTCGTCCACAAGTAAGCCAATTTAGGGTCACCCCCGCTGATAATCTTCCTTTAATCTTCTTAAGCGTTGTGTGAATGAACACTGCGTCGACGATGTCTGATGTCCAATTCCCTTTTGAGATGTTCATTACCTGCTTCTCTTTTATTAAGGCCGATTCCATCATTTGACTCTTGTACCGGCAGTTGCTGCTATAAATTACACGTGACATATTCCAGTTTATTCTATGGTTATGTTCATTTATATGATTGAAAATCGAGCCGAGTTCTGTTGTCCATACCTAACTGACCGTTTGTGTTGTATTAATCTCTGGGGAAGTGATTTACCTGTAATCCGATGTAAGATTGGTCACAGTCCTGGCATGGGATCTCATATACCCCAGAGTCTTTGGGCGATGTCTTTTGTTGGACGTTAATCCAGGGATTTGGCTAAGGTATTTGGGTAGGTAAATGCAAAAGGGTTGGATTTCCCAAGGGGTGTGAGTTACTCTCTTAATCGTCTCCAGGTGGGGAATTTTTATTTTATTGTTGGGTGTGTCTCTGGTCTTGTCTTTAGGGTCGGTAGAAAATTACGTTTGCTTTTTGAATTGCTTTCTCAATTATATGGTCAGGATACTTTAAAGATGAAAGTTGCTTGCGAATTAGTTCAAAATTCTTTTTCCAGGAAATCTGGGGAACAAATTCGTAAGGCTCTTAGGAATAGGTTGCTGGCTAGACCTATCTTGATAGTATTGTCATGATAGCTAAAGTAGTGAATATATGAAAGTGAGAACGTTGGTTTTCTGTATATGGTAAATTTGTATTCTGTCGTGTCTCTGATTATTAAAACATCAAGAAAAGGAATTTTGTTGTCTGTTTCCCATTCAACTTTAAATTTGATGCTGGGCACTAATGCGTTTAATTTTGAGAGGAATTCATTAAAATTACCCCACTTATTATCCCAAAATGTTAGTATGTCATCCACGTATCTCATCCACAGCATGTTTTTGGGTTTTATTGCATTTATTACTGTAGTTTCAAAAGTATACCATGTACAGATTGGCTCTAAAATAGGACTTAAAGGACTACCCATACTACACCCGAATTTTTGCTTGTAGAATGATTCCCCGAATGAAATACGTTATTAGATGCACATAATTCAACTAACTTTATTATTTTGTCAAGTGCCAAAGTGAAATGATCTGAATAGGGGGATAATTTTTCCCTTAAAACTGAAGAACGTCCTGTACTGGTACTTTTGTGAATAGGGAGTCTACGTCAAGGCTTAAAAGTTTTATGTTGTGAAGTGGTATATGTGCTTCTCTGAATTTGTGACAAAAGTCTTCCGAATGTTTGATGTGACTGGGAGAAAAAGTGCCTAAAAAAGGAGAAAGGAGGCCAGCTAACCATTTAGAAATTTTGTAATTCGCAAGCAACTTTCATCTTTAAAGTATCCTGACCATATAATTGAGAAAGCAATTCAAAAAGCAAACGTAATTTTCTACCGACCCCCTAAAGACAAGACCAGAGGACACACCCAACAATAAAATAAAAATTCCCCACCTGGAGACGATTAAGAGAGTAACTCACACCCTTGGGAATCCAACCCTTTTGCATTTACCTACCCAAATACCTTAGCCAAATCCCTGATTAACGTCCAACAAAAGACATCGCCCAAAGACTCTGGGGTATATGAGATCCCATGCCAGGACTGACCAATCTTACATCGGATTTACAGGTAAATCACTTCCCCAGAGATTAATACAACACAAACGGTCAGTTAGGTATGGACAACAGAACTCGGCTATTTTCAATCATATAAATGAAAGCAAATAACCATAGAATAAACTGGAATATGTCACGTGTAATTTATAGCAGCAACTGCCGGTACAAGAGTCAAATGATGGAATCGGCCTAATAAAAGAGAAGCAGTATGAACATCTCAAAAGGGAATTGGACATCAGACATCGTCGACGCAGTGTTCATTCAACCAACGCTTAAGAAGATTAAAGGAAGATTATCAGCGGGGGTGACCTAAATTGGCTTACTTGTGGACGAATTCTTGGTATAAATACCACCTTTTCTGTAAACTTTTCTCATTCATATACCTGAAGAGAGAGACAGCAGTCTCTGAAATATAGTACTTTTCTCTCTACATTTTGGTGTTTTTATGGGCTCTTTTATTAGGATATATATATATATATATGAACCCACAATAAGGGAAACCACTCCCACATAGCAACTGAAAATAATGAAGCGTACAATCCCAGCAGAAAAGTGTGTAGCCTATACATCAAATGTGGTAAACTATAATTGTAAAAAAAAAAAAAAAAAAAAAACAGTGAGAACACGTAGGAATGAAAGACACCTGATACAAATGTGATATGCATGAATGGCAACACCGCTTTCTCAATTTCAAGCCGTCGTATTTCATCCACATGTAATTTCAATAAAAAAAAACCTTCTTCTTCTTCTTCTTCTTCCTCTTCTTCTTCTTCTTCTTCTTCTTATTATTATTATTATTATTATTATTATTATTATTATTATTATTATTATTATTATTATTATTATTGTGAGGCGCAAGTAATGTTCATTCTGGTCCACAATAATATATCTGATGGTAACATTTTATTAGGTTTTAATTGCGGACATTAAAGAAGAATTATTATTATTATTAATTATTATTATTATTATTATTATTATTATTAGCCATGTTGCCACCCTGATTAGAAAAGCATAGAGCTACTAGCTAAAGGAAGATTCAACATTTACTCCTTATGTAGAATATAATCACTTTTTAGAAATATTTATAAATCAATTAATAAACAATTAATAAATAAATTTTCGAAAAAAATAACCATTACTTATCCCTTGCCATCGGTACATAGGTGTTATTTAATTGTTAGAAGTAACAGATCTGATTAGTTTTTTTCAGAATACTATCTTAAACCAAAGCAAAATAAATACACATATTCATTACAGAAGAGATAAAACAAGTCAATTCACTGTTACTACATCTTAAATATGTAGCCAGAAACTGAAATCCTACGATTTAATTCAGTCATACTACAAGCACAAGTTCGTTACCTACAGAAACTATAAAATCAGATCCCTTCGAATTTTCAACTTAAAAAAAAAACTGATTCCTTCAATCATTGATCTTTAAAAGCTAATTCTTCAAGTATACAAAAAATTCCTTGAAACAAAAATAAAAACTTAAAATCTTTCAAATATTCACAAGCAAAAGTTAATTCCGCCAAACATTCACCTACAAGATTAAATTCCTAGATAGTTGACTACAATACAAATTTTAAATTTTCCTCAAACTCAAAAGAAGTTCAAAAACTGAAAACTGAAAACTTCTCACCAAGGCTTAAAAAAAAATTCCTTCCAATATAAATTTCAATAAATCATTTTTCTTTTCAAAGATTCACATAAAAAAAAATCATTCAAAAAAACACCCTTAAATACTAGTTCCCCAAAATACAGCTACAAAACAAGAACAAAGGACTGCAAACTCTCACCAATGCTAAAAAAAGCAAAATATTTCTAAACTCCTTCAAATAAGAAAATAATAAATAGATAAATAAATAAATAAATTCTTTACACAAGCTCATGACAGCCAACAATCAACCTTCGAAGAGAGAGAGAGAGAGAGAGAGAGAGAGAGAGAGAGAGAGAGAGAGAGAGAGAGAGAGAGAGAGAGAGAGTCTTTTTATCTAATCACTTCGGAATTGTATTATCATCAAGGTGAACCCCTCATTTTTTTTTCTTTCAATTTCCTTATCGCGTCGAGGTGGACGATAATACCGTTGCATCTGATAGCATCGCAGAAGCACAAGATGATAAACAACCGTGCCACTCAGGAATGCCAACACACAGAAAATAGAAAGTGGTATAATGAGATTAATCAGGCGGAGAGCATCGTCCAAGAAAAACTGTATGAATGCATGTATGTATACTATATCAATATATCAATATATCAATATATATATATATATATATATATATGTGTGTGTGTGTGTGTGTGTACATACATACATATACATGTATATGATATGAGGTGAAAGCATAACATAGGATAACATAAATACCAATCTACTGTTATGTCATTATCCCATACTGAATATACTGAGATTCTTGGTTTTAGACGTTATTGCTCAGTTATTTCTGACAGTAATCTTGACAAAACTACCGTACTTTAATGTAACAAATTACTTTTATTTACATAATTTCATGACGACTACAACATCAGTATAAGGCAATACGAATTCACAAGAAAAGACCTGTTAATCTTTTGGTGTATTTATGAAACGGTACAAAAACAAGACTGTATCTTTCAGTGTCAGTGTATCTATAAAACGGTACAGCTTTCATGAACGCTACCTCCTTGCTGTAGCTGTATACTACCAGCCAACAGATGCTCCCTCCAGAGCCCAGCCCACTGTGTGCACCGCTGTTTCAGGTGTTACACACAGGTGTTCTCTCTGACAACTCATCCACTGCAAGCCTCTGAGATATTCTGGTCAGTTCACACAGTAAAAATATCATCTGTCTGTACGTGGTATTACAAAATTCCCGGAGGAGGAGGAGGAGAAGGAGGTTCAAGGCGACAAATATATTTACTACATTTTACTTAATGACTGAGTTCAGTCCTGCAGACAAAATACGGGAACGACAACACCTACGAAATGGCACAAATAAACAAATAAACATGGAAGAAACAAATACGAAATAGCAAAAATACATAAATAAATAAATAAGAAATGGCAAAAAAACGAACATAAATACACACAAAATAGTAAAAGTAAATAAAAAAAATACGAAATAGCAAAATTGAATAAATACATAAAAAATAAACAAGAAAAGGCAAAATTAGAGAAATAAAGTAGAAAAATAAATAAATAAATACGAAATAGTAAAAATAAATAAATAAATACGAAATAAAAAAAATAAAAAATCAAATTATACTCCAATAAATAAAGTCGAACCGCCTTATACTGATCAGGTGGATGTCATCCAGCCTGTTTTTCCAGAGTTTAACGAAATTCCGCTGACCAATCTTCACGCCATCCTGCCATCAGGCAACAGACAGACAGACAGGCAGACATACGTAAAATCCTTAGGTGTTTGCTAGAGATTACATCATCTTCGGCAAGAGTTACAAAATCCAACTAAACCTTCCGTGACAGTTTAATGAGAAAGATAATGACTGTAAATCTCCCGTGAAGTTCAATCCAAAAAAGTCAATCAAATCATCCATGGTAATTCGGTGAAACAGTCAATTAATCCATCCGTGGAAATTCAGTGAGAGGGTCAATTAAATCTCCCGTGGATTTTCAAGAAATATTCAGTTACATTTTCTCGTGGCACTCAACAAAAAGTGCCAATTAAATCTTCCCTTTAAATTCAACGAAAAGGCAAATTATATCATTCCTGTAGAAATTCAACGAAAAAGCCAAATTAAATCTCCCGTGGAATTCAGGAAAAAATATCTATTAAATCTCCGGCAGAAATGCAATGAAAAAGCCAATTAAACTTTCAGTGCAAATTCAATGTAAAAAAATCAAATCTCCCATGAAAATTCAGTGGAAAAAGCCAATTAATATCCGGTGAAATTTAATAAACAAACCAATTAAATCTACCATATAAATTCAATGAAAAAAAAGCCAACTAAATGTCCCGTGGAAATTCAGCGAATAAGCCACTTAAATCTCCCATACTTTTCCAATCAAGTCAATTAAATCGCCCTCAGAAATTTAATGAAAAAAAGCATATAAAATCTCCCATATTTTTCCAATCAAACATCAATTAAATCTCCTGTGGAAATTCAATGAAAAAACAATTAAATCTTCCATGGAAATTAAATGAAAAAGCCAATTAAATAACGAGTGGAAATTAAATTGAAAAACCAATTAAATTTCCAGCGGTAATACATTGAAAAAAATCAGTTAAATCTCAGTGAAAAAAGCCAACTAAATACCATAGAAATTCAAAAAAGTCCAATTAAATCTCCCATAAAAATTCAACGAAAAAAGCCAAATAAATCTCCCGCGGAAATTCAACGAAAAAAGCCAATTAAACCTCCCGTAAAAATCCCACGAAAAAAGACAATTAAATCTCCCGTAAAAATTAAAAAAGCCAATTAAATCACGCGAAGAAATCAACGAAAAAAACAATTAAATCCCCAGTAAAAATTCAACAAAAAAAAAAGTCTACTGCAGAAATTCAAAGAAAAGGCCAATTAAATCTCCC
>NC_087216.1:18770196-18795196 GCF_015104395.2 Macrobrachium nipponense | reverse complement strand
ATATATATATATATATATATATAATACTATATATAGGAAATCAGGATATTTTAGTTCCTCGTCTAGATTCTTAACTGTAACTGTTTCATCACCAGTACATTCAGTATTGCATAAACGTAACGCTCATAAGAAAACTGATGTGAGAACTGGTTTCTTACCACGAAAGCAAGGACTGGAATAAAGGTAATCACGGATATAAATCTTGGTGATTTATGTATACAACAAACTTGCATCCAATACCACCTCTATGAATTCTGCAATTCGAAAACAGTAGGAGAAGAATGTAGGAATGAGGCCAAAATCCATGCGCTGGGACCCATGAGGTCATTTGGCACTGAAACGGAAACCGACGGTAAAAATAGTTTGAAAGATGTGACGGGAGGGAAAACCTCGCAGTTGCACTGTAAATCAATTGTGAGGAGAAGGTGGAAAAGAAGACGGAAGAAAGAAACATGAACGGAGGTACAGTAAAAGGAATGATAGGTTTTTTATTTATATAGATTTTCGGCATTATGCCAAGCACTGGGGCAACTAAGGCCATTCAGCGCTGAAACGGAAATTGACAGTAAAAGGTTTGAAAGGCGTAACAGGAGGAAAACCTCGCAGTTGCACTATGAAACAATTGTTGGGAGAGGGTGGACAGTAAGATAGAAGAAAGAGAATATGAACGGAGGTACAGTAAAAGGAATGTTAGAGGTTGCAGCTAGGGAACTCAGGGACGCTGCAAAAAAAAAAAAAAAAAAATAAATAAATAAATAAACCTTCAGTAATGGCTACAAGTATTGGCCATTCCTACAGTAGATTTTATCAATGGTACCAATTCATTATTTTAAGCATGAAAGTGTTTACATTTTCATTCCACGTCCAAATACAAACTAAGCGTCCAGCATCCCTAAATCACTACGTGGTCTATTCGCTTAGTATTCCGGCCTCAAAAGATTCCATGTACAGATTAATGAAGGTTGGGGATTGGGGATTCCCCGTAGCCATATCAAGATTGTGAGGGTAATATTTCACCCTTGAAAAAAAAAAAAAAAAGTGTGAGCAACACCCCGGGAGGTACGAAATGCAGAAATCACAAAATAATTCAAGTTTCTAATCTTTAATACAGTTTAATTAGTTTTATTAAGGTGTTCTTCAGAAAGTGTAAAATGGTGTATCATTGTTAATTTTTTTTATAGTATGTAGGAATTGAAAACGTGTTAAAGAATTCATTCAAATAGTCTAGAACATAAGGCATTTATCTCTGACAAATATTATAACAACTGCTAATTCTAAAAGGGAATGCGCCTAAAAATCATTATAGTTAATTAAAGGATGTGACAACCTATGGCATTTATCGCCGAGAAATACAACTTATACATACTAATGGTATTACCACCACCACTACTACTATTGCTACAAACAGCCAATGTTCCTGAAAATAAACATATCATTACCATGCATTGAAAGTTTTAGAACCAAAGGGTTTTTCGCTGAATAATAATAATAATAATAATATAATAATAATAATAATAATAATAATAATAATAATAATAATAATAATGGTAAATTAATCTGACTAACATTCAAGTGCATTCAAATGACATACAACCTGAGATATTCATCACTGAAAATGTAATAATAATAATAATAATAATAATAATAATAATAATAATAATAATAATAATAATAACAATGGTAGTCACTCTGCCTATAAAGAAAATCACTATAGTGCATTAAAATCGTTTAAACCCCACGACATTAATTGCTGAAAAATAGCACCAATACAAATAACAACAATAACAATGACAAAAATAATAACATCCAATCTCCCTCAAAAAGAAAAAGTTAAGAGCCGACATCCAAAAACCAAATAAAGGCTTCGAAAAAAATAAATAAATAAAAACTGCCATTCAATGCCGCCGGTGCGGTGCACTTCGATCATTAGAGGCGGTGTTGCCGTCGCCATGAGGCTCGAAAAGACAAGGCAATCGGCGACCCTAAATGCGCAGTTACGACCAATTAATTCGCCACGACGACTGGCGGCTCAATAACGACCCTCGGGCGAGATACCGCCGCCAATATTCGGCGAATAAGATGCCAGACCGCTGAGCGAGCGAAAGTCGGCTTGTAGCTAGCAGCTCGCTGTGTGTGGTTTAGGAGTAGTATCGTGTTAGTGTATAAAGTATATGCATATGCATACATATATATAAATATAAATATATATATATATATATATATGTATATATATATATATGATATGTATATATATATATATATATATATATATATATATATATATATATAAATAACATACATACAGGGAATGAAAGATTGTGAATCCTGACCGGTGTCGGCTTCATTGCTAAGGCATCGTCAGGGTAACTGGCAAAGTCCTCTGGAGATGACTTAGCAATGAAGCTGATACCGGTCAGGCTTTACAGTCTTTCATTCCCTGGTGCGTATATATATATATATATATATATATATTATATATATATATATATATATAGATATATATATATATATATATATGTATATATATAGTATATATACATGAATTTCCTGTAAAGAGCAATTCCATTTTCAGTGACTGGACAAGTCTCTCTCTCTCTCTCTCTCCCTCTCTCTCTCTCTCTCTCTCTGCTCAAGCTGTATAAATTAAATGAGAAATTCTTACAGCCCATTGGTTCTAATTTAAACGGCAACTTCATCTCCATTAGCTTCGCGTGCATCCTCAGCATCTTCTTTGAAAAGACGGAGTCACGGCCGTCCAACCTTGACATTACAAGAACTGGCTGCTAAATTTGCTTCGTAACACGATCAGGTTCCACAGAGAGAGAGAGAGAGAGAGAGAGAGAGAGAGAGAGAGAGAATAAATATGCCCAGACCGTCTTAATCCTGTTATTCTTGGTCAATGAGTGAGTAGCCTAAATACAAATGAAAATTGGATACGTATTTTTTCTCCCCAATTCAGTGTTCAGTTCGGCCCACTGTAGGTTTGCGTAATGTTAATGTTGAGTCGGAAATTAAATAACTAATGGCCGAAAAACCTTCACAGCTAAACAGATATAACTTCTATTTGTCCCATCTTCACTGCTGTAGCTCAGGAGCGAAAGGCTGGACAACCTTACTCTACAGAGAAACTGTACAGAGAAGTTGTACAGAGAAACTGTATAGAGAAGTTGTACAGTACAGAGAAGTTGTATATAGAAACTGTACAGAGAAGTTTTACAAAGAAATTGTACCGAGAAGTTGTACAGAGAAACTGTTTAGAGAAGTTGTACATAGAAACTATACAGAGAAGTTGTACAGAAAAAATATCAAGAAGGGAAAAGTGGAAAGCCCAGCTTCTTACCCCTTTTGAAGTGTGGTCTTTATAAGGTCAATATAAATAAATTATGAAGAAAATGCCCAAGACAGAAGGTCAGAGATGGCTGTCATGTTTTGAAGAGCCGTGGAAAAGATGTCAGGTGAGATCTGCTAGACGGTATAATTCGCATTAAATGGTTGGTCCAATACAAAAGGTTATACTAAACTCCTCAGCACTTTACCAAACTTGTGGTCAATACTGTGCAAGACCGGCTTTATGTAAACCAGTGGTTCCCGGCCCTTCTTTTGGACACGCCCCACCTAATCCCCTCTAAAATCCTGATCCCCCCTGTGGTGATGTATAATTCTTACATATTCAAGTGGAGGAAGCCTAAAAGGCCATTAACTTGGTTTAAACATTCTTGAATTACCTCCTTTAAAAATCAAATTACCCCCTGCTGAGGCGTAAACCCCACGTTGGGAACCACTGATCTAAACCAACCAACTACGGTAAACTTGCACGTACACCATTACCAGTAATGCTTGATGGAGCCATCGCCGTGGTAGCAGAAGCAGAGTAGTAACTTGAACTCGGTTCAGAAAAGGCGTCTGGGGAGAGATTCCCAACGTAGGTGGGACCAGCCTGGAAGAAGAGAGTGCATTTGCATAAGACCCAAACAATGGAGTCAGAGGGAGGAAATGAGAGGGAGCGCCTGCATTTCGTCTGGTCGCGCCAAAACAGGCCATCTTGAAGATGGGGACTGAAGAGGCTCTAGAAACCTCACAGCTGCGTCATTCTTTTTATTCACTTTCGTCCAAAAAAATGACACGACACCAAATTGGGGTTTTTGGTGCCCCACTGAATATTCGCAACGCTGAGAAGTGTTTTTATAAAAAACATTAACAAAAGAAAAGAATAGTAACACTGATAAAAAAAAAAAAACTGTATAGGTGATTTGTACGTTTGGTCAAAAATCAGAAAAAATAATAGGCCGTGCTATTATGTGTAATATTAGCTAAAACATGCAAAAAATAAGACAAAAATCAAATTAAAAATGGGACAAAAATCAAATTAAACACAACCGCTGACAGAAATGAACGTAACAATTGAGTCCTTCCCAGTTTAGAAGAAAAAATATTTGCGATAATAAATAACCAACTCATTTAGTAACTCATATTTTACCTGCTAAATCAAGAACGTTTATTATGTCACTGAACGTGAAGTACGTAACAACCGAAACAATAAATTCTCTCTCTCTCTCTCTCTCTCTCTCTCTCTCTCTCTCTCTCTCTCTTATATATATATATATATATTATATATATATATATATATATATATATATATATATATATACACACATATATATATAAATATATATATATATATATATATATATATATATATATATATATATATATATATATATAAACAGATATCTAAAACTTATCGAGTGAACACCCTTCAACTAATCGCATCCCCCCCCCACCCCCCCCCACCCCCCCACCCCCGACCCCTCCTCCACAAGGGACGGACCTTTACACAAGCAGCCACTCAAAGATGAGCAAATGATGGTGCAAGAAATGCTTAGGACCTCGGTGACCTTGGTTGCCCCAGAGAGATAAGAAATAAACAAATAATGACTTTCTAAAAGATAACCCCAAATTGAAGATAGCTTCTTAGAGATAGCTCCAAGTAAGAGATTCCTCCATTTTAGAGATAGCTCCAAGCTAGACATGGCTCCACCTTAGAGACAGCTCCAAGTTACAGCTAGCTCCAAGTTAGAGATGGTTATACATCTTAGATATAGCTCCAAGTAACTAGTAGCTCCAACTTAGAGACAGCTCCAAGTTAGAGATGGCTCCATCTTACGGATAGCTCCAAGTAAGAGATGCCTCCATCTCACCGGTAGCTCCAAGTTAGAGAGGCTCCATCTTTGAAATATCTCCAAGTACATGCTCCATCTTAGAAATATCTCCAACTAAGAAATAACTCCAAGTTGGAGATAGCTCCATCTTAGAGATACCTCCAAGCTACAGATAGCTCCAAGTGACTAATACCAAATGCCAAACTTATTATGGTTTCTTGAAGTAATTCCTATCTATCTAATAACTGCCCTCAATTGACAAATAAGCGTCAGTTATATTCACTGGTAAACACCTTTTGCTCCATAAATTCCTTTGGAAAAGGGTTTGTCAGTTCATTCACACAAACCTTTAATATATATATATATATATATATATATATATATATATATATATATATATATATATATATATATATATATATATATATATACATGTTTGTGTGTGTGTGTGTGTGTGTGTGTGTGTATACAATAGTTTTCTTTGACAGGAAACTAAAATAGACAATTACCTTTGCATTTTCCTGTTACTGAGAATAAGTGCTACACTGCAGCGTCTAATGGCGGAGTAGTTCACAACATTATAAAGCATTTTTTCACGAGAAGAATTCAAGGCAATTGACATACTAAAGAAACGCAAAGCGACTTACTGATAAAAGATGAAGTACATCGTAGCTGCAATCGACAAAGACCTGGAGTAATGAATGATAAGTCAGGTGGCTTCTGATATATCCCCGTTTTGGAAATGTCAGTGAAAGAGAGGTGACAGGAAAAGAGGAGAAATTGCAACATTGGTAGGGTTGGTATCTTTGAAAATGTCCGTTGAATTGAATTGAATATATTTAAGAAGTTATTCAGCGCGGACATAGAAATTGACAGTAAAAGGGTTGAAAGGTGTAACAGGAAGAAAAACCTCAAAGCAGTTGCACTACGAATAAAATGTTATGAAAGGATGGAAAGTAAGGTGGAAGAAAGAGAATATGATGGGAGCGAAAGTAAAATGAAAGAGAGAGGTTGCAGCTTGGGGCCGAAGGCACGCTGCAAATACTTGGAAAGAAAAAAAAAAAGATAGGAAAACTTAGAAAAAGGATATAAGGAAAATTATGCAAGTTGACATGAAGCATAGGCTACTTGCAAAGGGCCGCAAAAAAAATCCCTGTAAGATAACTTGAAGAAAAAACTATCTACGAAGACACAAGAAAAAAAACTTAAAAGAAACAAACCCCAAAGACTACGAGGCGCTTAATATATATATATATATATATATATATATATATATATATATATATATATATATATATATATATATATATATATATATATATAATATATAATATATTTATATATATATTATATATATATAATATATATAATATTATATAAGTCGTACTTAAGGAAACGAAAGATGACTTGCTATTATCACATGAGGAAAAATTACTTGGAAGGGTACGGCAAAAAAAAAAAAAAAAAAAAAAAAAAATCCTCACAGGATGATATGAAGAAAAACTAGATGCACACATGAGAAAAAACTGACAAGAAACAAGTCTCCCAAAGACTAAGAGGTGCTAATAAAAAATAAAAAAAAAGAACAAAAGAAAAAAGTCGCACTTAGGGAAATGAGGAAAAACTTGCTGTATCACATGAGGAAAAATCACTTGCCAGGGGACTACGAAAAAAAAAACTCATCGTAAGACGCCACGAGGAAAAACTATTTGCATGGACACATGAAAGAAACACTCCATTAATAAGCTTGAGTCTCCCAGAAAGTAGAGGACACTTTAACAAACAAACAAGCAAATAAATAAATACATTTCAAAATAATAAATAAAAATAAAATCGACTTACGTAAGACATCCTTCAATTATAAATAAAACACACTTTCCAGTCCAGCATGAAAACGTCCGAGCAGGAAAGAGGCACTTAAAAAAAAATAAAAATAAAAATCGAATTACGCGGAACATCCTTTAAGCATACGACAGACTTTCCAATCTTGAATCAAAATTTTTAAGAATGGGAAAGCTTCACACATAGCAAGCTAAAAGATCATTTTAGTACTATCAAGACAGGACAAGGGAAAACCCACAGTACACTGCTTGACCAACCACAAGTCGCGACACAGTATATCCCTCCTTAGTGACGGTAGCCACATATCCTTACAGGGGGATGAAATCATCTTGCCGAATCAAAGCTGGCGATGATAAAGGATACTAAAATCCTGGAAAATTCCAGAAAAGGTGACTCAAACCCTAAGACATGCAAAGAGTATTAATGAGTTAGCGATTGTTAAGTCTTATTACTGAAAAAAGGGAGCTATAAACATTATTGTTCAGAATGAAAAGAGGGAAACATGACCAACCCTACAATAGGTCCCTCAAAATGTCAGACAATGCTTTCGAAACTCAAGGAACTGGTCCCCTTTCGAAGGATTGCAAATTCGTGGAATGGAACAAAAGGAAAGGACCTGAGGCTAGGAGGACGCCAAGTACCAGGCCGTTGAGAAACCTCCCAAGGCAAATCTAGCTGGAAAACAAGAATCTTATACCTAGTGGTCCAGTCATCGAAGTGACAGCTGACGTCTCGCCGGAACAAAACACAAAAGGAACGCTAGACGTGAAGTTCTGGAAGGAACTTCAGTCGTGGGGAGACCGAAATGCACAATGCAGGGGGAGGGGGTAGGGAGGAAGTGAGGTCATTGCACTTCTTTTCAGTCAAGAACTTCCTGAAGAATATTCCGACTTCGGCCTCGAGTGATTTCTAACAGATCTGTAAGCAGTCAAAATTATGGTCTTTGGTTGCAGGTCCAGAGTGATATAACATGTGAGTATATGGTCTTTAACGGATATTAACAGCTTTCGAAGCTTGCACCAGGTTCATCTTCAGTCAAGTGAAGATGAACCTAGTACAAGGTTCGAAAGCTTTTAATATTCATTAAAGACCATATACTCCACATGCTATATTATTGTGGACCTTCAACCACTGTCATCATTTTCGACACGGAAAATTGTAGCAATTATAGTATTTAACAGTACTGAGAGCGATGAAAAAATCTAACAATTATAGAAGCAGTGAATCAATATGATTCTAATGTGATTCCTAACAGTCCAGAGCTATGAAAAGTTTCTAAACAGTTTTGGAAAAAGTGAAAAATGATGATACCTAACAGTCGTAAGTGATGAAAAATTTCTAACAGTTTTGAGAGCAGCAGACGATTTTGGTTCCTAACAGTCCTAACAGTGTTGACAAATTACTAATAGGTATGGGAACATTGAAAATTGATTCCTAGCAGTCCTAATGGGAGGAAAATTTTCGAACAGATCTGTAACCAGTGAAAAATCGTGGTTCCAAACAGTCCTGAGAGTGACGAAAAATTCCTAACAGATCTGGAACCAGTGAAAATCATTATTCCAAACAGTCCTGAGACCGATGAAAAAATTCCGAACGGTTATAGGAACAGTGGAAAATAAAGTAGAACAAGATTCCAGATAAACTTGGTTCATATTCCCTCTACGTATATCACAGTTTGCTTAAAGTTCTCGTGATAAAGTTATTAAGAAGTTTAACAAGAAAGTTTCGCGAGAAGAGAAAATATTGAGCTGATCTCTATCAATAAACGACATGATTGTTCAGAGTTGGACCTAGTATAGAAGCCAGGTCGTACTACAAAGATATTAGAAGTACTCTCCCTGAAAACTATCAAAATAATACCGGGTCTTTTATCATCTTAAGATCAAGTGAATTGGTGATGATAGAGCAGTGTCATATTGGACATGACATAACATACATACATACATAAATACTTATACACAAATTTGTATCAATGCATGATTAATATGAACACTTTGTTATTATATTATGGAACAAAACGAATAATAAGGAGATATATAACAAGCTTGAAACTAAGTACAGGGTACCAGACCAGAGTAAAGCAAAAGAATATAGAACTGACCTAAAGTAACTTAAAGAGACATGTAAATAAACACTAGTGACTCAAAGGAACGCAAATAAACAAAAGGAACAGCATCCAACTTAAAACTATATGACGACAGTTGTCAGTGCAAGAACAAATGGAGATCAGCGTAGAATAAGTTCTGCATATGCATATGAGTTAACTACAAGCTACATACGCATCCATATATAAATATATGAATGTATGTTACACACATGAATGCCGCCAAACTTGTCATATCCCAAAGGAAAGCCTCAGCTTGAACATTATCAGGCAATTTTTGGAAGTAATTGCATCTGGAAATTCGTAAAAAAACAAAAAAATGAAAACCATACATATCTTACCATCATCAAAATAGGATGATTAAAATGACGTGAAAATTCTCTATCACAAATTTATTTATTTATTTATTCTACTACTTAGCTGATGACTGTAACCACTTGAAATTCACTGTTCCTCGCTGGATGAGTGGGTTCCGTACCCGCCTACCGATCTGGTAGGCAGAGTTCGCGCCCAGCTGCAGCCAGCGCCGAATCAGAGGGATGTATTTCTGGTGATTAGAAATTCATTTCTCGACACAATGTGGTTCGGATCCCACAATAAGCTGTAGGTATACAGTTGTTAAGTAACCAATTGGTTCCTGGCAACGTAAATAAAAATCTAATCCTTCAGGCCAGCCCTAGGAGAGCTGTTAATCAGCTCAGTGGTCTGGTTAAACTATGATATACTTAACCTGAAATTCTTGAAAGCAGAGCAGACCAGCCTGGCGTAACTGGCATAACCTTTTTAAACAGTCTGACTCTGTAAACAACCATCAACCACGTTCGAAATTACACAAGTGGACAAGAACATTCCCTCCAAACATTACGAGGGCTAAAGTTAAAACCAAAAAGTGTATTTTCCTAGGTTAAGAAAAATATAAGTATAAAGTGCCACAAAGCCCTTTAAAATTCACATACATGACAAAATAAACAAAAAGATAAAAGAGCAGCCACTAGTGAAGGGTGGAGTGACCTGTTGCTTTATTCAAGAACCAGAGAGAGAGAGAGAGAGAGAGAGAGAGAGAGAGAGAGAAATAATTCCCCAGCTTGTCAAGAAATGAAGTTGCTGTTGATGAGAGAGAGAGAGAGAGAGAGAGAGAGAGAGAGAGAGAGAGAGAGAGAGAGAGATAGATCCGGAAGCTGGATTAGATCTACAGTCTCAGTATAATAATCATTACTTGATGTGTAAAAAACAATGAGAATAAGCTAGAGGCTTTCAGAGAACACCTTTCGCTTATTGAGCTAAATAAACACGGACACACAAATCATAATGTAAAGAGAAGCAATAACTCTCGGACACATTAGCAACATTGCGATTAATTCAAGCAGCAGCTACACTGATAAATAACATACAATGATGTAACCCGTGTTAAAATATGCATTGTGTAACGATGCAGCTGACTATAACTCGATCCCTCTCTCTCTCTCTCTCTCTCTCTCTCTCTCTCTCTCTCTCTCTCTCTCTCTCTCTCTCTCTCTTCACAATCCGTTAACCGACTCAGAGTGACGTCATAAGTAGAAAGGAGTGGTTACTAAGAAAAAATAACTTCACTAAGCTAACAATCTTTTTTTCTAAGAAATAAAATTGCAACTAAGTTTTTTTATATATAAATAGCAACGAAGTTTATTTTTTCTAGGAAAATTTCCAACTAAGTTTTTTTCTAGGAAAAACTAACAAATAAATTTTTCATAAGAAAAAGATTCCAATTAAGTTTTTTCCATTAGAAAATTGCAACTAAGTTTTTTCAAAAAAAAAAAAACTGCAACTAATTTATTTCTGAAGAAAAAATTGCAACCAAGTTACTTTTCTCAGAAAAATTGGCAACCAACTTATTTTTCTCAAAAAAACTGGCAACCAACTTATTTTTCTAAGAAAAGATTGCAACTAATTTATTTTCCGGAGAAAAAATTGGCAAATAAGTTATTTTTCTAAGAAAAAATTGCAACCAAGTTGTTTTTCTACGAAAAAATGGCAACTAAGTTATTTTTCCAAGAAAAAAAATTGTAACTAAGTTTCCTTTCATAAGGAAAAAATTGCGACTCGACGCCTCAACCAACCGGTCAATGACGGTCAGAGATAGACTGACCGTTAACAAAATAATTTAGCACCAGAGACCATTTACTCGAAAGTCTTACGTACAGCAGAGCAATCACAACGATGACGTCATACCTGCAGAGGGCAATGACGTCACGGCGGTTTCAAACCAGAGCGAACCACCTGGCGGGGTTGGCAGAAGCTGCCAGAGACTGCAAGAGAATTGAACAGGCAGACAGGCAGACGCAAGTGTCATAGGAGGACTAGAACTTGAACAGAATAATAAAAACCTCAAGACTTATTATCATTATTATCATTATTATTATTATTATTATTATTATTATTATTATTATTATTATTATTATTATTTCGTGCCGTGGCACAGCTGATACGATCAACTGTAGGAAAGAAATGGTACAGGATTCGAAACGATACGAACAGAATCAGTATACTCAACGAAGATAACATTAATAATTAATCATAAACACAACAACAATACCAGTGAATGTTTGTAAATTTTTATGCAGCCTTATACTATCGCCACTTAACGTTAAGATTTATTAACCAAAACTTGAAGAAATAAAGAGCCACTTAGAACATAATGTCAGGAATGCCTTCATAAACGATATAAAAACCACATGACACCAACCCAATTATCATAAAATATTTTTTCCCTTTATTCCCTGTCATTCCAAATTTCTGGACGAACTCGAGTATTCCTGAGCGGTTCCAACAATGGGCTTGAGAAATCACAGGTTACCACATACCTCCGAGAGAGAGAGAGAGAGAGAGAGAGAGAGAGAGAGAAGTACAGCAACCCTGTTATACATCAACATACACACGAGTTATTATCCTTTGTATTCAGAAGAAAAACCCTATTCATACGGAACAAGCCCACCAAAGGGGCCACTGACTTGGAATTCAAGCTTCCAAAGAATATGGTGTTAAGTCGAAAGAAGTAACAGAAGAGAATGGGACATACAGGAAGACGAGATCAATTACCCGACAAAGAAAAAATAAACGAACGAATTAATAAATAAAAAAGAAAAAATTGCGAACTAAAAAATACAAGGAGCATTGCTTTAGCAATGCATTGTATCTTCGCTTATATTTTTGAATTTTGTGTGGTTCCATACAGGAGATAGGTCGTTTCCCTTCTTGCCTCTTTCGGGCCTGGGCTAGACACGGCTTCTGGGTGACTTTTCCATCTACCAAATAAATTCTGAAGATTCAAACTTACCTTAAAGAACAGAAGAATCCTCTGCGTGGCGACCCATCACAGCCATTCGACGTCTTCTGTCTGACGATACAGGGTCCCCCCAAAAACTCAATTCAGTGAATATGTCACAAACTATCCTATTCCACTATCCTTCGCTGGTGTTGCTTCACTATCGGTGCACTACCCACACTCTGCAGTAATCTTCCATCACTATCAATCACTTATTCAAAAGGACACGCGATAGTGTAATCGGATTTTGGACACGCTGTAGTTTTAAACCAGATTTTTCCCACACAGGATCGTTCACTGATTTTTTTACTTTTTCTCTTTTCAAAATACAAAATGCACACAAATAAATTCAAGGCGAGGTTATAACATCGAAATGCAGGCGTTATCTTCCGAGCATGATATATAGTGATATATAGACCATCTTCAATCGACAATTATATCAGACACCACTGATCGCCATATATATAATCTCAAAAATTCAGTCTTGTAACATTCACCAAAAAATACGGCCACAAAATAGCAACGGTGACAATCAGTCTCTCATTGTAAATCTGTATGATAATGAATTGACTCACTATTGACACTGACTATTCCCTTGAATCCGTCGTCTTCAAATGCAACTCATAACACCTTCATGAGCCTGGAAAGAAAAGAAACATTTATCAGCACTACTTGAAAGATTTCATAAAATAGATTCATCGCCATACCTATAAAAGAAATTTATTGAAATAAATTTCATGTTTATCTGAGTAAACTTTTTCAGTCCAGAATCCATGTCTTTTTTTTTTTTTTTTTTTTTTTTTTTTTTTTTTTTTTTAGTATGACTTGACTTATGATTCACTACGCTTCACGGTAGAGTAATGTATGCGACGCCATGCTAAGTCTTCTCTCAAACAACAACTTCAAGAGAAAATGAACGGGATATTCTTCGAAAATCATAAAAGAAATGTCATAGTATCAACATCTTTCAGCGCCTGGTGTTTACGCAAAAGCACAATTTGATCAAATCACCAGAACAAAGAGATGCTAAACTTCTCTTAAAACCACGTCAATATACAATTCAACGTTAACTTTAACAACAAAATACATATAATTGCATCGATAAGCGTCTCGAGAAAAGTGTGACTTACCAAACTCCTCGGAAATACCCGGAACGAGACGATTAAAAACGACAAGTCACTCGAAACAAAACGCAGCGGAAAGACGCGCCGGCGATGATGATGATGACGACCAACAGAAGACGCCAACAACCAACCAACCAGCCAGCGACCAAGAGAAGACGGCGAAACCATAGCAACAAGTGCTGCTGGCTGCTGACGCTCACGAGAGCCTCCCCTAATGGGAAAGGAAAAGGCAACGACCACAAATCCGAACGCCTGCCCTGTCTCCATATTTCCCCCCCAACGGGTCCTGCTCGCTTCAAGGAAAGAGGGTGAACATTTACAAACGAAGCACAATGGCATTACAACGGGTGTCTGGCCAATTAGCCTCCCGAAAAACAAGAGGCGGTATTCGACGGCGTTCGCCCCCGTCGCCATATCGGTCGTGGGACCCGTAACCTGTCATAACACGGGTTCTCTCACATCCAGCGTCTTGTCGTCGTCGTCATTTCCTCCCCATTTAATCGGCATCCCTCCCCCCGCCCCCCTTCCCATATTCAACCCCTCGGCAACCTCCCACCCCCCTTCCCATATACACCCCCTCCTCCAACCCACCCCCTCCCTTCGAAATGAGGAACCCTCACACGATATGCTGGACGGATGAATAAAAAAGACCATAGCTCGGTTACTACTCCAGGATCAACTAATTCCAGACACCCACCCCCTTCCCCCCCCCCCCCCCCCCACACCCCGGATCATCCATCCATCCTTCCTCCCACTGTCACGCGAGCAACAGATTTGAGCAGGACCCACTAAAAGACAGAAGTGTCGTGAATCGGATATAACGTCTGGCTGCAAGAATTCTTGCACATAAATATTGCAGTCTGTCAGCGAAGCAAATGTTTGTAAAAAAAATTAAATTAAGTGATTAATTGTACTAAATTAAATACTCAATGAAGAAAACTTTATTTACAACAAAATACCTTGAAATCTGATGTTGTGATACGGGATGCTCGTGAAGCAAACGTTAATGGAAATAAAATAACCAAATATCCTTGAAATGCATTCAGTTTGATGCACAATGCTTATGAGAAAAGCGTATATATAAAATATCCTTGAGATCAAATAAGTGTGATGCATAATACTAACTAATTAACGTTTATAAAAAAAACACTAACCTTGAAATCAAAACCATTATACGTTTGTTAAAAAATAACCTTGATAATCAACTGATTGTGATACACAATACTCGTAATGCAAACGTTTGCTAGGAAATGCAGATAGCGTTGCAAGTCATGGTGACCTTGAGATGCAACAATTTTAATGCACAATACTCACGTAGCAGAGGATTTTACAACAGGGTAAAACCTTCAAACACTATTATAAATGATGGTCAAGATATAAAGGTTTATAGATGCATGATAGCATTACGATGTTTTTTTATTTTTCGAGCAAAATGTGAATTTAGGCCTCATCTATCTGCGCAACGTACCTACACTGTTACGAAGCGAGAAGCGAATACAAATACAATTACTGCAAAGTGATTTTTTTTTTGTTCGGTCTTCTTTGTCTTCTTTAACCAACACAACCGAAGGAAACGAAAAATAACGCTAAGAACATCCAAAAGAAGATAAGAACGAGAAAACCAAGAATGTAAAATAAAAAGAAAAAGATTTAACAAGGCTTATCTGAGACCTCAGGCGTAAGACCTCATTCCTCTTACAACAACACACATACACACACACACACAAATGAATCTCGATTCCATAACTTCCACACACTACTATTAATATTTCAACACCAAGCCGATTTATACCATATGGAGGCGCGACCAGAGAGAGAGAGAGAGAGAGAGAGAGAGAGAGAGAGAGAGAGAGAGAGACGCGACACTGCCACATTCGAATCTCAATAATGATCGGGGATGAGATCCCTGTGAAGAAACTTACGCAGGGGACTTATTCATTAAGACCACACATCCGTATGGAATGGAATGGCATGTAGGATTTCGGCCAAAGACCAAGCGCTGCTGGACCTGTGAGGTCATTCAGCGCTGAAAGGGAAATTGGAAGTAGAAAGGTTTGAAAAGCGGAAGAAAGAGAAATATGAACGAAGGTACAGTAAAATGAATCAAAAGGGGTTGCACGCTGCGTTAAGTAATGCCTACATTACATCGCGTGAGGTGTATTGACGGCACTAACCCCCTACGGGAAACACATCCTAGAGAGAGAGAAGAAGAAGAAGAAGAAGAAGAAGAAGAAGAAGAAGAAGGAAGTTTACTAACCAAATAAATGAGGGAATAGCCAATTAAACCGATACACCTGATATTCAGAACACACCAGATCCAGAGAGGCAAGAATGAATTCTCACCCCGCCTGAACATTTGGAGACCGGAAGACGCCACAAGTGCGCTGAGCAATCTATACTACAGCATCTTATAGTTGTAGCCAAGACGATACTCCTAGAAAACTGATGTAAATAGAATGAACGATGCTGCTCGGGAACAACGTCTTAATCCTGACAAAACTGGAAAATGTGACTTCGGCTCCACGTTGGGAATCTTGAAGTTTGTAATCTTTCTTTCGTGGAAACAGCTATCGAATTGAGAGCGGAAAAAAATCTTTTACATGACTGATAAGCCTGAAATGATAAGCTGATACGCTAAACGTGGAAGGAGAAAACTGGTAGCCTGCAATGGAGCAAAGCGGCGTTGCGTAATAATAATAATAATAATATAATAATAAAATAATAATAATAATAATAATAATAATAACAAGGGGTTACGTAATAATAATAATAATAATAATAATAAGTAATAATGCTTTGAACTGTTCACACAATCGGGGGAAATCTATCAGAGCAACCTGGAATCCAAAACACACAAAGCTTTAAGGAAATAAAAGTGTTTTATTTAATTGTATATTGAAGAAGAAACTGAACAACCATCTTTAGCGAGAATGAAATCTAAATATTTTTCACTAACATGACAGGTTAACATAACAGATAACCCGTTTCGTTAAACAACAGATAAAAGATACTCAGATATTAGATTGCTCAATCAAATGTTCTAGTGATATAAAACAGGGAGAATTACTACTGTCCAAACGAACACGTATCATATATATATATTATTATATATATATATATATATATATATATATATATATATATATATATTATATATATGTATATATGTATATATATATTATATATATTATATATATATATATATATATATATTATATATATATATATGTAAAAGTGAATCCCGAATATTTCGAACGTGATGAATATACATAGCCTTCCGATTCAGTCGGCTAAGTAAAGGACACTGAGTCGAAAGACCTTGCAGTACTCCTTCGTTACACTTTCTTTTGAAACTTTTATCCTTTATTCATATATATATATATATATATATATATATATATATATGCTATATACATGTGTTTATTATACGCATATATATATAATGTATACATGTATATACCTACATACATACATATATATATATATAATATATATATATATATATATATGTGTGTGTGGTTGTGTGTGTGTGTGTGTGTGTGTGTGTGTAGAATATTTATTCTAGACATTATATATAACATGTTATATACAAATGTATTACACATATACGTATGCGTAATATTATGTATATATATATATAGATAGATAGATATACATACATACATATAATATATTATATATATATATATATACCCTATATACACATATATATAATCTGTGTGTGTGTGTGTCGGTATGTATATATACTGTATATACATGTTATATACAAATGTTATACAGGCCTATACGTAATGTGTAAATATATGAATATATATATATATAATATATATATATATATATATATAATATATATATATACAAAGCATAACCCATTCTCTGACAGTAAACAGACCTTGACAACACCACACAAACGAATGCGGAATACGGAGCTAAACCAGCTTCAGCCACTTGGCAAACCGAACTCAAACGAGCATCAGAAAGCAAAGCAGCCCCAGTGAAAAGACTCAATAATCCTCTCTCTCTCTCTCTCCTCGTGGTCTCTCCTCTCGTTCATCTATTCGTCCTCTCTCTCTCTCGCTCTCCTCTCTCTCTCGTCTCCCTCCCCCTCGACACCCCACTGCCCTGAACTAAGCAACCGGACGTACGAACGAAAGAACTAACAACAAGGCAGTCGTTAATCGGGGAGATGCTGAGTTGCGTGTGGGGATCTAATGGCGAGGATAAATACAGCTGCCGTCCTGAAGGAGAGAGAGAGAGAGAGAGAGAAACGGCAGCCTCTTGCTACACCAATACCAATATTTTACAAAAAGAGAGAGAGAGAGAGAGAGAGAGAACTCCTGCCTCCTCCTACACCAATACCAATATGTTACAAAGTGTGAAAGAGAGAGAGAGAGAACTCCCGCCTCCTCCTACACCAATACCAATATGTTACAAAGTGAGAGAGAGAGAGAGAGAGAGAGAACTGCCGCCTTTTCCTATACCATATCAATTTGTTACAAAGTGTGTGAGAGAGAGAGAGAGAGAGAGAGAGAGAGAGAGAGAGAGAGAGAGAGAGAGAGAGAGAGAGAGACGGGAAGTCTTTTGTCCTTATGCGGTTCGTCAGTGGCATTTCAAAAACGATAAATAAACAAAGTCAAGTTATTCGAAGTTATTTTCGAGCGGAAATTGATGAAGCGTCTGGCGCAAACACTGTCAATAAAACATAAATAATAACACACAATATTACAAGAAACAGAAGCAGGTCCATAAACAATAACATATAATATTATAACACAAACAGGTCTATGTTATTTTTCGTAAGTGAATGAATTGATCGAAATGTTTAACGCAAAATGGGGCTCGTTGATAAAAGATAACACAGAAATAAATAACCAAGCAATTCAAGGTGACTCTTCGTATGGATATCGGCAAACAGAAGCATTGTGCACAAACAATACACTGAAACGTTGCATACAAATGCCGTTTGTTGAGACTTGAAAGTTATTAAACATTAAACAAACACACATACAATGTTAAAAACACTGTTCGGCAGAAATGGATTAAATCGAACGTTTTACTTCAAATCGATGCGTTTATTCAATTTCCATTTAAAAAAAAGAAAAAAAAAAGCGCAAGACTAATTCTTAGTTCTTCATTCGAGGATATGTGATATATTTGCATATAAAACAATCACACTATTCAACATGATTTTATTCTAACAAAGGGCGTAAATACCTTTCAAAAGCTTAACTGCTTTGTGGGTGGGGGCTTAGCGCTGGCAGAAATTCCAAATTTTCTAAAATCTTTTTTTTATTAAATGAAAATGGTTACTCCTTAAGTAAATGTTCACATTATATACACACAGCTGCTTCACTTTTTTCCATCACCATTTGTAATTTCTTTCAACTATTTAAAAACAAGTTACCGAGAAGAAAGAACACGAGGCATATAAAAGGTTAAATTTACGACAACACCAGCTGAAATACCAAACATTCTGTTTCTGGTGGAATGTGGTTCACAGCTCGGGAAAAACTGGGTGGGAGGAGGAGGAGGAGGAGGAGGAGGAGGGGTGGGGAGAGATGTTCATAGCCGAATCACAAGAGCTTCAAAATTTCACCAAAACCCCAGCTGAGAACTTTGATCAGTAACTAGCACTACAGTACGCCAATGACCGATGAATTTCAAATAGGAAGACCAGCAAAAAATTTTTTTGAAGCAAGCAAATACTTATTAAGAGTTGGAAATAGTTAAATATGCATTCAATGTCTTGAGCTTTCTTGTAAAATCAGTGCTTGCTACTCGTTCTGCGACTAGCGGCTACAATCCAATACACGTTGCCTAATCAGTTCTTGTTACCGTCGTAACGTAGGTGCACTAATCAATCATTCTGACATAAGAATGCGATTTCAAAGTTTTTTTTTTCACACACGAGAGGTCAGTCATGATTAGAACCTTATTTAATTGCCACTGGGCTTTCAAGTACACAGAATGTAGCAATGTATGTCCTCCAATAGATAGGAAAATCTTAAAACATAAAATAAGAGAACCGCTTTCTCTTGACGTCTAATACAGCAAAAATGTTGAAAAAAAAACATTCGCTTCGACAACAATGCCGAATTAACTAGCGGATCAAAATAACAGTAATTAAGGAATAAATTTCTACTCCCTGATGAACGATGACCACCTAATTTCTCCCTAAAGCTTAGGAATGCTTATATTTTGATACTCTTACCTCTAATCCCTCTTCAAATTAAGAATTGGCCACTTCGAGATCTCCGCGATTTGCAGACTTTCCTTCTTCAAGAAACTGCAAACTATCATCTCCAGGGCATCGTTCAAATTCGCCGGCAAATTATCGTGTCACAGGTATACACTGAGTTACAGCAACAAGGATGGATACCACACACACACATTTACATACATACATACATACATATATATGTAAATATATAAAATTATATTTTAATTTAAATATTTATGTACCAATATATAAATATATATATCTAATATATATATATTTATATATATATATATACACACACATATATATATATATATATATATATATATTTATATATATATATATCAAAATAACAAATCAAACATAATAAAACCATAGATTTTTAGTTAACACAAACAAATTGGAGATGTCAACCGCAAAACCTGTAAGACTTCAATTAGAACGTTCAAACGTACAGGATTGTATAATTCTACACTGAACCACGTAGCACACAGGTGTGCAGAGAGAGAGAGAGAGAGAGAGAGAGAGAGAGAGAGAGAGAGAGCGAGAGAGAGAGAGAGAGAGAGAGAGAGAGAGAGAGAGAGAGAGAGAGAGCGCCTTAGAAAGTCTCAAAAATTCATTCGACTTTTAAATTGTCAATCATCATTAGAAGATTATAAGAGAATGTAACTCAATATTGCCAACAAAATGAATGACTCTAAAACCTGATTCTCTCTCTCTCGCTCTCTCTCTCTTAACATTTCTAACGTCAACCGCTGGGTGTGGCCACTGTTCGTAAAACACCATCACAGGATTTACGAAGGAAAAGTAATATTGCTGAGGTGAGATGTCCTTAGGAAAAAAAAAATACTCAATAATAAATAAGCACAAAATACGTCGAAAATTCATCGGCGCAGTCGAGTTTTCTGTACAGCGTGTAATTTTGTAAGAGCCGCTGCCCAAGAAAGTTTCAGCCACGTCCCGGTAGTTCGCTGGCCAATCGCACTGCCAGGCGAACGATCATCGATAAATTTAACCTTGAATAAAGTAAAAACTACGGAGGCTAGATGGTTGCCTTCTGGTATGTTTGATGATTGGAGGGTGGGTGATCAACATACCAATTCGCAGCCCTCTAGCCTCAGGAGTTTTTTAAGATCCGAGGGCGGATAGAAAAAGTGCGGACGGACAGGTAAATAGCCATCTCAGTCATTTTCTTTTACATAAAAAAAAAAACAACACTATGAAAAGATAATAAAACAATAAAGGTAACTGATGGTAAAAAAAATAAAGAAATAAAAGTGCGTGATCCCAGATAATTACGTCTGTGTACAGACTTCTCGTGCCTTTTAATTTTTAAGTGACGAAATTTTCTGAACAAACTGCGAATCTTTTTCAGATTGTTGTAATAATAAATACGTACATCAATACAGGCACACGGCAAAACTATATATAATATATATATGATATATATATATATATATATATATATATATATAATATATATATATATATAATTATACCTGATTATTGTACAAATGCCCTGCACATTAAAACAATTAATAATAGGACTTCTTATAAACGGGAAGGCATCTAACGGAGATTATGATTTAAAATTCGTAAAATTTTTTTTTTAAATAAAAACCTCCGCTCGATATCATCATATCTAAATGAGGTCCTGTTATTAGTATATATATATTTTTATATATATAGTATATATATATATATATATATATATATATGATATATATATATATCACAGCCACTCACTCTCAACTGCCATCGTCCAGCAATTATTTCGTAATTATTTTTCCTTCAACCCTCAGGCACCTACTTGCGAAGGCTCTGCTCTGACGTCACGCGAGGGCAGAGCCACTTCATATATTTACAGCCTATTATTGGTTTGCTCGCTTTTAAGGTTGAGTCGTCCGTAGGTCCAGCGTTATACGATAGCCCTTAAGGCCTGTGCGGTTACCATCCTGTGTGCTTTCGGACAATCGGTTATCGCCTAGCTATCTCCTCAAACAGATAACGTACAAGACTGAACGCTGCTGCGTTCTCTCTCTCTCTCTCTCTCTCTCTTTGAGAGATACTTTTCATTAACTTCTCTATCTGACCCTCTTTGTGCTGAAGAGAGAGAGAGAGAGAGAGAGAGAGAGAGAGAGAGAGACAGACAGACAGACTCTATTGTGTTCTCTCTTTGCTATATTAGTCCCTGTGTGGTTTTATATATATATTATATATATATATATATATATATATAGTATATATATTTATATAATATATATTTCATATATATATATATATATTATATATATATATATATATATAGAGAGAGAGAAGTTAAGAGGAGAGAGAGAGAGAGAGAGCATTTCCATTATGTTGTGGTAACCGTTATCGCGCGGCCAAAAGTTACACTATTACGTAACGGAGGCGAAACACGCATAGGGGTAGCGTCTGAACATCTTTACAGCTACCAGCAACAACAAACAGTACCGAGAGAAGCGTTGTTGTTGTTGTAGTTGTTGTTGGAGTAACAACAATAAACTCGGCAACAACAGCAAAAAAAAAATACACTATAGTCTTAATAGCAATAGTGTCGCTAGTGAGGATATTGCCACAAAGGAAATGCAATGAACTAAAACTTTTTTTATACAATGGCTTTGTTTAATTCCTGTACAGTTAAGGCTAGAAACTGTTTGAAACTGTTAGTCAGAATGAATTTGCCCATAAGTTTCAGCTCTTTTTATCCTCATATCAATCAAGCACCGATGGGCCTGGTCGGCATTTGAACAGGTGACCGCGAAAGAATACCAAAGGGGCTTTGAACATCTGTGATGAAAGTCGTATGGCCAGCTAACTCATCCCAAAGTACTTTGTGAAAACTTGAAAGTACGGGGAAAATCATGAGCGTCAAACACACATTTTAAAATTATATAAACTCAGATCATTGTGTTTACATATCGACAATTTGTAACTGGAATTTATATTGACAACTGTATGAGAAACTTTACAAAAGAGAGAAATATATATATATATAGTATTATATTTAATCTATATATATATATTAATCTATATCTATATATATAGTATATAAGGTATATATATATAAATATAAAGATAGTAAATATTTTATATATTTATTACTCAACCTCCCCCCCCCCCCCCCCCGTCCCCCAAAAAAAAAAAATCTATATATAAATAATATAAATAAATTATATATTTCTATATATAAGATATATATATAATATATATATGCATTAAGTAATATATATATATACTATATATTATATATATATTATATCTAATATATATTATTATATATATATTATTTGTATGTATATATCCTAGAGGGTAACCCAACAAATAAAACTCAAAAGAGACAGTTATAACTAAAGCACCTTCAACATATCAATATCAGCCTAGAAAGCTTACCTAACCTTGAAAATTCATCCAAAATATTTCAACTGAACTTCAAAGTTGGAGACTGGGAATATAACTTAACGCACACACATACACAGACACACACACAAAGGGTCATCTACAGCTCATGCACTAAAATACGCCAACCGTCTAAAGTTTCCTGAGTCAATTGCAGCCATTAACACACATTCCGTGGTGCAATCACAACCCTGTCGTCAAATTCGTTCACACTTCAATTAGCCAACAATTGATTTCACGCCACAGGTCTAAGTAAACTTTTTACGACGGACATATATTTCTCACACTAAAAAAAAAATAAATAAATAAATAAAAAATCGCACACATGCAATCCTTTCTGATTTTTTTTTCTTTTTGGGGGGGAGGATGACGATTTTTGTCAGAACTACAGTATATACCTCGCATAAGGGAAGTTTAGATTACAGTATCTGGTGCAGCAGCAGCTTCTGATAATATTCTCTCTCTCTCTCTCTCTCTCATAACAGAAGTTTCTGTTATTCTCCCTCTCTCTCTCCCTCAATCACACACACAAACACACACACACATGTACAGTTATATATATATATATATTCTAGTAAATATTATTTATTAGATTACATATATATATATTTAATTTATATATATCTATATATATATTATAATATATAATCTATTGGAGGTTTCTGCTACTTTTTCTCTCTCTCTCTCTCTGAAACTCACAACACAGATAAGTAATATACTATGTTTTCTCTCTCCAGGATTGGCTTTTATACAAACAATAGCAGTCTCTGGCATTGACAGAATTTATTGCATAAGACGTTAATGTATTCGGTTCTAATTAAACAAAAAATAATATTTTGCAATCTAAGCTGGCAGTAGAATCTCCATATTTCACCGAGACATGTTCTTAGGAAGTTTGAAATTCTTCAGTCTGTAAAGAATACTTACATAGGCTCTAGAGCCTCGCTCTGAATCACGGGCGCTCTCTTGGAACGAAAAAATAAAAGAGAAAAAAAAAAAAGTTTGCGGTAGTTTTTTTTTTTTTTTTTTTTTTTTTTTTTTTTTTTTTTTTTTTTTTTTTTGTTTTTTCTTTTTTTTTTTTTTTTTTTTTTTTTTTTTTTTTTTTTTGCAAAGTCCATCACACTCAAGACCAACATCACGCAATTCCACCAGGCTCTCGTAGGCCTTCTATTTTCTTAAGAGGATTTTATTTTATCTTATGTTTTACAAATTAAGCCTACGGAGGCTTAGAACCCGCACGAGTCTGTACTTTCCCATGACAAAGACTCTGTTCCGATAGACTTATTAAAACATACCTACTAACTGACATCTTACAAAATATGTTGAACGTCATCTGTAATGTATATAAATTACAAACACGTGTAAGAAGTAATATAGGTGTACATACATTTATTCATAGACGTCAAAAACAGTAAATGATTACATTCTTCAAATTGCAAAAAATTTTAAGTGACTGTAAAATAAGAAAGCCGAATTGTCACGCTATCAATCATCTTGTAAACAAACAGATTTCCTGTCACATTTTACTAAAGAAACACAATCAAAAATGTTACTTAATGTATATTTAATCAAACGATGATATTAAATAAAAAGTAGAAAAACTTTCTAGGAAACTTTGATCACGAAACCGAACAAATGCAAATTTATTTTGAATAATGTCCACTCCGGTTCGTTCACCTCTGAGCGGCCATGACACGATCGTAAATCAATTTTAATTTCATCTTATACCTAAGTTCTCCATTTCATCCTCCCTTCCCATCCAGCACCCAACCTCTCAACTCTATTCCATCCCTAACGACAAACTATTCCATTACCAACCCAATCCCTCCACCA
>NC_087216.1:18750196-18757696 GCF_015104395.2 Macrobrachium nipponense | reverse complement strand
TTACACAACAGAAAACAGATAGTTATTGCAAACGATGAGAAATCGGATGAAACCAAGGTAATATCCGGTGTGCCACAAGGTACGGTGCTAGCTGCAATATTGTTTGTTATTATGATTGAAGACATAGACTAATGTTAAGGATTCGGTAGTGAGTAGTTTCGCTGATGACACAAGAATAAGTAGAGAAATTACTTGTGATGAAGATAGGAACGCTCTACAAAGAGACCTTAACAAAGTATATGATTGGGCAGAGGTAAATAGGATGGTATTTAACTCTGATAAATTTGAATCAATAAATTATGGAGACAGAGAAGGAAAGCTATATGCATATAGGGGACCTAATAATGAGACAATCACAAATAAGGAAGCAGTTAAAGACCTTGGTGTGATGATGAATAGGAACATGTTATGCAATGATCAAATAGCCATTCTGTTGGCAAAATGTAAAGCAAAAATGGGAATGTTGTTACGGCACTTCAAAACAAGAAAAGCTGAACACATGATTATGCTTTATAAAACATATGTTCGTAGTCCACTTGAATATTGCAATATGATATGGTACCCACACTATCAAAAGGATATTGCACAAATAGAGAGTGTGCAAAGGTCCTTTACAGCTAGAATAGAAGAAGTTAAGGACCTAGACTACTGGGGAAAGATTACAATCCTTAAATATATATTCTAGAAAGGAGAAGAGAAACGCACATGATAATTCAGGCATGGAAACAGATAGAAGGAATAACAGAAAATATCATGGAACTAAAAATATCAGAAAGAGCAAGCAGAGGTAGATTAATAGTGCCCAAAACTATACCAGGAAAAATAAGGAAAGCACACAGAACATTAATCCACTACGCACCAGCATCGATAATGCAGCGTCTATTCAATGCGTTGCCAGCTCATGCGAGTATATCAGGAGTGAGCGTAGATGTGTTTAAGAATAAGCTCGACAAATATCTAAACTGCATCCCAGACCATCCAAGATTGAAAGATGCAAAATATACCGGAAGATGTACTAGCAACTCTCTGGTAGACATTAGAGGCGCCTCACACTGAGGGACCTGGGGCAACCCGAACGAACTGTAAGGTCTGTAAGGTAAAGTCTCTCTCTCACTGATGACGGACAGATAGTAATGAACATCAGAAGCATTATCTGTCTCTCCTGCTCAAAACTGACCCCCACTCTCTCTCTCTCTGATGACGGACATAAAGTAATGAACTTCAGAAACATTATCTGTCTCTCCTGCTCAAAACTCTCTCTCTCCCTCTCTCTCTCTCTCTCCACCCTGGACACTACGCTCAGCATACTCGACCCAGAAACCTAGGAAAAGGGAGACGGTAGTGAGGAGGAGGGGGAAGGGAGGGGCTATCTCCCTCGCGGGCGTTTGTTGGGGGAAGGGGAGGAGGAAGTGAAGTCCCACGAAGGAGGTCCTAGGAGGGAGGGAAGGGGAAGGAGGATGGAAATGTAATGAAGAATAAAAGAATGATGATTAGCATAATGCAACAAGAATGAAGGATGTACATCAATAAATGGAATGGTAAGGAGTGTGTAATAACATATATATCTATATATATATATATATATATATATTATATATATATATATATATATATATATAAATGTATAAATGTATAAATGTAATAAATGTATATATATATATATATATATAAAACTATAATCTATATGCATTATGTTATATAGTATCCTATATAATATATTATATATATATATATAGATTATTATATATATATATATCTATAGAAATATATATAATATAATATATATATATATATATATATATATATATATATATATGAATAGAGAGAGAGAGAGAGAGACCGAGAGAGAGAGAGAGAGAGAGAGAGCGAGAGAGAGTGGAGAAAGGCGTGGACTGAAGATCAGAATACAAAATAGATGAAGGCGGAATGGGAAAAGGGAAAAAGGAATAGAATGGGCAAATGGGAAGGTTAACAAAAGGGAATAACAAAATACACAAGATTTAAGTCAACGAGACGGAATTCTCCATGAAAAAAGAAAAATACAGAGCATTAGGTAATCATAAGTTCATACATGTGATAAATCAGAAGTGATGCTAACCTCTCTCTCTCTCTCTCTCTCTCTCTCTCTCTCTCTTAGATATGAACATAAAACCTATGAAAAAATAAAATTAGAAAGAGAATCACAATCGCTAGCGATCCGACCACAGAAGTTAAGTGAAATCGTGTGGGACCATGCTACTGCTATCTTTATTCCTGGCATCCTACAGCAGCGATAGTATATGAGACAATAACACTCAAATATGAAGTGAAGGTTGGCACACTGTTCATATGTCTGTTTGTTTGGTCTCTAGGGCACTCTGCCCATGTGCAATGACCTGTCCCTTGTCTCCTCCGTCCGAAGGCGACCTAAATTTCTATAAAATACTATAAACTATTAGCGCTAAGTAGTCGAATTCAGACTGAAATGAAAAATAGGAATTTTGGTGTCAGTTACCTGAGTAGATGTGACACAAAAAAAAACAATAATTAATTAAATATTTAAATGGTAACTTGGTGAATAAGACAGTAACTGATATCTGACGTTTCTAAGAAGCCACCCACTATACAAAAAAAAACAATTAACTGGCCAAGAAATAAAAAGTGGTGAATGAAACCCAAGACGCAAAAGGGAGGCGGCTTCAGTCCCTTGAGTTAACCATTAAAAGCAAAAAAGAAAAAAACGAATAAAAAGTGAAAAATAAAAAATCTCCCAGACAAAGCGGAGACAATAAAAAATAAAAAAAATAAAAGACTGTCTTGGCAGGTATCGCGTTTCAAAACAAGATAGATTTACTGATTAATTCAAAATGTCGTCGAAATTGCGAGAGAGAGAGAGAGAGAGAGAGAGAGAGAGAGAATTATGGTGAAGTCGTTTGAAACATGGCACTATGAGGCTGTCGGAGAGAGAGAGAGAGAAGAGGGGGGGGGGGGGAGAGATTACTCTTCAATGTTATGGCATGACCTTCAATGGCTACTTAGAAGCAAACTTCGTTTCATTTGACAATAAAAAGCTTTCGAAATAAAGGAGAGAGAGAAAGAGAGAGAGAGAGAGAGAGATAGAGATTATTCTGCAGTGCTATGGCCTGACCTTCAAGGCAGACTTATAGGCAGTGCTATCGCCTGACCTTTAATGAAGACTTAAGCAAACTCCACTTAGCAATTCATACCTGAAAAAAATTGAACATTATTATTATTATTATTATTATTATTATTATTATTATTATTATTATGAATGTCCTAACCTACTCCCAAATGAAAGTCTAATATTTGGCAAGTTGACAAAAAAAAAAAAAAAAAAAAAAAAAAAAAAAAACAAGGACGTAAGAGAGAGGGGGAAGGGGGGGGGGGGGGGTGGGGGAGTTGGTTGAGCCCTCCCAAAATGACGTAAGGATACAGAAATAAAAGGAAATTTAAAAATAAGAATGAAAGAGAGAGAGAGATGAATCTAGTTGGTAAAGGAAGGAAAAATAATGTTAGGATACATAACTAAAAGAAAATTAGAAAATAAACATATGAGAGAGAGAGAGAGAGAGAGAGAGAGAGAGAGAGAGAGAGAGAGAGACTGGTTGGCAAAGAAAGAAAATAATGTAAGGATACAGAACTAAAAGAAAAAGAGAAAAATACAAGAGATGAAAAGAGTGACAGACAGAGACAGGAGGAGAGAGAGAGAGAGAGAGAGAGAGAGAGAGAGGACGAAATGCCAAACAGCAACGAGCAGGAGAAGCCTTAAGAGGGGCACATACGTAGAAACCAAAAGGAAGAAGTAGGAGGAGGGGGAGGGGGAGGAGGAGGAGGAAGATGCACTCCACAGGAACCAGACAAAAGCAAGTAGGATTATGGAGCACAGAAGGCGCTCCAAGTGGAGCTGACTGGCGGTGTCATTGACTTGCATGCTCGCTCCCTTTGCTCGTAGACGGTGCCCGCGAGGGAGGACGGATCTCGGGGAGAGAAGAGAGAGAGGAGAGAGGAGAGAGAGAGAAGAGAGAGAACTGGTTGGCATAGGAACAGAAGATGTAACGATACTGAAGTGATAGGAAAAGAGTATAAATGAGAGAGAGAGAGAGAGAGAGAAACTGGTTGGCAAAGTTAGAGAAGAGGATGTAGGGATACAAAACTGATGTAAAAAGCGCAAATAAATATGTAGAGAGAGAGAGAGAAGAGAGAGAGAGAGAGAGAGAGGAGAGAGAGAGAGAGAGAGAGTAAATCTCACTCTTTTACTTCACGGGACTTTTCTCTAATAAATCACAAGACCACTGATGAATGAAAATTGATTTTCGTCAGAAAAATAAAAATAGTAGTACATAATAATTGCGCAATCCAGTTTTCTGTACATCGTAAAATCAACGCCACTGAAAATACATCTATCTTTCGGTGATCTCTGTATAATGATGTATGAGCCGCAGCCCATGAAACTTGAACCACGACCTGGCGGTGCCCTGGCCTTTATCGTTATCAGGCACACGACTATGTCTAACTTTAGCCTTAAATGAATAAAATAAAATCTACTGAGGCTAGAGGGCTGTAATTTGGTGTGTTTGATGATTGGAGGGTGGATGATCAGCATGCCAATTTGCAGCCCTCTAGCCTCAGCAGTTTTGGAGATCCGAGGGCGCACTGAGAAAGTGCGGACGGGAAGACTTTGCCGTCTAAATAGTTTTCTTTTACAGAAAGCACATCATTATCTCGTTTCAGGAAGAAAAGTGAGAATTTTCTTTTTTTTACATTATTCATTGAGAATAAACTATTACTTCCATTTAGAATAAACTACAATAAAGAGCACACGTCAATATACGTATTCTAAAGAGCACATAAAAAACATATTCAAGAGAAGAAAAACATGACGAAGGAACCCCTACTCTCTGCCTTCGAATACAAAAATGGTAAAAGTAATAATTTTGTTAATCTAATTGTCCTTTTGATCATAACAGACAATACAACAGTTTCAGATCTAAAATGATATTGGTCTCTATAGAAGAAAATGCATTGAAATCACTGTCTTTAACAGCAAACTTCTGCGCACAGGTTTTTTATGCTTTGCACGCACACACACACACACACACACACTTATAATATATATATATATATATATATATATATATATATATATATATATATATATATATATATATATATATATATATATATATATATTTACATACATATATAATATATATATATATATATATATATATATATATATATATATATATATATATATATATTACATACATATAGATGATATATATATATATATATTATATATATATATATATATATATATATATATATATATATATATATACATATTTATGAATAACTTGCTACCCACCTCATTTAATTGATTTATGTTATCAAAAAGCTCACAAAAAGTTTTATAGTGTTGCTATTAATGAAAAAGAAATGCCTAAAATGTACTTAGCTTACCTTACTTTCGTGGATTTGAAACCATAAAATCAATATTTAAATCGTTTAATGTTAATGTAGTGTTCTCTTATAACAATACCATTAAAGATATGCTAATTAAGAACAGTCCCGTAACAAATAACAACATCATTTACAAAATTCCTTGTAAGGATTGTACATCGTTTTACGTTGGTCAGTCAAGTAAAAATTTATGTATACGTATTAAGCAGCATATGTATTCAGTTAGAACAGCCCAGAATTCAAATGCACTGTTTATCCATCTGTGTGAAAAATCTCATTGTATTAATTGGGGTGATACCTCTGTAATTGCTAGATCTAATGATTATGTTTCAAGAAATTTACTGGAATCAGCAATTATACAAATTACTAATAAAAAAAACCCCTAAATCTTAGTCCGGGAATGTACCATTTGGACCCGTTTATTTGTAAAATGTTTATGAAGGACTTTAAAATAAAAGAACTACTAATAAATTAGTCCCACATGTATATAGTTATTATTTCTCTCTCTCTCTCTCTCTCTCTCTCTCTCTCTCTCTCTCTCTCTCAATATTTTTTTTTCTCGTCTTTTCATTAATAATTTTTTGGGGAACATTTTTGTAAATTTCATGATAAGTTGTATATGCTTCCCTTTTTTTCAAAATGTATTGTTTTCTAGGTGAGTCGTCTGTTGACCGCCTGAGTATCCCCCAATGTGTGGCTGCCCTCAGGCGTTTCCTCGTTTCTGTAGAGTGAAATCGACCTTATTGCTAATCTTGTAGCGTCAGTTTGGATATTAAGCCTACCTTGACTATGTTTTTCCTTTGTAAGATCAGTTGTGTCTGAGTAAAGGGTCGAACTAGACCGAAAGTGCTTGGCTATCTCGCTTTTCATTTTTTTTCCTTCGTGGCAAAAACCTATATATATATATATATATATATATATATATATATATATATATATATACATATACATATAATGTATATGTATGTATACACATACATACCCAACGAAACTTCACAAAGACCCGACCTTTTTTTTTTTTTTTTTTTTTTTTTTTTTTGAGCATCACTGGAACCCCTACTCAAGACACTTCCATATCATTGCCCAGAGCATTATAATACGAGGCAAAGGGGTGTTAGGGTATACGGGTACTGACGGGAGGAGGAGGAGGAGAAGAATCATGGGTATGTGAGGACGACCCAACATCAACCTTGGGAGTTTTCTCCTAAATTGTGGAATAGCCGTTCAATCAACCCCTCTACACACTACCCCAACCTCCTCCTTCCCCAAACCCCAAGGGTTTCTAGGGGTAGGGGAGGGGTGGGTGGGTGGGTGGGTGGGGTGGGGTGTCCCTGGACAATCCCACTGAATAGGAGCAAATCTACAACCACATAATAATAACCTTAGACTTGGGACACTCTGAGCGTTGACACACTATGGACGCGGTGTGGCTGTTTCGCGTGTCAGAATGGCGTCTACGTGGCCATAATGCTCTATCAGTATTGATGGTGGCGTTGTTGTTTTATAACAAGTAATGGGATTTACTCCTTTGTCTACTTAAAAAGAGATTATGGTACTTTCTTGACCAGCAATTGGGAAAATCATTCCTTACGGAATTATACGAGTGACTTTATTTTTTCTCTTTCTCTCTCAAATCATCTGTGATTTTAACAAGGTTTCTTTGCATTTGTTGTTTTCCCTCAACACAACACCACATTAAACAATAAACATTATCTAAGTTTACCCATCATAAAAGAAACCTACAACTAAGCACATATTCGCATATATGTACAAACACACACACATATATATATATCTATATATATATATATATTTATATATATATAAAATATATATTATATTATTTATTTATTTATTTTCAAGTAATCAATGTCATCGATACCACTACTTTGGTTAATCTCAAGTTGAATCATGAAATCAATCTCAACGAAGACAATAGCGAACACTGAGTCTAACATTTAAAACTTCAATATTGAGTGAGGTTAAAATATATGAGCAAAATCACTGTAAATGATTCATGTCTTTGGTTCGCATGCA